>NC_090371.1:218627337-218927337 GCF_036365525.1 Heterodontus francisci | reverse complement strand
AAAGTGTGGTGCCCAGAATTGGACACAACGCTCCAGCTGAAGCCTAACCGGTGATTTATATTACTTCCTTGTTCTTGTACTCTAAGCCTCTAGTTATAAAACCAAGGATCCCATATGTTTTATAAAAAGCATTTTCAACCTGTCCTGCCACCTTCAAAGATTCCTATATGCAAGTCCCCAGGTCTCTCTGTTTCGACAGCCCTTTAAAATAGTACCATTTAGTTTATATTGCCTCTCCTCATTCTTCTTTCCAAAATTAATTACTTTACACTTCTTTGCATTAAATTTCATCTGCCACGTTTCTACCAATTTCACCAAGCTACCTATGTCCTCCTGAAGTCTGCTACTATCATCCTCACTGTTTATTACTTTTCAGAATTTTGTGTTATCTGAAAACTTTGACATTATGCCCTGTATACCCAAGGGCAGGTCATTATTACAGATCATAAAGAGCAACAGGCCCCCAGGTGACACCATTGTATACTTCCCTCCAGTCTAAAAAAAGTGTTCACCACTCCTCTCTGCTTTCTGTCCCATAGACAATTTTGCATCCATGCTGCCACTGTCCATTTAATCCCATGGGTATCAATTTTGCTAACGAGTCTATGATCTTTTACTTTATCAAACACCTTTTGAAAGTTCACCAGTTGTCTGGGTGAAAAATTGAGGTGAGGGGAATGAATTTTGGGTCGCAATATCTTGCAGCTGATCTCCCTAGAAATGTGACACTTTGCAAATTGGAAGTCAGCATCTTACAGGCATGCAGGGTGCAAACCTGAAACAGGCAGTTGGTGCAGCATATGCAAATCAGTGTTCAAATGCCAGTTGCAGGACTCCAATTGAAATTAGTTATCAACTGGATGGAGCTTGTACCAAACATGCTCTGCCCAATTGTTCCTGGCCTTCAGCAATGTTCCCTCTAAATTTTTTCATTGTACATGGTCTGTTCACTTGAATGGCCTGTGTTAATTTTTTTTGCGTGCTGCTGGAAGCCACCTACAAAAAGGTAGGAATTTATTTGTTGAATTTTTGCAGGGTTAGGAGTTGCAGGAGTTCTCCCTCTGGCTCCGCAGAAGTACTTGATGACATAGGCTCCCCACCCTAGTTCATGCTCTGACCCCTCCCCCATGTTCCCCACCACCATCTCCTAAGAACTACCTGTGGGCCAGCTCAGCTTTGGAGCTGGCCTAAATTCCTGAGGCAAGATTAGTGTTCACAGTTTACCAGTTTCATACAGACAAGACTCGTGTCTCGAGTTCTATCAGGGCTCGGGCTGACATGTATGGGCACATCATGCCTCCCATTTTGCAATGGAAACTTGTGATAGTTGAACTTCTCTCCTGATGATTTTTAAAATCTAATTCATTTCTGAGAGTTCATTCTGAGAATTGCACAGTCTTGACTTGGATCACTAAGTGAATTACTCTCCCTATTGAAATGATCTGAATTGATTTTGGCAAAGTGAAGAAAAATTATAGATTACAATAACTGTTGAGATGAAGCTCTGTATTCCAACTGATTCCTCATGATGCACATTACTTACAAGTTAAAGAAACTAATTGAGGTCTTCACTACTTTTACTAACACTTGAAGAAAATTATTTACTTCTGTTTCTGAAGTACATTTTCTCACATACAGTGAGAGAATGTTTCTAATTACATATCCTTCTGCTAATCACATCTGAGCAAAATAATTTAAGAACTGTGCAGCAATCAACAAAAAGAATAGTATCTCAACTTTCAAAATGAAAAAAATGGTATTTTGTAAATTGAAAGCATATCAAATTTGACAAATTTCAACAACATTTTGGTACTGCAGCTCTCCATGGTCTTTGTATTTGTACATTGCAAATTTCAGAAACAGAGAATTTCCATTTTGCCGTGAAAGTCAAAAGTTTGTTCTGTTTTTATTCCCAGTGCCACTCCAAGTCAAGAGAGTTGGCAGGAATTGTAATCAGTTCTGTTAGAGATTCCAATCCAAAGTAACAACAAATATCTGTTACAGTGAATAAACTAGCTCAAATCAAATAAGAAACAGGAGTAGGCCATTCAGCCCCTCAAGCCTGCCCCGCCATTCAATGAGATCATGGCTAATCTGTCCCAGGCCTCAGCTCCTCTTTCGGGCCTGCTCTGCATAATCCTTGACTCCACGAGATTTCAAAAATCTATCTAACTCCTCCTTAAATACATTTAATGACCTAGCCTCCACAACTCTCTGAGGCAGAGAATTCCAGAGATTCACCACCCTCTGACAGAAGAAATTCCTTTGCAGTTCTGTTTTAAATGTGTGCCCCCTTATTCTGTAACTATGTCCCCTAGTTTGAGATTCCCCCACTAGTGGAAACATCTTGTCAACATCTACCTTGTCAAGCCCCCTTAATATCTTATATGTTTCTATAAGATCACCTCTCATTCTTCTAAACTCCAATGAATAAAGGCCTAACCTGTTTAGCCGTTCTTGATAAGACAACCCCTTCATCCCAGTCTGAACTGCCTCCAATGCCAGTATATCCTTCTTTAAATATGGGGACCAAAACTATACACAGTACTCCAGGTGTGGCCTCACCAACACCCTGTACAGTTGTAACAACACTTCCCTATTTCTAAGCTCTAACCCCCTAGCAATAAAGGCCAAAATTCCATTTGCCTTCCTAATTACTTGCTGCACCTGCATACTAACCTTTTGTGTTTCATGCACAAGAACACCCAGATCCCTCTGTACTGCAGTATTTTGTAGTCTTTCTCCATCTAAGTAACAATCTGCCTTTTTATTGTTCCTACCAAAGTGGATTACATCACACTTTCCCACATTGAACACCATCTGCTAAGTTTTTGCCCACTCACATAACCTACCTATATCCCTTTGCAGATTCTTTGTGGCCTCATCACAACATGCCTTCTCATCTATTTTTGTATCGTCAGCAAATTTGGATACACTACACTCTGTCCCTTCCTCCAAGTCATTAATATAGATAGTAAATAGTTGAGGCCCTAGGACCGATCCTTGTGGCACCCCAATAGTTACGGCTTTCTAGCCTGAAAAAGACCCATTGATCCCGACTCTCTGCCTTCTCTGTGTTAGCCAGTCCTCAATCCATGCCAACACATTACCCCCAATACCCTGAGCTCTTATTTTGTGCAATAACCTTTTATGTGGCACCTTATCAAACACCTTCTTAAAATCCAAATACATTACATCTACCGGTTCCCCTTTATCCACTCTGCTTTGCTATATCCTCAAAGAATTCAAACAAATTTGTCAAACATGATTTTCCTTTCATACAATCAAACAGAGTCAATATGGTTTTATTATGTTTTTCTAAATGTCCTGCTATTTCTTCCTTAATAATGGACTCTAGCATTTTCCCAATGACTGATATTAAGATAACTAGTCTGTAGTTTCCTGCTTTCTGTCTCCCTCCTTTCTTGAATAGGAGCGTCACATTAGCGGTTTTCCAATCCGCTGGTACCCTACCGGAATCCAGTGAGTTTTGGTATATTATGACCAATGCCTCTACTATCTCTGCAGCCATTTCATTTAAAACCCTTGGATGCAGGCCATCAGGTCCTGGTGACTTGTCTGTCTTTAATCCCATCAGTTTGTCCAGCACCTTTTCCCTCATGATAGAGATGGTTACAAGTTCCTCCCTCCCATTTACACCTTGCTCATCTATTATTGGGATGTTTATAGTGCCCTCCACCGTGAAGACCGATGCAAAATATTGGTTTAAATTATCTGCCATTTCCCTGTTCCCTGTTATTAATTCCCCAGTCTCATCCTCTAAGGGTCCCACACTTACTTTAGCTACTCGCTTCCTTTTAATATACCCGTAGAAGCTCTTACTGTTTGTTTTTATATTTCTTGCCAATTTACTCTCATCAATTTTCTTCCTCATCCGTTGCTGATTCCTAAAACAATTTCCAATCCTCTGGCCTACCACAAGCTTTTGCCGCTTTGTATGCCTTTGTTTTTGATTTGATCCTTTTGATCCTTAACTTCCTTTGTTATCCATGGGTGGTTCATCGTTCTCTTCGAGTCCTTCCTTCTGACCGGAATAAATGTTTGCTGAGTGTTAAGAAATATCTGCTTAAAAGTCTGCCACTGCTCATCTACTGACTTCCCCTGTAGTCGATTTTCCCAGCCCACTTTAGACAATTCTTTCTTCATACCTCTGCAATTGCCTTTGTTTAAGTTGAAGACACTGGTTTGAGACCCGAGTTGCTCATCCTCAAACTGAATGTGAAATTCTACCATGTTATGATCGCTTCCCCCTGAAGGATCCTTAACTACGAGATCTCTTATTAATCCTACCTCATTAAACAATACCAAATCTAAAATAGCCTGTTCCCTGGTAGGTTCTGCAATGTATTGCTCTAAGTAACAATCCCTGAGGCACTCTACAAATTCGTCTCCCATGCTTCCCTTGCCAATTTGATTTGTCCAGTCTATATGCAGATTAAAATCATCCATGATAATTGTTGTGCCCTTCTTACACGCCTCCATTATTTCCTGATTAATATCTTGTCCTACAGAGAGGCTGCTCTTCGGGGGCCTATAGACGACGCCCACCCGTGATTTCTTTCCCTTACTATTGCTTATTTCCACCCAAACTGATTCTACATCACGATCTATTACACCTATATCATTACTCACAACTGCATTGATCCCTTCCTTTAATAACAAAGCTACCCCACCTCCTTTTCCTTTCTGTCTATTCTTCCAGAACATCGAATATCCTTGAACATTAAGATTCCAGTCCTGGTCATACTGCGACCACATCTCAGTGATACCTACCAAATCATATTCATTTATTTCTATTTGTGCCATCAAGTCATCTATCTTGTTATAAATGCTATGTGCATTCAGATAAAGAGTCTTAAGCCTTGACTTTTTACCATTTTTACCTACTCTGGTTCTAATTTCTGCTGTACTCTTATGCTTGTATTCTCTGTCCCTTCCTGTCACTCTCTGATTAATGAATGCTCCTTCACTATCCTGCACCTCTGCTCTCTCGTTACTTTTCGATTTTTTAAACTTCCTTTCAATTGAACCCTCCCCCAACACTATTTAGTTTAAAACCTTATCTACAACTCTAGTTATACAATTTTCCAGGACACTGGTCCCGGCATGGTTCAGAGTTCAAATGAAGCCCATCCCAATGGAACAGCTCTTTCTTTCCCCAGTACTGGTGCCAGTGTTCCATGAATTGGAACCCATTTCTCCCACACCAATCTTTGAGCCACACATTTACCCCTCTAATCTTATTTACCCTATGCCAATTTGCACGTGGCTCAGGTAGTAATCCGGAGATTATTACCTTTGTGGTTCTGCTTTTTAATTTGGCCCCGAGCTGCTCATAGTCCCTCAGCAGAACCTTTTTCCTATTCCTAACTATGTCATTGGTGCCTACGTGGACCACGACAACTGGATCTTTTCCCTCCCTCTCCAAGTTCCTCTCCAGCCCAGAAGAGATGTCCTTAACCTTGGCACCAGGTAGGCAACACAGCCTTCGGGACTCTCTATCTTTACTGCAGAGAACAGTATCTACTCCCCTAACTGTGCTATCCCCTACTACAACTACATTTCTCTTTTCTACCCCCACTTGAATGGCACTCTGAACCACGGTGCTGTGGTTAGTTTGCTCATCCTCCTTACAGTCTGTGCCCTCGTCCACACTGGAAGCAAGAACCTCGTACCTATTGGATAAGGGCACTGGCTGAGGCGCCTCCAAAACTAAATTCTGGATCCCCATACCTGCCTCACTCGCAGTCACACCCTCCTGTCCCTGACCACTGGCCAAATTCAAGGTAGTTAATCGAAAGGGTGTTACTGTCTCCTGAAACAGTGTCCGCAGCTCAGACTCCAGTTCATCAACTCTGAGCCGAAATTCCTCGAGCAGCACGGTTCAGACTTACGGAAAGATTAAATCATATGTCAGATCAGATTATTAAAGAAAATGTGGAAAAGGTCAAGAAACTGATTTGAGTAGATGGCTCCACTTGAAGATTTAGCTCTCGTACAGGCACAATGGGTAGAATAATCTGTGTGTAGTAATTTCTATGATTTTATGATCAAACAATGTACCTGGTTCTTAAGGCAAAATTCCTGCCAGGTCTTTCAAAATCTCAACATCTTCATCAAATTATATTATGAATAGAATCTTATGATTGCTAGTTAAATCTTTAGCACAGTTATTTAAAAAAACGATGTAGCCTTTTAACTGGTGCTGGATGTCGTTAAGACCCTGAAAATGTCCTGCAAGTCCACAATGAAAGCTAGAATTCACACCTATTCATGCTCCTGGTGCAGGGCTTTGCATGTTGGGAGCAAACATCAAGAATTTAGACACAGAGGCCAGTAAGTCGTGCAAAGTTTGATTAATTTCCTCACTTGAATGTCCAATATACCCATCCAGGCCGAGATTCTATGCAGCCGGGCCAGAAAGATGAGAGGAACCCCACCTCGGCCATCTGGGGGTCCCCGGCTACACTTTATGGTGTTCAGGTAATTAACTGCCCAGCGCTGAGGTCCCCATCCCTTTAAGGATGGGAGTTCCACCTCCAAGAGCTGCCAGCCAATTAGAGGGCTGTGAACGCATCAGTCCCAGCAGCGCCACTGGGAGCAGTGGCCACAGCTGGTACTGTAGGAGGCCTGGGACCAGGAGCAGCCACGGAGTACAGAAGGCAGGTAATTGGGGTAGGCTCTCTGGGGACAGTCAGGCAGGCCCCAGCGAGACGGGGGGTTGGGGGGTGGGGTGAGGGTATTGGCACAGAGTGGCCTTTGCATCAGGGGCCCTCCATGAGCCATGGATTTCCCAAGCAGGAAGGCCCCCTCACCCCCAACCTGCCTGCTTTTACTCGGTCACAAGTGGCCTCCAGGTGGGAAGGCTGTCCTTGACCTTTCCCGCCTCTGACTTAATCGGGGAGAGTCGGAAAGGTGACAGCATTCCGCACCACCCGCCACCCCCCCCTCCCCCGCCATCGCGTTCCCTCCTGATTTCACTGCCCCCCCCCAACCAACTCCCAAAAGGGGAATTAAATTCCACCCCTGTGTGTAGTGCTCCATATTAGGAGCACAAATATGAAAAATCTACCCTTTACTATGTGGAGTGGTAGATTATAGGAAAAAATTACTCTAGCACCAAGGCTCCTTAGATAGCACCTTCGAAACCCATGACCTCTACCACCTAGAAGGACAAGGGCAGCAAGCACCATCAACTGCAAGTTCCCCTCCAAACCACACACCATCCTGACTTGGAACTATATCGCTGTTCTTTCACTGTCACTGGGTCAAAATCCTGGAACACCCTCCCTCACAGCACTGTGGCGCAGTGGTTAGCACCGCAGCCTCACAGCTCCAGCGACCCGGGTTCAATTCTGGGTACTGCCTGTGTGGAGTTTGCAAGTTCTCCCTGTGTCTGCGTGGGTTTTCTCCGGGTGCTCCGGTTTCCTCCCACAACCAAAGACTTGCAGGTTGATAGGTAAATTGGCCATTATAAATTGCCCCTAGTATAGGTAGGTGGTAGGGGAATATAGGGACAAGTGGGGATGTGGTAGGAGTATGGGGTTAGTGTAGGATTAGTATAAATGGGTGGTTAATGGTCGGCACAGACTCGGTGGGCCAAAGGGCCTATTTCAGTGCTGTATCTCTAAATCTAAAAATCTAAAATCTACTCCACATGGACTGCAGCAGTTCAAGAAGGCAGCTCACCGCCACCTTCTCGAGGGTAATTAGGGATGGGTAATAAATGCTGATCTAGCCAGCGACGCCCACATCCCATGAGCGAATTACAAAAAAAATCATTATTAGTAATTGGTATGCATCAAATTCCTGTCTTTGCTCTTTTATAAGATCTATTTATTTGTTAATTTTAAATAAATTAACGTGTATTAAGAGGAATTTGCTATAAGCATATTAAACATTCCTATGATAGCATTACAGTAATTTCCAGGCTATAATTTCTGACAGATAAAAATTGATCTCAAAAGCTCTCTGTAGATCTAATGCAATGTTGAAACCCAGCATTTCATCAGTGATTATTTTTGAGAAAACAAAGTTAAAATCCCTTCTCTCTCCCTAACATTTTCTGTGGGAGTTCACTAAAAACACATTGCAGCAAAAGATATTGTATTTGAGGGATTTGCAACAAATGGGGGAGAATTTCTTGAATGTGTCAATGTGTACAACCTGCTCCTCAAGGCAAGGTTTATGATTGTATAAGATGACAAGGGATGGGTCTTGAATATTGAGGGGTATATCGTTATGTTCCTGTAGTTTTTTTGGGGGGGAAGAATGCGGTGTGCCTTTAAGGCTGGAAAGTGAGCCGTACTGCTTTAAGGCAGCAAGCCCCAGAAACTGATTCAAAGAGTGCATTCTCATTGTCCTGGATACAACCATACAGAGAGAGAGAACAAGCCAGCTTCAGGAGTTACCAGAAAGTGCATCTTGGTTGCCCTGAATACAACCATTCAGGGACAGAGAATAGGATATACAATGTTGCTGTTTAACTTTGAAAGTAGCTGGAAAAAAAATGGCTTTGCAGAGACAGTTGAGAGACAGTTTGAGACACAGACAGACAGCTGTGTGTTAGCACCTGAAAGAAGAAACAGACCATTTAAACGGAAGGAAGAGAATTTAGTCTGTTTATTTATTATTCTCTCTCAAAATTCTAAAAAGTCAAGCCAAAACAGAGATCTCTGATAATTTAATTTGAAGGAAGGGAAGTTAGACTGTGACAATCCTTTCTCCCTCAAAAATTTGAAAGCCAAATTGATTAATTAAAAAAAGAGTTTGCAAGTTGTTAATTGTTGAAATTCATCGCTGGAGAAGGAGCAGCTATCTCGACTTCTGAATTAGACTACGGACTGTTCTACTGTTGAAGAATCTTTTTTCCCCCAATCGGATGTCTGAGGACTTCAAGCAACCTTGGACTGTTCCACATCCGGCAGGAGCGTAAATCTGCAAGCATTCTAATTTGTTCTATTTTAAATGTTGTTTATATCTTTGTAGTGTTTAAGAATTTAGTTTTTCTAATTAAAGAGTTAATTTGTTGATTTAAAGACACCTGGTTTAGCTTCATTCGGGGGTTAATAGGTGGTACAATTTGGCTGGGTCTTTCTTTAATTTTGAAAGTTTAAAATGATATATTAGGCGATCTGTGGAGGGACGGGATTGAATTAACAGTGCGTTTCTCCCATCACAATCAGAATTGTATATTTTGATTGGGGGCTTTGACTGGAGCGGTTGGTTGTAATCATATGACATTCAAGAAGAATAGGAAGCTAGGTAAAGGTGGAGGGGTAGCACTGTTAATCAAGGATGGCATTGGTGCAATAGTTAGAGATGACCTTGGTTGAGGAGATCAGGATATAAAATCGGTTTGTGTGGAGATGAGGAATAGTAGGGGAAAGAAGTCACTAGTGGGAGTGGTCTACAGGCCCCCTAACAGTAATCACAATGTAGGACGAAGTATACAAGAAGAAATATTGGGTACTTGTGATAAAGGGATGGCAATAATCACGGATGATTTTAATCTACATATAAACTGGAAAAATCAGATTGGCAATAGTAGCCTGGATGAGGAGTTCATAGAATGCTTTTGAGATAGTTTCTTAGAGCAGCATGTTCTGAAACCAACCAGAGAGCAGGTTATATTAGACTTGGTATTATGTAATGTGACAGGATTAGTTAATGACCTCAGAGTAAAGACATCTCCAGGTAGCAGTAAACGCAATATGATTAAATTTTACATCCAGTTTGTAAGAGAGAAGAGTGGGTCTAATATTAGCATTTTAAACTTGAATAAGGGCAACTATGTGGGCATGAAAGCTGAGCTAGCTGAAGTGAACGAGGTTACTCGGCTAGGAGACAGATCAATAGAGAAGCAGTGGCAGACCTTTAAGGGGATGTTTCAGAATACTCAAGATAAGTATATTCTTATCAGAAAGAAAAATTCTAAGGGAGGACCCACCATCTGTGGTTAACTAAAGAAGTTAAGGAAAGCATCAAACTTAAGGAAAAAGCATATAATTGCGCAAAGATGGGTGGCAGGTCAGGTGATTGGTCAGAATATAAAGAATAGCTGAGAATGACTGAAAGGTTAATCAGGAGAAAGAAATTAGAGTATGAGAGGAAGCTAGCTAGAAATGTAAAAATGGATAGCAAGAGTTTCCACAGGTATTTAAAAATGAAAACAATAAGTAAAGTGAGTGTTGGTCCTCTAGAGAGTGAGAATGGGGAGTTAATAGTAGATAATAAGGGAATGGCGGATGAAATGAACAAATATTTTGATTCTGCCTTCACTATTGAGGATACAAAAAACATTCCAGTTTTAGCTGTAAATCTGAAGGTGGAAGGAAGAGAGGAACTTGGTGAAATTACAATCACCAGGGAAGCGGTTCTGAGCAAACAGATAGAGCTTCGGGCTGAAATGTCCCCGGGTCTTGATGGGCTTCATCCTAGGATCCTAAAAGAAGTGGCTAATGAGATAGTAGATGCGTTGGTGTTAATTTTTCAAACTTTGCTAGATTCTGGAAAGGTTCCGTCAGACTGGAAAGTAGCAAATATAACCCCTCTATTCAAGAAGTGGGGGAGGCAGAAAACAGGTAACTATAGGCTAGGTAGCTTGACGTCTGTTGTGGGGAAAGTGTTAGAATCAAACATTAAGAAGGCTATAGATGGGCACTTAGAAAAACTCAAGGTATTGGGAATAGTCAGTATGGTTTTGTGAAAGGGAAATCACTTTTAACCAATTTATTGGAGTTCTTTGAAGGAGTAACATGTGCTATGGATAAAGGGGAGCCCGTTGACGTACTGTACTTGGATTTCCAGAAGGCATTTGACTAGGTGCCACAAAAAACAGTTATAATGCAAAGTAGGAGCTCATGGTTAGTGGATAACATATTAGCATGGATAGAAGATTGGTTGGCTGGCAGAAAACAAAGAGTATGCATAAATGAGTCCTCTTCTAATTGGCAGGATGTGACGTGTGGAGTCTTGAAGGGATCTGTGCTGGGGCCTCAAATTTTTACAATTTATATCAATGACTCATGAGGGGAGTGATGGCTTGGTAGCTACATTTGCAGATGACGCAAAGATAGGTAGGAAAGTATGTTGTGAAGAGGACATAAGGAGGTTGCAGACTGATATAGATAGGTTGAGTGAGTGGGCAAAAATCTGGCAGATGGAGTATAATGTGGGAAAATGTGAAGTTGTTCACTTTGGCAGGAAGAATAAAAAAGCAGAGTATTACCTAAACGGAGAACGACTGCAGAATTTTGAGGTGCAGATGGATCTAGGTGTTCTAGTGTATGAATCACAAAATGCTAGTATGCAGGTACAGCAAGTAATAAAGAAGGCTAATGGAGTGCTATCCTTTAGTATGAGAGGAATTGGAAATAAAAGTAAGGATGTTATGCTTCAGTTATACAGGGCATTGGTGAGACCACATCTCGAATCCTGTGTGCAGTTTTGGTCTCCTTATTTAAGGAAGGATGTAAATGCATTGGAGGCAGTTCAGCGGAGGTTTACTTGATTGATACCTGGAATGAGCGGGTTGACTTATGAGGAAAGGTTGTACAGACTGGGCTTGTTTTCACTGGAGTTTAGAAGAGTGAGGGGAGACTTGATTGACGTTTCTAAGATCCTGAACGGTGTTGACAAGGTGGATATGGAAAGGATGTTTCCTCTTGTGGGGGAGTCTAGAACTAGGGGGCACTGTTTTAAAATTAGGGGTCGCCCTTTTAGGATGGAGATGAGGAGAAATTTTATCTCTGAGGGTTGTGCGACTTTGGAACTCTCTGTCTCAGAAGGTGGTGGAGGTGGGGTCATTGAGTATTTTTAAGGCAGAGGTAGATAGATTCTTGTTAGGAAGGGAATCAAAGGTTATCGGGGGTAGTTGGGAGTATGGAATTCGAGAGACAAACAGATCAGCCATGATCTTATTGAATGGCGGAGCAGGGTAGAGGGGGCGAATGGCCTACTTCTGCTCCGAATTCGTATGTTCGTATATGTGTATTTAATGTACTTTTGAAGGAAATAGCAAATGGCTATTCAGCATTATGAATAGCTAAATCAGCTATTTATCTGCCTGAACAAAGTCTGCTTTACAGATTTTGATCATATTTTTCTGATATTTAAAGCAATTTTAATTTTAAAAAACTACAGAAGTCACAACTATTTATTTTTATATCCCCACCGACAACACCCATTCACCCACAATACTTGACATGTTGGCATCAACTATTCAGATGGGAAGGTGAGATGTCCAGCCTGTTATGGTATCTGAGGACCATGCTCTTGTTCCTCAGTCAACCCATGTGAAGGCTTAAGAAAAGCAAAAAAAAAAGCCTGCACTGTTGAAAATCTTAAACAAAAACAGAAATGTCTGGAAACACTCCACAAGTCAAACTGTGGGCTGGATTTTGTTTCCAGACAGACGTTGGGTTTCGTGGGGGAGGGGGCCCCAGAAGATCGGTACGGCAGCGGCCTGCCACGGAACCCGCCGCTGGGATTGCCGGGCCCGATCTTCCCGGCGGCGGAGAAGCTTCATGGCGGGACCCGACTTTACATATTTAAATTACCTGTTCGCATGAATTAAAATGAAAACCGGAGCGATCTTACTCCGGATCTTGAGCACAATGGGTAGCACTCATGAACCTTTCCTTTTCCGTTCAGGGAAAGCTGGTGCCACCAAGCTGGGGAAGGGGAGAACTCTGCATTTGTTGTGCAGATGTGGGGGGGAGAAGGGATGAACTCTGCATTTGTTCTTTGGAGGGGATAGGGTGAACTCTGCATGTGTTATGTAGTGGGGAGGAAGGGGTGAACTCTGCATTTATCGTGGAGGGGAAGGGGTGAACTCTGCATTTAATGCATTTGTTGGGGAAGAGGTCAATTCTGCATTGGTGGTGTAGTTGGAGGGGAGACAAGGGCATCTCTGCAATTTCTTTACAGGGCTGGCAGCCCTATTAAAATGGCACCAGCGCCTGCACAGAAACAGTTGATGCCGTTTATGGTGTCGCCGAGGCTACCCCCGCCATGTGATTGGGAGCGGGTGGTCGCCCTGCATTTGATAATGAGCCGTCGAGCTCAAGATTGCGGCAGCATGGTGGTGTGCGGCCCATGCCTGCCGGCTACCATTTTTTCCACCCTCCACTCCTGGCAGTGGGACAACAAGATTCAGCCCACAATCTGTGGGCTCAACAGACAAGTTAACATTTTTAGGAAAGGGTACACCCAAACATTAACTTCTCTGTTCTCTCCACAGATGCTGGTTGACTTTGAGTGAAACAAAAAACAAAATACATAGAAATTACAACACAGAAACAGGCCATTCAGCCCATTCGGACTGTTTTCACATTTCCCCTCCATGCAAGCAAATTTTCCTAATCACATTGCTTTCAGCATTTTCAGCAGGTCAATCAGAAGGTATAATTGGCAAATGACTCAACTACATCGGGGGACAAACCATCAGCCAGGACTGAGATTCCAACTCAGATTGGGAACTAAATACTCCAACATTATAGTTATCTACATGTCTTTTATGTAAAATTCTTTCTTTCAGTATTTTGATGGTTTTTGGAAATCACATGAAGCCAATGAAGGGGAATTAGCATGAAATTGTGACATGTGTACAAACCATGCAATTATCAGTATTCAATAGTGTGAAGTTTGCACGTCCACTATAATTACTTTAATAATGTTTAAACAATGCAATCTTCATTTAAAAATAATATAAAGCTCAGCCTACTTAAAATTCTTGATTGTATACTGTCAAATCTTGATAATGGCTTACTGTGTTCCGACGGCATGCAAAATAACTACCTATCACTCTCTTCAAAGATTACTGATGCTTTTTAAAAATTTAGTCATTATTTTGAAACTGCATTGGGGTTGAGCAATATTGAAATACATCAATTGAGCCAGAAAATCAAGAGTTTAAAGTGCAAGCACACAGGATTCAAAACCATACCGACTTTGATCACATGCAAACGAACCAGATCATCAGAAAATCTAAATACTACTTCCCACTTACTTTAAAGTAGCAGATGAATATAAAGCAGAGGGGGGCGAAGTACTGTATTACCAGGAGACACGTGGTATAGGCCAGCCTTTGGTTTTCCGATGGCCATTGGTCAAAACACAAGTACTTTCCAGCAAATTCCTTTGAGTATTTAGGGTCATATTGGAACTGCTCATCGGTCAGAACATGGAAAAGCGGGAAAGGCAGAGATGTAAGCAGTGCCAGTGCCCACATGATGGCAATGCTTAGGTAGGCATGCTTGTTATTGGGTCTCCAGCCTCGAGGGTTAATTATCAACTGGTGGCGCTCAACAGCAATCAGCACCAAGGAGAAGATGGAGACCGTGATGGAGATACACTGGATCATGGAATTTAGTTTGCACATGGCCTCACCAAAGATCCAATGGTCCATGAAAGTGTAGACAAATGTGAAGGGCAGACACATGACACTGATGAGCAGATCGGAGACAGATAAGTTGACAATCAGGATGTTTGTAACATTGTGCATTTCTTTCTGTTTCATGATGATAGTAATCAGTAGCAGATTGCCAGATACTCCAAGGATGATGATGGCACTATAGACCAGTGCTAGTGTGAAAATCATGGCAGTTGGAGAGTAACACTGATCATCACTGCCCAGGGTAAAATTTCTCTCAGAAGTGTTAAAGGGAATGGAAAGATTTCCAGCATAAATGAAAGCTATTCCATCCATTCTGTCTCCAGACAGTTTTTTCACAGTGCAAGCTGTTGTGGTATGCACAATAATTGTTTTTGTCCCCTTTGCAGGATAAAATGTTTTGATTAAATAGACTTCTGAAAAGAAGGTGTTGTTTTCACATTTCACTTTACATTGGATCAGTAGATTCTGTATTAATTAGCGCTCCATGTTTTTCTTTTATGTACGAATTATCCTATAATTGAAAAGAAATGTTAACACAATTACTATGAGCAAAAAATTTACAAAGAATATACAATGTGCGCAAAAAACTACTGCAATCCAATCTACTGGGAGCACACTGAGAAAATCCAGTCACTGACTCATTTCATTGCTTATCAAAATTTACTATAACCAAATAGTTGGGACTAAAATCTACACAGCTCATTTTTGGCTCTGTCCAACAGGTCTGCGGTTTCAATCACTTGGTGCTGGGATTCAGATGTTAATTGGTAACAAAGGTTTTGCAGACTGGAGTTCTGGGAAAAGGTGGACAAAAATATTACTTGTGAATATATGTCCTGAAAGGTGAAAGTCTAACTATTGTGTGCATCTGTTAGCTTGATTTATACAATGGTCAATCATACCATCCTCCTTCAATGCCTCTCCTGTCTAACTCTGCTCTTCTTGGATTCACTCTTACCTACTCAATTATTGCAAGAGTATCTCCAGCAATGGTGTCTCTGCATGCCCTTGCACCATTACCTTTAGACTCCCACAAGGATCAATCCTTGGCCCCTTTCTTTTCCTCATCTACATACTGCCCTTTGACATCATTCAAAAACATGGAGTTAGCTGATGACATCCAGTTCTATCCTTCCACCATCTTCCTCGGCCCCTTAAATTGCTTCTGTGCAGTCAGACTGCTCATCTTCGAGCCATTATCTTCAGCCCCCATAACAAACTCTGCATCCTTGCCACCGATTCTAACCCCCTTCCTGTCTCCCATTTCAGGTTGAATCAGATTGTTTTCAACCTCAGGTGCTCTTTGACCCCAAGCTGAACTTCCAACACCATATCCTCTCCATCACAAAGATTATCTACTTCTACTTCAATAACATCATCCACCTCCATCCCAGTCTCAGCCCATCTTCTGCTAAAACTCTCATCCATACTGTTGTCACCTCCAACTTCATCTATTCCAATGTTGTCCTATTGGGCCTTTTATTCTACACATTCCTTAAACCTTAGCACATCCAAATCTCTGCTGCCCCTGTAAAATTTCCTACACAAAGTCCCACTCACCCATCACTCCTCTCCTTCTGGAGCTACTTTGGTTCCTGGTCTCCCAACACATTCAATGTAAAATTCACACCCTTGTGCTTCTTCCCTTTATGACCTTACACCTCTTTATCTCTGTAACCTCCTCTTCCTACAATTCCCCTAGACCCCTCCATTCCTCCAACTCTGGCCTCATGCATTCTCCTCCCTTCACCCCACAATTTACTGTGCCTTCAGCATCTAGAGCCGACATGCCATTCCTGAAGCCCTCTCCTCCTTTATGACTCTACTTAAAACCCACCTCTTCTATCAAGCTTTTGGTCACCCCATCTAACATCTGCTTCACTGGCTCGGTGTCCAATTTTGTTTAATTATGCCTCTGTGAAAGACCTTGGGATATTTTTCTGTGTTAAAGCTATATAAATGCAAGTTGTTAATTGTTATATAATAGTGAAATGAAACTACTAAGTGACGTGAGGCACAAATATTCCACACCCCTCACTGTGCCACACTGATATATTCCACACCCCTCACTGTGCCACACTGATATATTCCACACCCCTCACTGTGCCACACTGATATATTCCACACCCCTCACTGTGCCACACTGATATATTCCACACCCCTCACTGTGCCACACTGATATATTCCACACCCCTCACCGTGCCACACTGATATATTCCACACCCCTCACCGTGCCACACTGATATATTCCACACCCCTCACTGTGCCACACTGATATATTCCACACCCCTCACTGTGCCACACTGATATATTCCACACCCCTCACTGTGCCACACTGATATATTCCACACCCCTCACTGTGCCACACTGATATATTCCACACCCCTCACTGTGCCACACTGATATATTCCACACCCCTCACTGTGCCACACTGATATATTCCACACCCCTCACCGTGCCACACTGATATATTCCACACCCCTCGCTGTGCCACTCTGATATATTCCACACCCCTCGCCGTGCCACTCTGATATATTCCACACCCCTCGCTGTGCCACTCTGATATATTCCACACCCCTCGCTGTGCCACACTGATATATTCCACACCCCTCGCTGTGCCACACTGATATATTCCACACCCCTCGCTGTGCCACACTGATATATTCCACACCCCTCGCTGTGCCACACTGATATATTCCACACCCCTCGCTGTGCCACACTGATATATTCCACTTCTGGGTAGATTTGCCTTGTAATGAGATAAGGAACCTCAAAATGTAAAAGCATTGAGATAAAGTAGTCAAAGGGGTAGCTACTTGTATAAATCTGAAAGGTTAGCAACCAAGAAGGGTCACTGACCCGAAACGTTAACTCTGCTTCTCTTTCCACAGATGCTGCCAGACCTGCTGAGTGAATCCAGCATTTCTTGTTTTTGTATCATAAAATGATCCTTGGTTGGTTGAGAAAGGCATCCTTTAATACAAAACTAGTCAGTGTTTGGGAGAGGGGAGGGTTAACTGGAAAGCTGCCAGGATAAAAGAAGTCCTCTTGCTATGGTGAGGCAGAACATTTTGAACAAGAGACAAGAGAGAGAGAGAGACTGAAAACATGAAGACCAAAAGCTGCAAGAGAAAGAGTCATGCGCTCTGCCATCCTGTCTCTAATACAGATAATATCTGTGTTAGACTGTTAATTACTGTCTGAGTTTGAGTCTGAAAACTTAACAAACTTGTCCTTACCTTTAACTCAATAAAAATCTACAAGCCAAGCTGGTTAGTGTTTTTATTTTCAGTAAACCATGTATCATACGTGCTTGATAAGGTAGTCTTTGTACTAAACATACTTCGATATCCAAATACAGCATTAAACGTCTGAATGCAACTCTGTATTCTGCTGTTTCTTGCTTCCTTCTATGATGCTGGAACATTAGGCTGAAATGTATGAACGTGCCGCAAATCGTGGCGGCGTGCTCTGATCTCGGCAGTCTTCAGGCACAGATGCACCGTCGCTGAGCCCCCGCAATATTTCGCGTGGGGGTTCATTTAAATGGAGGGGGCGAAGCGGCCGCCCCAATGACGCAGAAGGGATGGCTGCTCCGTCCCTGGCAATGGTGTCTGGTGCCACCTCCATTTTTAAAGGGCTTCAGGCCCTTCATTTTCATTTACATTTTTAAAGGTGCATACAAACTTAGAAAAATTTTAATTTATGTTTGATTCCCCTCTCCCCACCCCCCCAGCACTGAGTTCTCATTTAATAAATGGACATATCTCCCCCAAAAAACACTTCTGAATATGCTGAACTTTAACTCCCCCATTTCAGAACCTTTGACCCTTAACCCACCCACCATCCCCACAACCAATCGGAGTGGTTTTCCCCACTCTTACTCTGAAAATTTCACTCCTCCCCACCCACCATCAATGTCACGCCTTTGAACTCCAAACAGAGTTCCAAAGGCGCTGGTGTTGTGGCCAGCGGCCATAATATCAGCCTGGGACAGCCTCTGGGACAAGGTAGATTAATTTGAATGATTTTAACTTAATTATAATATTGAAATGAAGGCCCTGCCGTTGAGCGGTGGGGGGGGGAGGGGCGCGGTGGGGTCGCACTGAGGCCTCGCCGCCACCATTAAAATGTGGCGGGGCCTACTCAGCATTGGGGGTCGTGGCGGGCCTCCCCAGGAAGAATTATCCGGGCCCCCCCCACCACGACCCCCGATGCCAGAGGCCTCATAAAATTCAGCCCATTATCGCCTTTCAGTCGAGCAAAAGAATGAATACCCACAATGATTTTACTTTTAGAACATAGAACAGTACAACACAGTACAGGCCCTTTGGCCCACAATATTGTGCCGAACATTTAACCTACTCTAATATCAAACTAACTACCTACCCTTCATTCTATTATCATCCATGTACCTATCCAAGAGTCGCTTAAATGCCCCTAATGTATCTGCTTCTACTACCACCGCTGGCAGCGCATTCCACGCACCCACCACTCTCTGTGTAAAGAACCTACCTCTGACATCTCCCCGAAACCTTCCTCCAATCACCTTAAAATTATGCCCCCTGGTGATAGCCCTTTCCACCCTGGGAAAAAGTCTCTGGCTATCCACTCTATCAATGCCTCTCATCATCTCGTACCCCTCTATCAAGTCACCTCTCATCCTTCTACGCTCCAATGAGAAAAGCCCAAGCTCCCTCAATCTTTCTTCGTAGGACATGCCCTCCAGTCCAGGCAGCATCCTGGTAAATCTCCTCTGCACCCTCTCTAAAGCTTCCACATCCTTCCTATAATGAGGCGACCAGAACTGAACACAATATTCCAAGTGTGGTCGAACCAGGGCCTTATAGAGCTGCAGCATAACCTCGCGGCTCTTAAACTCAATTCCCCTGTTAATGAAAGCCAGCACACCATACGCCTTCTTAACAACCCTATCAACTTGGGTGGCAACTTTGAGCGATCTATGGACATGGACCCCAAGATCCCTCTGTTCCTCCACACTACCAAAAATCCTGTCTTTAAGCCTGTATTCTGCATTCAAATTCGACCTTCCAAAATGAATCACTTCACACTTTTCCAAGTTGAACTCCATCTGCCACTTCTCAGCCCAGCTCTGCATCCTGTCAATGTCCCGTTGCAACCTAGAACATCCTTCCACACTATCCACAACTCCAGCAACCTTCGTGTCATCGGCAAACTTACTAACCCAGCCTTCCACTTCCTCATCCAAGTCATTTATAAAAATCACAAAGAGCAGAGGTCCCAGAACGGATCCTTGTGGAACACCACTGGTCACCGAGCTCCATGCTGAATACTTTCCATCTACTACTATGGACTTCTATGGGCCAGCCAATTTTGTATCCAGACAGCCAGCTTTTCCTGAATCCCATGCCTCCTTACTTTCTGAATGAGCTTACCATGGGGAACCTTAGCAAATGCCTTGCTAAAATCCATATACACCACATCCACTGCTCTTCCTTCATCAATGTGTTTTGTCACATCTTCAAAGAATTCAATAAGGCTTGTGAGGCATAACCTGCCCCTCACAAAGCCATGCTGACTGTCTCTAATCAAACTATGCTTTTCCAAATAATCATAAATCCTGTCTCTCGGAATCCTCTCCAATAATTTGCCCACTACTGACGTAAGACTGACTGGTCTATTATTCCCAGGGTTATTTCTATTCCCTTTCTTGAACAAGGGAACAACATTTGCCATCCTCCAATCATCCGGTACTACTCCAGTGGACAGTGAAGACACAAAGATCATCGCAAAAGGCGCAGCAATCTCTTCCCTCGCTTCCCGTAATATCCTTGGGTATATCCCGTCTGGCCCCGGGGACTTATCTGTCCTCATATCATTCAAAATTTCCAGCACATCCTCCCTCTTAACCTCAGCCTGTTCGAGTATATCAGCCTGTTCCACGCTGTCCTCACAAACGACCAGGTTCTTGCCTAGTTCCTTGTAATTTTCTATAACTATATTGTAATTAAAAATGTAAATCATTCTATATATTCCAACATGTTTAATACTAATTTGTGTATATGCATTAATTTACCATATGTACAATAGCTAAATCAGATAAGAGGCATACAGATTATGAGTTAGTTACTACAAATTTTTCTACTAGATTGGATCTTGTTCACTACCACAAGTTGTGCATGTCTTTTGCTACTGCTTCTTACAATTCTGCAAAGAGCTGTAATAAATTTGAAGTCCCTTTGGACTATCTGTTCACTAGTTCAAAGCTGACTCCATATTGGTAACAGCTATGATTTTTACTGAAGCATAAGGCTTAATACATCGAGCAGCAGTTTACAAAGTACTATTGAAAATTGTATTACCTGTTTTGTCCTTTGGGTAAAAAGTTATGCCCATTCCTCATATCTTCTACTCACATATGCCTACACACCTGCCTGGTGTCCTTCCTGGCTCTGAGAATGACCCAAAAACCGGAACTGCAGAGAAAGCCTTCCAATCATATGCACAAAAGGCTCTGTGTCTTGGCATAGGCCTTGGGTCTCTCTTATCTGCTTTATAGCCTTAGTACAAGCTATTTTTTTTGCTTATTTTCTGTTTCCATGGTTGATGATGCAACCCAGGGCTTTGAGGAATTCAAATGGTAACGGGGCTGGATTTTAACAAGTCTTCGACATCATGATCCATGGTGGAGGGACCTGAAGATGGCTCTGGATGAGGCCCGCCACGGACCTCGATGCCGGCAAGGCTCGGCCCGATCCTCCCGGCGGCGATGAGGCTCCTTGGCGGCCCCCCCACTGTTGGGCGACAGGACCACAATTTAAATATGTAAATTAATAAATTTAAATACACTTACCTCCAATCTTGAGGGCCTGTCGCAACCCTCGCCTCGGCAGCCAGCACTCCCACGCCTTCAGATCTCTGTCCAGGGAAACGCGGCGCCATACTGGGGAGGGGGGGTGGAGGTAGGTTTGTCAGTGTGGGGTGGGGGGATGGGGTCAAATACACGTTATGGAAGTAGGGTATGGTGGGAAGGTTTGAACCTTCAACTTTGTGCAGTTTGGGGGGGTTAAGGTCAAATGTAAAAGTTAAGTGTTTTGTGGTGGGGGGAGGGCAAATAGTTATTGTAATTGTCATTGGGGGATGGGTGGGAAACGGGCATAAGAAATTTATTTATTTAATTTTGGGGGACCTTAAAAAATTTAAATCTGCCAGAAAGGCTGGCTGCCCTTTAAAAACGGCGCCAGCACCTGTGCACAGGCAACTGACGCCATTGCCAGGGACGGACAGCCCGCCCCCTCCATGTGATTGTGGAGGGAAGGTGTGGGCGCTCCGGCTATTTAAATGAGCTGCCGTGCTTAAGATCTTTGGCGTGCGGCCTGCATGGGTGGGCTGCCATTTTTTGAGCTTACCACTGAGTTCGATGCCGGCTCTTAAAATCCAGCCCCTAGATTTTATCATATGTTCCCATAATTCTAACAGGCTAAATAAATCTAAAACAATAAACCAATAAGCTAGCAAACTTAATTTTAAACTGCGATGTAGCAAAGATTATTGCTGCAAAATAGTTTTAGATATTTCAATAACATAGAATACTTCATGCAATCCCACATAGAAAGAGGTAAGAGATGAGGCTGTAGTTAGCCCATGTCTTACTCTGCCCTTTTCCCCTCTCTTACAGCAATAATAATTAGTTTTTGCAAACACAAGGCCACTTCTGATACTGCACCGGTCAGAAAGCAACAGTGTATTTTTTACAAAACAATAGCTTCACAGAAAAGCTTAGGATCATTTACTCTGGCAATGCCAAATCCCTCAAAATACCCTCACACAACCATATTCCTGCAGTTGCTACCTTGAGGAGCAGCTACCTCTGACCCCTCACTCAACCTTACTTCTTATCCTTCTGCAGAGGCCCACTAATTTTCAGTTATTAGCATGTTGACCCAAGTACATACATTTCAAGCAACGGATCGTGGTACAAAGTAAATCATAATACATTATACACAATACTACAGTTTACCATATCATGAATAAATCATGGACTTAAAAGGATTCTCCAGCTCTCCCTTTACCCTTTTCCATCTTGTGGATAATTCTTACTAAGTATTACTTCTCCCCAGCCCTCAATTGTTCCAATCCAAATTCTATGTCCTTTTCCATTTCAACTTCTATTTCAATCCTTCTGACAGGTACCAGTATGTTTAATGCTATCCTGATTGCTTCATGAATTAGTTTCTCGATGGGGTACGGGTCAGTGCGTTTGTGATTTAAAAAGTTGTCTCAGTCTCCTCAGCCACATTAACCATTTCACATCATGCTGTTTTCAAGTAATTCAGCAGGTCTGAGACCCATGCTCAGTACATCTTCATCAGGCAATCTGCATGCTAATTACTTCGATCATAGCAAATCACATTTGTACACACACAGATATCCCAATATTATATCACACATACTATCCAATACAAGCCATTCTTGTGCTTTCAGGTGATCTTATGAAAAGATTGGGGGGTGTCTGGAGTTCTTTGGTATTCTTCCCCTGCATTGTCCCATTGTTTGATAGTGGCCAGGTTATTAAATGCAATTTTCTTCATAGGTAAGGACTCAAACATCTCCAAGAGAAGCTATCAATTTACTAATCTCAACTACACTTTCCTGACTTCCACTAGAATGTACGTTGCTGCCAGTTTGATAATGTTTGGTGAATTGTGCCCAATTCAAATTCAACTAAGAAAATGATTTTGGAAAAATTCACATTTTGTTGTCTAATTTTCCTGTTCCTATCTTACATTCTTAGTAGTGAATCCCATTAATTATCATTCTAAATCATTTGTGAACCTGGGAGGAATTTACAGTCCAATACAATATTCTCATATTATCTTTAAAGAAAAATACAAACATTCTCATCAGGAAAGACCGTGGGCTGAATTTTGTTCAGCTCCTCACTTTGGGCACCATGGCAGAGGTGGGAGGAGGGGTGCTGGGGGGGGGGGGAGCTGGAAAACCAAAGCGGCAGTAGCCCGCCATGGAGCACGATGCCAGGATTGCTGAGCCTGATCTTTCCGGTGGCAGGGAAGTTCCGTGGTGGGCCCTCCCATCACTCTACGGCAGGAACATGACTTAAATACTGGAAATTACCTGTTTGCATACATTTAAATTTGAATTATCTGTGATCATACTGTGGATTCTGGATCTTCAGCGACAGGCTGCACTCATGTGCCTTCACTTTCTCGGCCCTGGAAAGATGGTGCCATCGAGGTGGGGAAGGGGGGGAATCTCTGCATTTGAGGTGTAGTTGGGTGGGGGGTGTGGGAAATGGTGTGAACTCTGCAATTTAAGTGTAGCGGGGGCAGGGGAAGGGGCAAGATTTTATTTTGAGTGTAGAGGGGGGAGACGGGGCATCTCTAGATTCTCTATGCAGGGCTGGCAGCCCTTTAAAAATGGTACCAACGCCTGCGCAGAGACAATTGATGCCATTCATGACATTGCTGAGGTTGCCCCCACCACGTGGTTGGCGCGGGTGAAGGGGAGCACAGCTGCCCTGCATTTAGTAATGAGCCGCCAGGCTCAAGATCATGGTACCGCGCCTGCCGGCCGCCACTTTTTACACCCGCCCCCCTCCCAGTGGCAGGAAAATAAAATCCAGCCCTGCATTTTAGATTAAACCCCAATTGCTTTGATGCTTTTTGCATTTTTCAAAAGCAGTTTCCAAACCCAAGATTTCTCAGTACAACCAAGATGATTAAAAAAACAGAATCATCTTAAATGTCCCAAAATTCCAACTCATATCATTAAACAGTTAAAAAAAAATCAAAACTGCCAATTTTTAGGTGTGATAGTCTCATGTCTGGACTTTGAGACCCTCATTTAATTTAAAATAACAAACCCGAAATTTTACTAGGGCCATAATAAGAATCTGGTTTTCATAATGTAATAGGCTAGTTAACCTCAATAATTCCAAATGAAGTTGGACCAATATTTTATTAACTAAACACAACACTGACAGATAAAATAAAACAAAAGATCACACACTTACAAAAAGCCCAGTAAATTACGTCATCTTTCTTTTTCTTACTTCAGATCGCTTTCCAAGTGACTATAAAAGTACTGAAGAAAAATTAGTTTTCACTTTGAAACAAACATTCAACAAACTTACACAAAGGCAGAGTTTATGAAGCATTTATGCAGGCTTTTTAAAGGAATAGAGGTTTAAAGCAAAAGAACTGCATCTTGTAACAGTAGAAAAGGGACAGATTTTTAACCTTTCTCTTTCTTAATTCCATTATAGACTAATATAGTGCTTTTTATCAAATCAATTTCCAATATCTGATATTTGCTACAGTCAATTATAACCAAGTTGTACTGGTTACCCTCAGAATCCTGTGAAATGCAGCAATATAATTAATCTGAAAATCTCTCCACAGGCCATGGATATTGGGACACCGTTAGAGGGCATTTTGGCTCTGGGCCTGGGAGCATACTGGGCACACATGAGGCAGTTATTAATAATGGCATTCACAGCGTGACTCATACAAGGTCACCACATGTGCTGCACTAGCCTTTGGATCTAACTGTGCCCCTTCTTGTCCTACTAGGGATGTGGGCTCAATGGACCACCTCATTACAAAGTGCCTGCAGAATTACCCATTTACCCAAATAAAGAACAGGTTATCCTATACTGTAAAAATTCCCCATTCCATACAGGCATCTTTGGCCATAAGCCCTCACCTCTGATGGCTGCCTGGACTGATTTAATGTAAGGATTCCTAACCTGTACCTCTGCTACATCTAAAGTGGATATTTTACTTAGAACATTATCGATCTGGTCCTGCAAGGCTAAAGTTGGTTCCCACATTTCTAAGGCAATCCCAAATTTCTTGGCTAGCTGATCTGCCTTACCATTCTCACTGGCTCTCAGGACAATTTTAAAATGGGCTCAGAAATTCAGCCACCCCGACCATCTGCTGCCTCCTCTTAGCCTCTGCCAGAATCCACTGGATCAATCTGCTGAAGGCAATGTCTTGTTTTCCGCAGAGGGAAATCTTTTTTTATTCCAAATAATTTCTTGATTGCCAAACCTTAGGGGGCAGGAAAGGATAGCAGATCTTGGGCTGGCAGTAACCGAATTAAGAAAACAGTGCTTTGTAAATGTTCAAATTGATTTAAAACAAGATCATGTGTTTTTTATTTAAGCTGCATGAAGTAATAACAATTTTTAGCTGTACCCCAATTAAAATGAAGTGCTTTGAAAACTTCAAATTAATCTAACACACTGGGCTGAATTTTACAGACCCCCCCAATGTCGGGGGTCGTGGCGGGGTGGGGAGCAAAAAATGCTTCCGGCAGAGGCCCACAACGGGGGAAGGCCTGGCCCGATATTGCCAATGGCAGCGAAGCCAAATTTACATATGTTAAATAATTTAAATGAATGAAGAAATGATCTACCCACTCCCGCTGTCCGTTCCGGGGCGATATTGGCGCCAATGGCTGGCACTTCTGCACCTTTGGATCCCCTTCCACGAATCTGAGGTGGAACACTGGTGGGGAGGGGGGAGCAAGTATGTTTTTCAGTACATGGGGTGGGGTGAGCGGCGTCAGAGTAATTTCATTGGTCCAGGGTATGATGGGAAGGGGTAAAGCTTAAAGTTTATGAACTTTGGGGGGGGGGGGCAAGGTCAGCAGCACTAGGTAAGTGTTTTACGGGGGGGGGGGCAGAGAGGGCAGGTATTTAATTCTATGTTTATTGGGGGGGGGGGGTGGCAGAGGGTCAGGATCAATGTAATTAATTTTTTTACAATCATTTCTCCTTCAAATATTTAAATTGCAAGTTAGGGCTCGAAGCCCTTTAAAAATGACGTCAGTGCCTGCACAAAGGCAGCTGAAGCCATTGCCGGGGATGGACCGCCCGCCCCCTCCACATCATTGGGGTGGTGGGGGGGCGGGGGCACAGTCCATCCCAGCCATTTAAATGAGCAGCCAAGTTTAATATCGTGGCGACGGCATCATACATTTCAGCCTGCTGTTTTCATAGTTGCAAAAGTAAAGCTCTTGTCTGACACCAGTGCCTTTAACTTAAAAGCTGATTCAAAGTTTTTCTTAATTATGATTGCACAATCTTAAAATGAACCCTTAACAATCATATTCACATGTTCATGCAACTTTGAAATAATTGATTCCTGTTTGGATTATGAACTCAAAGTGCCAAAGTTTTTCATGATATTCCCAGGTCGTTAGCCCAAAACATATTCACACAGTTCAAATCAGTTGAAGTGTAGTCACTATAGTAATGTAGGAAACGTAGCAGCCATATTGAGCATTGCAAGCTCCTGCAAACAACAATGTGGTAATGATAGATAATCTGTTTTGTAATGTTGATTGAGGAACAATATTGGCCAAGACGCCAGAGATAACCCTTCTGCTATTATTGCCTGTTATTGGTAACAGTTATGATTTTTATTTAAGCATAAGTGAGACTTAATACATTATAGCATTTGAGCAGCTTTTTACAAAGTACAACTGAGAATTAAAATACTCATTATTGTCTTATGATTATAGTTGTGGCACATTCTCATATCTTTTACTCACAGATGTCTACTACTGTCTGGTGTCCTTTCTGGTCTTTCTATTCTGAGAATGGTCCAAAACCTTTGAGATGATATCCAAAAACTGGAACTGTGGAGAAATCCTTCCAAATCAAGGGAATAGCAACTGCTGTGTTCAGGCATAGGCCTTGGGCCACCCTTATCTGCTTTTTAGCCTGAGCACAAGCGATTTCTGTGCTTATTTTCTGTTTCCATGGTTGATAACGCAAGGCAGGACCTTGAGGACAACAAGAATTCTAACTGTAAACAAAACATAGATTTTAACATACGTTTCCCTAATTCTAACAGATGAGAAATAAATCTAAAGTAATGAAACTATAGACAAGTAACCTTAATATGAAACTGCAATCTAGCATAGCTTAATGCAGAAAAATAGTAAAATGGAATTATATTTGATTATATTTCAACAATTTACGAAAGTTCATGCATTCCCATAGACATAGTGAGAAAAAGTGACAATGCTGTAGACAGCTGTAAGTTTCACTCAGTTCTTTTCCCCTCTTTTCTAGAAATAATAATCAGCTTTTGCAAATGTAAGGACACTTGTGATATTGCATCTGTCAGAAGTTAACAGACAGTCCAAAGCAGTGCATTTTTGCCGCTTTAGAGAAAAGCTTAGGGTCATTTAACTCTTAATATGCCTAATCCCCCAAAATACCTTCATAAATCCATATTCTTACAGTGCCAGAGCATTCCAGCTTATGAAGCCAATATAAGGGCCACAGTACCAGCTAGCCATCTTATGAGTGTGTACAAGTTGCTGATGGGGTTATTATAATGCAGTCATGAATTCCTTGTAAAAGTGTGATGGCTGATGTAAATCTATGCATGGATTATTTCTTGTTTTCTCTATTTTGAGATATACATTTAAAATGAGAGGGAATTTTCTTGTTCCATATTGCTGAAGTGGCAAGTAACATTCATGTGCCAGGCAATGACCATCTCCAACAAGAGAGAATCTAACCATCTCCCCTTGACATTCAATGGCATTACCATTGCTGAATCCCCCACTATCAACATCCTAGGGGCTACCATTGACCAGAAACTGAACTGGAGTAGCCATCTAAATACCGTGGCTACAAGAGCAGGTCAGAAGCTAGGAATCCTGAGGTGAGTAACTCACCTCCTGACTCCCCAAAGCCTGTCCACCATCTACAAGGCACAAGTTAGGAGTGTGATGGAATACTCTCCACTTGCCTGGATGGGTGCAGCTCCAACAACTCTCAAGAAGCTCGACACCATCCAGGACAAAGCAGCCCACTTGATTGGCACCCCATCTACAAACATTCACTCCCCCCACCACCGACGCACAGTGGCAGCAGTGTGTATCATCTACAAGATGCACTGCAGCAATGCACCAAGGCTCGTTAGACAGCACCTTCCAAACCCGCGACCTCTACCAACTAGAAGGACAAGGGCAGCAAATGCATGGAACACCACCACCTGCAAGTTCCCCTCCAAGTCACACAGCATCCTGACTTGGAACTATAACGCCGTTCCTTCACTGTCACTGGATCAAAATCCTGGAGCTCCCTTCCTAACAGTACTGCGGGTGTACCTACCTCACATGAACTGCAGCAGTTCAAGAAGGCAGCTCACCGTCACCTTCTCAAGGGCAATTAGGGATGGGCAATAAATACTGGCCTGGCCAGCGACGCCCACATCCCATGAATGAATAATAAAAAAAGTGGTGTCCTTTACTTGAAATAGCAAGTGCTAATAGCAAATAGTATGACTTCAATCCAAAATTTTCAACTGTTTTAAACGAGCTTTTTTTTTAAAAAAAAGCATTAACCATTTATTTTAACATGCATGTTACTCAAATCTTTAGAGTTTTTTTTATGGTTACAATATTTGGATAATGCATCTTTGAAAAAAGATAGAGCTCTACACATCTTTTTCCTGTTTTCAGATTTTAAAAAGAAGAACCTGGTCAAATTAGCTGCCACATTTTTGCAAATCAAAACCCCCACCCCAAAAAATATTCCTGATCAGAAAATCTCAGATTTAGTTGAGTTTAATCAGCAAAATATTTTTGATTGGATCTTCCATCTATGAATTTTAATGAACAGAAAATCCAGTGTGTGTGATCTCCTCATCTGAATTCCTGAAAAGTCCTTCCAGCATGTGAATCTCTACACTTGAGTTTGACTTTTAATATGTATCCATTTAAGTACTTAATAAACACTTCCAACTGGATTTACAAAGTATAATGCTAATAGCTCACAGGCATCATTGTTACCTTCTCCTCCAACATCAACTTCCTTCAGCTATGAGTACACAAGAGAGACAACAGAAGATAGGTTTACCTTGATACATTGCAGTTTATCTGATTTAATTCTATTTTTGGAATTCATCCATGAGAACTAAAACAGGATTTAGTTACACATTCTTCTGCACATTATTCTTACTATATCCATATATAAAACGTCTTCCTGAAGACGTGTGTATGAAGAGGCCGATAACTATGGTCAATGTAGTTGTGATTTTGGAGTCTAACCCTGAATATCTTTTCAAAAAATCAATAGAAAAGTACATTTTCTGATAGAAGATTGAGGAATGGGGGGGGGGGGGCGGGGGTGATCAAGAATTGATTCTGAAATTGAGAGGAAGGTGAGAAGCTCAAATACAAGAAGCGTTTAAGTAAATAATCTGTATATGCCGACAAGAATAAGAAAACTCAAGGAAAGGAAAGAACGGGAGGAAAAGATTTGTGAGCTGCACAATGACAGAAAAGAGTCAACAGTACTTGAAAGGGATGATTTCATTTTCAAGATCCTGATTAAATATTATCATAGGTTTACAAATAAATATGTTCTAAATTCATCCTTCAGGGTGTTTTTAGTTCTATTTTATGTTGTATTTATTTTAAATTGAGTTCTGACGTAATTGGGAGTTTCCGATCCCCAACATTTTGGAGGAGTTAAATATTTTAAACATTTTTTTCAACAGAAAAATGTATCGACAGTCTGCCAAACTGAACTGCCTCGTTGCTCATTCACAGCTCAGGCTTCTGTTTTATTGGTTTTGGTTTAGTTTTGTTTCGATCTTTACTAATTAACGCTCAAAATGTGCTGATGAGTCCGTTAAACTGAAGCAACAGAGAAGTCCAGCCCATTAATATATGTACAGAAATGAAACGCAGTCATTAACACACTCATTAACTGACAACAGTGAAATGTAACTCGACGCGTGGCTGCAGTATTATTCGCTTATTATATCAGGACGACTGTGATAAAACTCGAATCTTATTAAATTTTCCCTCCACCCCCACCCGCCCGCAGAATTGACCTGATCTTATTCCTACTCATCAATGCTCTCTCTATCTCTCGAACACAATATATATGCATACTTTACCCTGTTTGTCTCCGATTTCTTCCTCTCTGTCTTGTCCACCTCTCTCTCCCTTTCGGCCCGCTCAATCTCTTTTGGCTCAACTCTCCTCCTCATCTCTTTCTCGTTAAGTGTGGTTCATCTCTGTCGCTCAGTTCTCTTCTTCTCTGGTTTGTTCATCTTTCTCACTCTCTCTGGCTCATTTCGTCCAATTCTATCTCTACGCCTTCATCTTTGCCTAAAATCTCGTCCATCTCTTTCTCTCTCATTGGTCTTTTACCTAAAATACTGACATCCATTTGATAGGAAGGCAACGTTTTTACTGTAAGAGCTATTGGACATAAACATGAAGAGATTTGCACGAACAGTCGTGTGCAACACACGAATGTGCCTGATCAGTCATGAGATTGGTGCTGGAGGCGACATTTCTGAGGGAAAATCGAATCCCTTTTACATTAAGGTTCCGGCAATTAATTAATTTATTTATTTAGAGATACAGCACTGAAACAGGCCCTTCGGCCCACTGAGTCTGTGCCGACCCATTTATACTAATCCTACATTAACCGGACTCATCAATTTTGCAATGATGCAAAAATCATGAAACCAAACAAAATCCAAAAAAGTTGCAACATAACAATTGAAAACAACTTTAAACATGACAATTATTTAATTAGTAAGCTATTTCAGTAACCTGATTGTTATTTCACATCATTTTAAGCAACGTGCCAAAATGAAATACAACATAACTTAATCAAGGGATTACAAAAGCCTGCAGATATAATAAAAGCAAAATACTGCGGATGCTGGAAATCTGAAATAAAAACAAGACACGCTGGAAATACTCAGCAGGTCTGGCAGCATCTGTGGAAAGAGAAGCAGAAGAAGGGTCACTGAGCCGAAACGTTAACTCTGTTTCTCTCTCCACAGATGCTGTCAGACCTGCTGAGTATTTCCAGCATTTCTTGTTTTCACGCCTGCAGATATCATGCGTACATTTTACTTTAAAGATATATTCCTCTTGAAACGCAAAAAAGTAACAACCCAGCTGCGCGCTCAAAGTTCGTGCAGCCTCTTATCGAATTTAAAGCTTTGCACAGACTCACTGTCGTAGACACAAAACCAAATGTCCCGCCAGCTAGGTAAGTTAGACTCTTGACAGATCACTGCTCTCATACTCACTCGGTTGGCAGCACAAAGACTGAAAGCAGAATTTAAAAAAAATACAATTTCTGACCGAGTTTCTTCCCAAACATTGGGCTGTTTCCTCTGTCAGAAAGCAAACTGTGGCTTTCGAAAGCTTTCTGCTAACAGGCAGTGGATCAATACTTAAATAAGATTATGTCCCAAATCTAGCTGTACTTTTTTGTTAAATAGCCAAGCAGCACTAATAAACCCGAGTTTGAAGAAAAACAAACTAAACCCACCTAGACACAATGAGTGCCTTTTGTTGTTGCACGCTGTTCTTTAGTGAATAATTCATCAATGCGGGTTGCTCGCTTATTTCTTACACTGGAGGCGGATCTTCGCGATCAGCTCCTGTCAAATCACACGGGTGAGTTCAATGCCAGTCACGGGGCGGGGGGACTCTACAGACTGAGAGAGCAAAGAACCCCTGTTAAACGGAGAAAAGACGTACTGCTCCCTAGTACAAAAAGCATTCTCCCAAATATTAGACCACCCCTTGACTAGCTAGCTTTTACTTACAGCTGCCAGGCGAGACTGTTTTGTCTTCTGGCTTGTTGCTGCCGCCTGCAGGACACTCTGCTAAACATCACTGGCTGCTTCAGTCCGATGGACTTTGATGAGTGAGATCCAGGACTGTTGTCAAAAGAGGAGCTTCAAAGATGCTATAATCCAACGGCCCATTCAAACCAGAGTGGAAGAACATTATCCATCCTCTGACACAGTCTGACTATGTGTGTGTCCCTCTCTATATATATCACCGGCATATACATCAATATCTCGTTAAATTAAGTTAAACGGCCAGGGTGATGTAATAGACCGGATAATGAAGACGCTTCTTCTATTGCAGTTCCAAAATAACAAATAAAAAGAGATATATTTTACGAGTGCGATCTATCTCCAGCTTCTTCCGACTTAACTGGGAAGTCGCCAAGACATAAAGCAATGTAGAGGAGCGACTGCACAGCTTCTGGAGAGACAAGAAATTACAAAACGGGACAGAGGTGGGAATCCCAAGGGAAAGCGGGTGGAGGAGATGAGAAGAGCTGGGATGTATGAGCGAATTAAATCCAGGAAGGGGACAACGAAAAAATCAGTGGAAGCAGCATTCTTGCGCCAGTAGCTGAAGCTGAGAGTAAGGACATCCATCCCCGAGCATCTAAATGTCCATTTCCACAGTTGGAAGCTGAGCCACGTGAGAAACTCTTGTTAAATCTGCGCTATAATCGCGGTGCTCAGATCAGGAGCAAGGAAATGCCGATTAACACATGAAGCAATTGTCTGTCCCGCTTCGGATCGCAGGTATTCGATTTTTTGGGGGTTTCCGAACAACATATGCATGTGATCTTTAAACTCTGCATGTTTGGGTAGAGAAGTCATTTCAGCAATGTTGCATGGTTATGTGTTCGGTTCCCAGTTTGATTTCATTCATTTGGGAATGTACTGCTATTTTACCTACTTTATATCCTTATTGTGTTCTAAAATGTATCGTTTTAGCATTTATCTGCGCTCCATATAAAGACGAGAGCAACTGCTAGTAAATTGCACAGCTTGGAAAAGCATCGTTTCTGACTGGAGAATTGTACTTGATTTTTCGCTAACATTTAAGCCAAGAGTATTAGATTGTTCCCGGAGCGGAACAGCCTTTACAACAAAGAAATCGTGCACAAGCTCTCTCTTTATCGTGGTAAAGCACGTAAGAAAATTGCAAAATCTATTTCAGTAGTGACGGATGCACGCGTTCACTCATTAGCTTTGAACGGAGAGGGGCAGATAATGATTTATTCGAGGGGAAAAAATAAAACAATGCCGATATAATTGACGACCTGCCCTGTTTGATCACAAGTCTGAATGTTAATAGGGAAACAAACCAAACACATTGTCTCTACCTTTGTCTAAGTTTTGCATCTTAATAAAAGTTCATGTTTTTATAGAAATTATTTGTCGAACGACACGATTTAGCTAAAATCATGAGTTTATCTTGAGGATCAAGTGCGCGATTAATAATGTGTCCAAAAGGAAAGGTTAACACAATACATCATACAGATCAGTATGCAAGAGAATGAATAATATAACGTGCCAAATTAAACGATAATAAATCCTTGTTAACCATATCCATGTTACAACTGCAGATGACCAAATGACTTGTTTAAATATTGATAAGAATAGGTTTGTTTTAAATCAAGTGACAAAATAATTGGTCTCTGACCTTGCTAAACAACCAAAAACGATGTGAAATGTACAGCTTGCCCTGTTTAAAGAAACAAAATAAACACATTCCCTTGTAAATATTCTGACAGTATTCCCTTTAGGAAATGTCTGGATCCCACGATTCCTCACACGTGGGTTCCCAACGTCAGCTCAGCTGTCAGGGAGAATATATCCTGTTTAAAAGAACAGCTTCCATCCAGTGCTGAAAGGAAGGACAGAAAATTGACAAGAATCGCTTAAAGCTATTCTCATTCACATCCTAATGGGCATCTCCAGAGATACATTGACATTGATTGCCTGTGCATAATATGAGGGGAGAAATAAGGACAAGAGAAACACTGAAAAAATGAGCAAAATGATTGATAAAATAACGTGGTTCTTTATTTCATCTTTGAAAAAGGTGCACTGCTTTTCTTTTTGGAAGAGCTAATTAAATAGGCAGACTAATTTTAAAATACACCAAAGATATTTTGTCATTAGTGACTTATTAATAGTTCAAGGACAGAGTGCTCCTGCTCTAAATTTTGTTTCTCAAATAAAGTAATTCTACAATTTTGATTTAGGTCCTTATTGAACATCAAGTGTTTATATTTGGTCCTCCTTCGTGTTACTTTATCCAGTCTTTTAACCAATAAATATCTTAATGACAAAAATGCTGCAGAGAGAAAGAGATAAAGAGAGACTGGAGGCAAGTTTTGCAACAAGAGACAGTTGCTTAAGACCTGAGCTAAGCCAAATGTGAAGGGGACAGAGAGAGATAGATAGATAGAGAGAGAGAGAAAGAGAGAACTAACTGGGAGGAGAAAGAATGCGTGAGCCCAATTCTTGAAATAAATAATAGCTCAAATGTTAATTCTAAGCTTTTTTCTGATGGCCGCAGCAGTAACTATAACATCTGGCAAGTTGTCATCAATACACATAATTCTTTTTGTCACTGGACTTGCCCACTGGCTTTGAGGGTTTATCCAGTGACTAGCTGAGCTATGCATAATAGGGAGTTTACAAGTTTGATCCATAATTAGCTAATTTCAGATGGGCAGCAGTAGGGATGCTACAATTGGCTTCAGTGTCGTGAGTTAGGGAGGAAGAGTCAATGTCCCTTGTCTTGAGAGATATGTCGTGACTCCTTGAAGTGTATTTGTGTAAATATTAAATAAGGAGGAGATTTGGCAGTGCTACGACATCCACCTGTGGTAGAATAGCCTGACTGGCATCACCCACTATCAAGGCCTATAAATGAAGACCAGTCAGTTGGGTGAAGTCCCATTAGAATGTTCAGTACCAATGGGATCATTCTACCACAAGGAGTTAATGCTTTCACAAGGGGAGGAATTAAAAGGAGAAGATTGATAAAGAAACAAATAGGAAAATAGAAGCAACCTCATTATAGGAGCTAGTTGATTGAGCAAAAACCTGTATTTATGTAATGCCTTTAAACTAGTAAATTGTCCCAAGGCAATTCACAGGAGCATTATAAAGCAAAATTTGACATCAAGCTGCATAAGGAGATATTAGGGCAGATGACCAAAAGTTTGGTCAAAGAGGTAGATTTTAAGAAGCATCTTTAAGGAGGAAAGAAAGGTGAAGAGACAGAGAGGTTTAAGGAAGGAATACCAGAGATTTGGCTACCAAGCTGAAGGCCTGGCCTCCAATAGTGGAGCAATTAAAATTGGAAAAGGCCAGAATTGGAAGAGTGCAGATATCTTGGAGTGTTGTGGGGCTGGAGGAGCTTACAGAGATAGGAAGGATGAGGTCATGGAGGGACTTGAAAACAAGGATGAAAATTATAAAATTGAGGCATTGTTTAATTGGGAACCAATATAGATCAGTGCGCACAGGGGTGAATGGGATTTGGTGTGAGTTATGATATAAGCAGCAGAGTTTTGGATGTCCTCAAGTTTATGGAGAGTAAAGATGAGAGGCTAACCAGCAGTGAATTGGAATAGCCAAGTCTAGAGGTAGGAAAGACATGGATGATGGTTTCAGCAGCAGATGAGGTGAGGCAGGGGAGGAATCTGGTGATGTTATGGAGGTGGAAGTAGGCAGTCTTTGTGATGACGCAGATATGTAGTCAGAAGCTCAGCTTGGGCTGAGTTATATCATCAAGATTGAGATTAGTTTGGCTCTGCCTCAATCAGTTGCCAGGGAGAGGGTGGCTAGCAAATGGAGTTTGTAGCAGGGACTAAGGATTGAACGTTATTGATGAACAATCTAATCAAATAGAAAATGTTTAATGATGGTAACAGTTAATTCAGCTTGGTGTGACTGCACTACTATGTTGATTTAAAGATAAATGTTGCATTTCTTCCCCCGTCACCTTTTGAATTTCACTTGAAACTAATTTCATACTTGCCGATAAAGGACTCTGATCTTCAGACTGTTTGGAATTACTGAGGAAGGTTAATTTGTTCTGTGCATTGAGGTGCATTATTTTTCTGCATCAGGATTGAAGAAGTGGGAGTAAGCTTTGCCTATTCTCCTTAAATTGCGACTGGGAGATTATATTAGTGCACTGATCCTGCACATAATGCCATTTTTGCTCATTAAAGGCTTGTTATTTACTTGCTAAACTAATTAAAGGGTTTGTTCCTAAATTCTAAACTTTTAATGGAAAATACAATATCGATGCTTGTTCAGAGCTGGGATTACAGCAATGGAAGAAATGGGTAGGTGTGTAGAGTAACATGAAACAGATAAAAATCAATATATAGGCAAGAACGAGAACCAGAGTAAACTGCATAAAATTGAAAAGAGAATGCAGCAAACCTCAGGCTGTCTTGATGGGAAATCACTCCATATGCCTGAAATATCCTCATGTGGCATTGAAGACATGTGTTGTCAGCAATAATGTTCATTAATACAGAATATCTGCAATTAAGAAGACAACATTTAAGAGTGGGTAACAATGTTCTAGTTAAAATGTGAACTGGAATTGTAAGTGATTGTGCACTCAGGACTACTGAAATTTATTGCAATTCAATCTGCTGCTAACATTGTATGATTGAATTGAAGTCTTCCACGCAAGTAGTGATAAGCCATATTAAAAGCCAGCAAGGGATATTTATAATAACATGTATTGAATATATATTTGTCATAAATATCATAAACTGCAGCTCCTTTTGGTACATTGGGTTTCCCACACATTACCTGAGCCAATCAGAGCAAAAAGCACCTGAGGCATGCACACACACAGGGGAATCAGCCAACCTTTGCAAATTTAAGCTCATTAAGATATGTTTAGCAGATTAACAAGTGACTCAGCTGCATTATTCCAGATGTTTATTCATTGTAATGCATCCATCTGTACAGAAAGTACACTGAGCCAAATTACCCTAGCACAGTATAATAGAGTTAAATGAATACTTATTAATAGTACATTTGAGTGCTCCAAGAGGAAATAAACTTAGAGAAAGTACAATTAGAAGAAATCAGTTGATCTACAGACAGAGCAATGCTTTGTGACAAAAGGCACCAGTTTCTGTTGACGTATCATAACAGAGTGGCTCTTGTTTGCATTAAATCCCATGTAGTGGATATGACTTTTGCACCGGTTCAAAGGGATCTTTTGACATTTTTCTGGCTGGAAGAAAAGTCATGAGTTCAACATTATTGCACCAGTTCAATCTATACACTGTATTCTACAATAAAGGTCGATGGTACCATAGTAATGTCATGACCAGTAAAGACATATATTCCTACTTTTACGACATGAACTTTATTCAATGGGGAATCTTCGGAATTGACTTTTCCTTTAAAATGTGGTCAATGTGTTGCAAGATGGCCACTGAAGGTCAGCTGACTTGGCCTCTATATTCAAACTGTCTCACTGTCTCAAAAGGACAAAAGGATACGTTCCAGACTGAGAGGTGTCGATTACATCCATCCTGAAACCATTAAGAGACATTTCAGAATTGAATTGGCTCTTCTGAAACAAAGAAAGTGTGAAGTAGTCTTATCATAACAGGATTATACTCATCCAGACATTGATGGATGGCCATGGATTCCACATCCTGGTCCATTGTATGGTCACACCAGGGGAGAGAGCCATGTGCCAACTAACAAAGACTCTAATTTGATGGATTTTGACCTTAAAAGGTAACCTTCTGGAGAGAGAGAGAGAGAGAGAGAGAGAGAGAGAGATCTTGAAACCACCAAGAGACATTTCTGAATAGAATTGGCTCTTCTGAAACAAAGAAGACGTGAAGTAGTCATATCATAACAGGATTATACTCATCCAGATATTGATGGATGGCCATGGATTCCACATCCTGGTCCATTGTATGGTCACACCAGGGGAGAGAGCCATGTGCCAACTAACAGAGACACGAATTTGATGGATTTTGACCTTAAAAGGTAACCTTCTGGAGAGAGAGAGAGAGAGAGAGAGAGAGAGAGAGATCATAGTGACATCACAGAAGGCAGTTGAGTCAGGGGCTGTGGAAAGACCCAGCCTAAACAACAAGAAGAAGCCCTGCTATGAATTCTACTTGGTGCAACAGAGAACTGAAAGTGACCACCACCTCCATCTGAAATCTTAACCACTACAACACCTCAACAAGTCAAGGCTACAAACAACCCAGGCCTGCATCTTAAGAGACTCTTCTACTTAGAAGATTCAACAGGTTTACCGTTAACCACGAACACCTACCACACCTTCTATCATGCTTTACCTTCTACCTATCTTCTCTTGAGAGAATGCGTACGTGAGTGGTGTTGCAAACATTTCAGGGAATGAATATTGTTCTTCTGTTTTAAACCTACAAGAAAACCTGTCACTGTCTGTTTATTTGGCAAGTAAAACACTCAGGGGCTAAGTCATCATTTTAAACAAAACACAATTGTGGTCAGTTGGGAGCTGAACAGTGGGAACCACCCACACCCCTTACCATCTGTCCATAAAAGTAACTATTTCAAGCAGAAAAAGACCATCAGCTCTTCTAGCTTGGTGTATTTCTAATAATCCTGAATCTGATTTATTGACAAGAATTAGTATTGTTCCTCTTGAAACCGATTAAGGCTTCTTGACCAATCATTTGTGCCAGTAGTCTGATCCATATATTTGCCACCCTTTTAATGGAAAAGTTCCTGCTGCATTTTCTATTTTATTGTCCTTCAATTGTAAATATGATCCTCTGTGCTTAAATTCTGTACATGGCAAAAATGTTTACTTGGATCCAGTATGCCCAAACCTTTCATCATTGTAAGCATTTATATTATATCACCACTTATTCTTCTCTTTTCAAGAGAGAAAAGACCCATGGTAATCAAACTTTCTTCATTTATCATTCCCTTAAGTTCTGGGATCTACTGTGTAGCCATTCTTTGTATCATCTCCAATACCTAAATATCCTTTTTGAAATAGGGAGAGTAAAACTGCCCACAGTACTCCAGGGCTAAATACAGTTTCCAAATGACTTCCTTGGATTTATATGTTATATTTCTTGCTATACATCCCAACATTCTGTTTGATTTTTTAATAGTCATTTTAGTGACCTGTCCAACATAACAACATACATTTATCTAGTGCCTTCAACATAATAAAACATCCCAGGTGCTTCACAGGAGTGTTATCAAACAAAATTTGACACCAAGCCACATATAGGTAACCAAAAATTTGGTTAAAGAAGTATTTTTTAATGAACAACTTAAAGAAAGAGAGAGAAGGAGAGAGGTAGAAAAGCAGAGAGGTTGAGGAAGGAAATTCCAGAGCTGAAGGCCCAAACAGCTGAAGGCATGCCTGTCAATATTGGAGCTATTAAAGTTGGGGATGGGAAGAGCCAGAATTGAAGAAGCACAGACCTCATGGAGGGTTGTAGGGTAGGAAGAGGTTACATAGTAAGGGAGGAGCAAAGCCATGGAGGGATTTGAAAACAGGGATGAGAATTTTATAATCAAGGCATTGCCAGACCGATGTAGGTCAGTGAGAACAGGGGCGATGGATGAATGGAACTTGGTGCAAGTTAGGATACAGCTAGGAGAGTTTTGGATAACCTCAAGTTTATGGTGAATGGAAGATGGGAGGCCGATCAGGGGTGCGTTGGAATAGTTGTGTCTAGAGGCAACAAAGGTATGGATGAGGGTTTCAGCAGTAAATAAGCTGAAGCAGGGACAGAGACAGGCAATTTACAAAGGTGGTTGTAGGGTAATACCTCAAGATCTTGGTCCTGCTTTGACACTTCAAGGACACTTCCATTTAACACATACTCCACATCAACTGTCCTTCTGTCAAATATCAAAAGCCTACATTCCTTTCTATTAAACTGCATTTCCATTTCTCCTCCACTGATTGAGTTTGTCAAGATCCTTTTGCATTTTTGAATGCTGATATTCAGCATTTTACACTACTCTCAAAGATAACTTGTACATATTAATTCTCTGCTTGGTAAATAGGATTATAATAGTGAAACATGAGCCCGAGTGCTGCATGAATACAAAAGCTTATTGGTGTGCTCAGACTTTCACTAAAATTAATATTTCATCCCACTGCATGTTACGTGAATTGTGACCTTAAATATTTTTGACAATGAACAAAATCCATTGTGTTTAAATTCACTATGGGCTGAATTTTACCAGCTCTCTGAGGTCGGGGGTCCTGGCGGGGCACCCGAAAACACTTCCAGGAAAGGCCTGCCACGACCCCCGATGCCAGGAAGGCTCCACCGCATATTGCCGGTGGCAGTGAGGCCTTAGTGCAGCCCCTCGCTGCTCAGAGGCAGAGCCTTCATTTACATATTAAAATAAATGCAAAATAATCGACCTTGTCCCGACGGTTGTCCCACGCTGATATTCCCACAGAGCTGTGACACTGGTGGGGAAGGGGGAGGAGTGAAATGTTCAGGGCGGGGGGTGGGTGGCAGGAAAAACTCTTTCGATTGGTGGGGGGAATGGTGGGAAAGGGTTGAGGGTTAAAGTTATTGAAGGTCAGGGGAAAGGTTGGGATCTGAATGAAAGTTTTATTGGGGGGGGATGGGCAATTAATAAATTGATTACTCCTTGGGGGTGTGGCTGAGGGGAGTGAAAATGTTATTAAATATGTAACTTTAATGTGCAACGTCTGTTCCCTTTAAAAATTCAAATGCGAGTGAAGGGCTTGAAGCCTTTAAAAATGGCGCAGGTGCCGGACGCCATTGCCAGGGACAGAGCGGCCACCCCCTGTATGTCATCGGGGGTGGACGCTTGCCCGCCCCATGCTAATGAGCTGCCACGCGAAATATCGCAGCGGCTCCATGGCGAACGTCTTGAACGGTGGCGAGCTATTAAAATTGAGCCCTATATGTGTATTCCACAAATAATTATTTATTGCTGTTTAATATGTGCTGGCCATACATTTGCACATTAATTTCCTATAAACTTGTTAATCAAGCTGCCAATTGTGTCACATCATTTGTCTTGCACTATGACGTTAAACATATATCATCAAGAATGGAAACGCTGTGAAGTCCACATTGACAGAGACAGCTGTCTACCACACAAATACTGGACCAAATGTTGATCACGTATCAAATGAAAACATTGTATATCTTATAATAAGCAGTAATAGATAATATATATTGATTTCAAGACCATACTTAATCCCAGATATCCCTTATCTATAATTTGTTCTATGCCTCAGCTTCATAGATTATAATTCTTTTGCAATTTATATCATAGGATTTCAAACTGGGATAGTAAACAGAGATGGTTTAACGCATGGGTCTACGATACCCAGGTCCAGGGCCTCCAGCCAAATATGGGGCACCTGTCAGAGGCCACGTACAAATATGAGGCTCCCAGTAAAATTAAGCAGTTTCATTTAAGTATAGTATATTGTGAGATAGTTTGCTTTATTGTGGCATCACTAGAATGTAATCAACATGAAAAATATTCAGAATTTTAATTACGAATTCTGTATTTGCTCTTTAGTCAGCCAATAGAAGCAGTTACAACCAATTTTCCAGAAGAAGGCATGGATTAGGTGAGCCAAGGTTGCAGAGTAAATTAAGAGAAATTAATTCCACTGGTAGCCGGGTCAGTAACCAGAGAACACAGTTTTAAGAGAATTGGCAAAGAACCAAGCAAGTGATGGGGAAATTTGTTTTTTACACAGTGAGTTGTTATGATCTGAAATTCATTGCTTGAAAAGGTGGTGGAAGCAGATTCAATAGTAAATTGCAAAAGGGAATTGGATATATATTGAAAAGGAAAAAAATTGCAAGGCAATGGGAAAAAATCAGGGGAGGGCAACTAATTGGATAGCTCTTTCAAAAGCTGGCATAGAAACGTTGGGCCTAATAGCCTCCTTCTGTGTTGCAAAATTCTAAGACCATGTTGTAATTCATAAATTATACAACATAAGAATTCTATTTTCTTTTTAATTTGTCTAAAACCTCAGTAATCCATCCAGCAATGGCCATTGGAACACCAGTACCTGGAATGTAGCTTTGAGCCTGAAGTCCCTCACACAACTGAATTACTGATCTCATCAATGTTGTTGTAGGAAAGTGGAAAGCCAGCATTTTTGAAATAGGAAATTCAGAGCTAGAGCTAATGCTGGCTTTGTACATGTGCCAGTGCACCGTATAAGGGCAGAGACCGTTGGCCACAATCATTGTCACAAACACTGCTTGGCATGGAGAGATCAAAGGAGCAAACAACTTGTGAAAATAACAGCAAAAGCAAGTAATGTGTTAGGATATATTGTAATGACAATCCAATATGAAACAAAATGTATATGGTGTTGTTGTACAAAACGTCTGTTAGGCTTCACTTAAAATATTGTGTCCAGTCTTGGTCCCTTCACATGACAGGTGATTATAGAGGTTCTAGGAAATAGTCAGAGGAAGACCATTAGACTGTTACCTCAGTTAAAAGCCCTTCATTATCACAATAGGCTTAGAGAGCTGGGTCATTTTACTCTTCTCAGCTCATACTGCAAACACTCCATTCTGAATCTAGGCTACTGTGTATCCTACCTCTTTATGCTCGACTATTAGTGGCAAAACCTTCATTCATCGTAACATAGCACACTGAAATTCTCTTCATAATCCATCTTACCTTACTTAATTCTCCCAACTTTCAGAGTGCTACTACTGAGTTGAGTGGTTCAGGGGTAGCACTATTGTGTTTGAATTAGATGGTTGTGGATTCAAGCCCAACTACAGACTTGAGTATGTAATATAAGCAGGTACTTCATTGTAGTACTGAGGGATTGCTGCATTATCAGAATTGCAGTCTTACAGATGAGATGTTTTCATGCATGAGCCATGTCAGGTCAAAGCATAACATTTTTTGTTGAATCATTAAAATGGGAAGAAAGTCTGGGGAGAATACTTTCTGTTCATAATATTCCACCAGTATGTATTTTTTTAAAATTAAAAATGAAACGTGCATTTATATCTGTTACATTTTAAGAAAAACTCTTACATTTGCCACCAGACCTGCCATTTTGGGTCACTTTTTTGGCCAAAACTGGTCCAGTGATGTCACCGAGTAGCAGAAGCCATTTGAGTTCCTGGGTGGCTCCATTCATTTTAATAGGCTCTGCAACTTTAGACTGCACTGGAAGGTAATCATTTTCTGTGAGTAGATAATAACAATTTATTTGAGTTTCTCACAAATTTTATTTCCCAAATATTAATCAATCGAGAACAGCTGGAATGGAATAACTGATTAGGAGTAATACAGGAGAAGTGTAATAGTAACAGAACAGTTTCATATATACTTAATAAAATCAACCTGGGGAATATGGTTTTGTGGTTGCTTGACTTGTTCACATACTCAGATGACATACCTCTTATCATTCATGAGGGAACTTATTCAGTGAACCTAGAATTAACAAATTTATCCAGATGATGTCTGTTCATTGGGTTCAAAAAATGCAAAAATGTTTCACAGCTAAATTATTAATATAAAAATCTGCAAACTATATAGCACTAATTACATAAACCACAATAAACACTGAGCAATTCAGACAACTATATGTAATGCAACTTTTAATTGCTGTAAAACAGGTGCTCCCACAGTTGTGTAACTAGGAATTAAAAATTAAATTTTACTACTACCATAATCATCTTTTACTCTCTGCTGTTAGTGAATATGCCTTTCAGCAACAATGAGGGGTTTCACTAGCAGCAGAAAGATGTTCTGAATATTCAGACATGGTTTCCAGTTCAACTCCATAATATAAGTCTACTGCAGCCAATGTGAAAGAAAGACTGAAATTTATATACTGCCTCATCTAGTCACTTAGCAATGTCTCAACAAGTTTCATATAAAATGAATTACATACATTGACTATGATTATGCAGGCAAATGTAGCATTCATTTTGCACATAGCAAGGTCCGATTAAAAATGGCAATGTGGTGCATGATTAATTAATTTATTTTTCGTGATGTTATTTGAGGGAGTAATATTGACACTGTGAGAACTCCCTGCTCTCTTTTGAAAACAATGCCATAAAATAATCCAGTGTTCTGGTCCTACAGCTACCAGGCTGCGAAAAATAAGATTATTTGTTCCCAAATTATTGAACATAGTTAGCTGTTGCTATGCAACGGACATTTGCCTTTCTATAAAAAATATGTGATTCAACTAAAACAAACATTAATATGATAGGATGGATTATTTATAGGGAATAGAAAAAAGTTAATTTTCCTAGTTTACTATCCAAAGACAAACTTATCCTGCAACACCCTACAATAGATTAGAATGATGGAATTTTGATCAATGCTTTGGATGGGTTTTCTGTTGAATTAGTTGATATTTTTCAGCTTGGGAGTCTTGCTTGCATGTTGTTACTTTTCTCAGCACCAGTATTTACTGTTGAGGTGTAAGCAGGATACTTAAAAATATATATTTTGTCTATTGTAGTCTAATAGTATTATTATGATAATTCGTTAATTATGTTGTTAAATTCCTCTGATTTCTTTTCTTTTAGTCTGTGTTAGGAATGCTGTAAAAGGTTCAAAGGCTGGAATGGTTCATAGAATATTGTGCCTGAAGACTTACAGATCGACAGCTGTAAGCAGCATTTGTTGCCACTCCAGCAGACTCACTACGTTTGAGACAAGAAGCCATTTCATGATTTCATCACACATGTCAGTTTGGGAGATCACTAAACACTGCAAGAATATGGAGACATAAGCAACAGTGCAAACGTTATAACCTCAAACAAGTTATTTAACTTTTGAATGAGCTTTTTAACATTTTGAAATTAAATTACTTGGTTGCAACTGACTCATGTTACTTAGAACTTGTGCTATATTGACCTTCATTGGGCACCTGTAGTATTTAACATTGCATGCCCTTTGGAGTGCTATTTAATACTTTTGGTGTTGTTGGCCATTGACAGCATGTTACAGGACTAATGACAGTCTAAAGCTTGTATACTTTCCATTTTCTCCAATGGAACATTATTATATTTCATATCTCGCATTTTAACTGATTCTTCCTAATTATGCATCATATGCAATTTTACAAACAATAAATTTTTTCTGAATATTTATAAATTCAACAGCCCAAAATGGATCTTGAAGCTAAAAATAATAGTAATATCACTATAACTTTGGATAATGGTAATAACACTACTGCATATGGACTAGGTCTCCCTTCTTGGGATGACTATAATGGAAGTATACATGATATAAAATATTTATTGGTTGGAATCTACACATTTATTACTGTTCTGGGGCTTCTTGGCAACATTTTTGTTGTAATTGCACTGTGTAAAAACCTAAAACAGAAATCAATGATTAACTTTCTCATTGGAAATTTAGCCTTATCTGACATTTTAATTCTGTTGCTTTGTTCACCATTTACACTGACTTATGTTCTTCTAGACCAATGGATCTTTGGGGAGATCATGTGCTATATAGTACCATTTGTTCAGTGTGTGTCTGTCATGGTTTCTATACTCATGCTGATGTCAATTGCCATGGTTAGGTATCATATGATAAACAATCCATTATCCAACCATTTTACCATAAATACAGGATATTTAGTAATGGGAACTGTATGGATTATTGGTTTTACTATTTGCTCACCATTACCCATCTTTCATAAAATCATAGACCTAAGTGAAACTGTTCACTTAGAGTCATTAAAAAATAAATACTTATGCATCGAGTCATGGCCATCTGATTCTTATCGAATTGCCTACACATTGTCCTTACTATTCATCCAGTATATTTTGCCAATAGTTTGCTTAACAATCAGCCATGCTAGTGTTTGCAGGAAGATAAGTGCCACAGTGCCCAGCAGCCAAAGCAGATCTGAGGAGAATGAAATGATAAATTTAACTATACACCAGCCAGCTAACAAACAGTTGCAAACGCAGCACTCAAAGATGCAAGGATGGAGCTATTCCTTTCTGAGAAAACACAAGAAGAGATACAGCAAGAAGTGTGCCAGTGTCATGCCTGCCATGGCCAAAGTGCACAAGAATGGCCAGACTCACAATGATCTCTTAGTAACCCATGGTTCAGAGAGTACACAACCTCTACCCACTTCCTTTCTACCAGGTGTACCTGTGTGTTTTGAAGTGAAAACTATGGAACCTGAAGAGCATACCCATTCACATAATGTTCCAGTGACACCAAAATCTATCACCAGGATGAGGAAAAGATCACGCAATGTTTTCTACAAACTGACCATGGTAATTGTTGCTTTTACTGTCAGCTGGATGCCTCTGCATATTTTTCACCTTTTAACTGACTTCAATGCCAATCTGATTTCTAACAGGCACTTCAAGCTGGTGTATTGCATCTGTCACCTGCTGGGATTGCTGTCCTGTTGCTTGAATCCTGTACTGTATGGATTCTTGAACAATGGTATCAAATCTAGTTTACAATCCTTGGTCAAATGCATTTGGGTCAAATAATACCGACAGAGGGCAATATTGGGGTTTGGCACCCCAGACACAAATTGAATAAGTTTGTCAGCCAATAGTACAGCTTACATCAGGTCACTAAATTCTATGTGGCACTGTGATCGATGTTTGCTCCTGAGTCATTCCAACTTCTTCCCTGATGTTCTATTCTAAAGCTATTGTTGAAAAAAAGCTCACTATCTTACCTCTTGCTCATTGAAATCTCAATAAGAAATTAAGTAAAAGTTTCTGCTCAGTAGCGTAGTGAATGTAAACAGAAAAGAACAATTGTCTGTTTATATTATTTTGTGCTGTTATTCATTTGCAACCAATGAAAACATTTGCTCGTCATATCTGTGTTCTGAAAAAGGGTTGATGTAGGAAAGCAGAATTTTCATCTGCTGATTCAAGCTCATAGATATTTATTGACATTCAAAGTAAACTTCATCTACACAATATATTCTTGTATTTTGTGGACTTTACCAAATAGCTCAGTGACCCAATTTTACTTAAGCTTCTGATGTTGCCACAAACATTTTTTTAAGCATATTTTTAATTTCACACTGTCTGAACCAAAGAGGAATCACAAATGCAGACAATCAATCTATGTTCCACATCCCAAGCCTTGATACACTGAAGGGAAGCCACAAATTCAGACAGTAGTTAATAATATATCCCCGTCCCTAATTCGCCATCAAATACAATGGCCTCAACCATGCTCTTAAATAAAATTTTGTAAATTAAAGCCCCCACTAGAATTAATTACTTGAAAAATATTTTGAATAAGCAGTCTAAGTAATGTTTTATATGCTGTTGAAGTGTTATGTGTGTTGCTTGTAATGTACTCACTAAATAATAACCTTTAAAAGGAGTACTATATCAAAAATAATTCAGGAAAACATGTTTTTGTTCGTGCAGAAATCCACAGTGTTGATAGAAAGCACATTGAAATGTATCATTACCTCACTTGTATGTGATAGAATTATGATAAAAATGAAATGTCGCTCTTTTGTCTTTTACTTGTTTCAAAGAGAATAAGAATCGGGAAATGATTTATTGCTGATGTTTTTATTTCATCTATGTTATGCAATCGCTGATGACTTCACCCCTCTTCAGTTAAATGTCTGTGAATCGGAAAAATAGTTTCAGTCGAAGGTATGATTTATTTTGAATAACTGCAAGTAATTGAGTTTAAAAGAAAAACAATAGTTATAGCTTTCTGGGTTGCCAGGTTTAAGCAGCCATTCAGAATTGTTATTTTTTATTAAAACCAGTCACAATGGGATGCAGCACCTCGAAAGCCTGTCCAAAGGAGTATTAAGATTGTAAATTTCACACTCAAAACTTTCTGTTGCTTGGTTTTGAAGTATTGTACAGAGTGAAATAATGAATTGATTGGAGCAAGCCACAATAAATATACAATTATTAAAAACTAAAAATATTTAACAAAATGAGAATGAAATGATGCATTCAGAATATTATATCCTTTCATGTTTCTATCCGTACCACAGATGCAACTGACACTTGCATGTATTTATTTAATAAATATGGAATTCACGATTTAATTCATTCTTATTTAGCTTCCATGACTGATGAATTGCACAGGGCTAATTCCACTTTCTCTGGTAGACTGTTTGCTGATACATTGATGACAGCAGTGACATTGCTGGCTGTTTTCTGTTTGGGGGCAATAATAAGGATAAATAATGCCTGAAATGTTCAAGTAATAAGCATTGTTGTAGACTTATCACTTAGATGTTGCAAGCATTATTTGTCCTTGTTATGTTCCAATGTGTTGTGCTAAACATGTCATAATCCAATGTTTATTTTATTTATTTAGAGATACAGCACTGAAACAGGCCCTTCGGCCCACCATCAACCACCCATTTATACTAATCCCACATTAATCCCATATTCCTACCACATCCCCACCTTCCCTCAATTCCCCTACTACCTACCGATACTAGGGGCAATTCATAATGGCCAATTTACCTATCAACCTGCAAGTCTTTGGCTGTGGGAGGAAACCGGAGCACCCGGCAAAAACCCACACAGTCACAGGGAGAACTTGCAAACTCCACACAGGCAGTACCCAGAACTAAACCCGGGTCGTTGGAGCTGTGAGGCTGCGGTGCTAACCACTGCACCACTGTGCTGCCCAATGAGTTCTACTAAACAGAAGAAAGGGCAAGCAGTCTCAAAGTGAACAACTCAAGTCGGAACCAGTTTTGCTACTGAAGTAAACCAGATGTCAAGGAGATGTAAATTTGGAAGAACAGTGCTTTCACATGTGAATTTTTTTTTGGAACTGTGCACCTTATTTCTGTCATGTAATGAAGAATGAAATAATGTAAATCTTTAAACTGTGCATTTCTTTATCATGGTATTGTGTGAATAAACTGAAAAAATGATGACTCCTGTTTCTAAATTTTAATGTATTATATACTTTATGTATGGACAATATTTCATGCGTGATGCAAGCAGTAGTGGTGGGGAGAGACAGGGCTACCTCGTGGTGCACTCATGTCTCAAAAATATGCACAAGGAACTACTCAGTAGTCTCCAATATTGCAAATTTCTTCCAACTGAGAACTGCTCTTGTAACGGTTAGCAATTTCCAATTAGTAGAAATTAAGAAGTTAAAGAGCAGCCTTTGTCTTGGTGTCAGTTTTATTGGCAGTAACTTGGGAGATGATGGGCTGAGCTTTGAAGATGGCGGTGTGCCCATGCGGATTGCCAGTCGCTGAACGCCCGCTATATTTAGTGCAGTGGCTCATTATACTAATTGTGACGTGGCACCCCCCCGAAATAATGTGGATGGAGCGGTATTCCGGCGCCAGATACCCTGATAGTCTTATACTGGGGCCCTATTTAAATACCTTCACTTATACAGGAGTGAAGGGTGAAGCTTGTTGGTCAGCACAGAGGGAATCTTGAAAGGGAACCATAAGCTTACATTCATGGCAACAGACGGTCGTTCCAGGGTGGCCCCACAGTTCAGTGGTGCCTCCCTGACCGCTCTCCTCCAGGCTATGTGGGCACGGTGGGAGGTCCTCTTCAGCGATAGCAGGAAGAGGCCCCCCCTGCCTGACCAAGGCAGCCTGGCTGGAGGTGGCAGAGGAGATCAGTAGCTGTGAGGCCATCTGCTGTGACTGGGTGCAGTGCTGTAAAAGGATGAATGACCTGCTGCGAACCGCAAGAGTAATTCACATCAGGGCTCCATTGAAACTGGGTGTACCTGCACAGTGTGGCACATGTGTGCCACTGCCATGCTGAAGAAAGGGAGGATGGGCAGGGAGTAAAGATGTGACATGAATGGAGAAATATATGACAGAACTTACCGTTGTCTGCTGCTCAGAGAATGGCGCCTACATGAGTGGCTCACTCAGTAGTGCGCAGCGAGCATCCCCATCCTTGTGGCCAGCACCCATCTTTTGACATGTGTCGGGCTATTGAAATACCATCTGTAATATCTGCCTCCTTGCTCCTCAAGGTGAGGAGGGCCCACAATTTGAGGGAGGCTACCCACACCGGCTTATAGACGCTAAGCAGGAGGCCCTGGAGTTATCAGCAGCTGAGTTGACACGCTCATTTGGTGAAGTAGACGTTGGGGTCCATGCTGAACATACTTTCCATTGATATGAACGATGATCAATATGGAATTTCGGTTCTGTGATTCAATGCTGTGTATTTGTGAAATATGCTACATCAAGACTGACAGTGTGTTCTTACCATTGTGTCTCCCAGGTGAACACTCAGAGCCGACCCCGGCTGCAACAGATGACCTCCCACATTCTGGAGGAAGAGACATCCTAACAGCATCCCATGACACTAACACAACTTCCACCAGTGCAGATACAGTCACCTCTGTCGGTATCCGTTCAGCCTTTAGAGACTGGGTCACAAGCTGGTGAGAGCACTGCACACACGCCCGAGCAGCTGACTGAGGCTGAGACAGCAGAGGCCCCAGACAGTCGGAGTGCAGTGAGTGGCCAGACCGATGCTGAGCCCCAGGCTACAGATGACCTTCTGCTGTTAGCAGCACAGGGCATGCTGGAGGTGTTGCAGAAGTACTGATAACAGCAGGCGGAGATGCCACAGGCTGCGCGCAGCCTTGAGCAGATGGCGGGGCAGTCCATTCAGGGCATGACAGCTGCCATGTCCCAGGCATATGAGCGCCTGGCGTCATCCACGGCGGCCCTCAGTGAGCCAGAATCCATTAATCTGCGCTAACCTGCAATTCCTCGTCGAGGCCATCAGATCCTCAAATCAGTGGCAAGGCGAGAGAGGGACCAGGGGCATGGAGAATGTCCCTGCCACGGTCCTTCCCGGGAGAGCAGAGGGGTTCATTTGAACCCTGAGATGGAGGGGCCAGCGCACCATATCTGGGGTCTCCCCTCAAGGTGATTCTAATGTGGACCCTGGTCCCTCCACCCCTCTGCCTGTGAGTCAAGCTCCAGCAGACACGACAGCTGAGGAGAGTTCTGCGATGACACAGGATTCCCCCAGCTAGCCGGGGCCCTCCAGGTGCGCCGAAGTCATCCACATCCAAAGGGCAATCAGATCAGCAGACTTCCTCCAGTCAGGCTGCTGGTGCTGAGGTTGCACCGAGAAGGGGCACTCGCAAGCGTTTAAAGAAAACACACTGACAAAAATGGGAATGCACAGATGTCACTGCAATGCGTATTTCGCGAAATGTTCTTCACCAACATATGTGTCCTTTTTTCTGTGTGAATGATGTGTGCCAGCATTTACCACTTTTTGTCATTGGCCTTTCTGAACTGCCAGTGTATGCAATAACACCATTGCCATGCCAGCATTACTCGTGTGCATCTCCACGGATGTACTAACATGGACAATGGCTCAGTCTGCTGCTGCCTCTAATGGTCCAGACAAAGATGTTGCAGGTGTGCACTGCTGCACAGCAGGTGAGCGAGGGTGCAGAGCCTTTGGCGGTTCCTATGGAGTGGCGATCCTTTGTCTGATAAGCCACTGCCGTGCATCCCTAGCTCGTTGCTCACCCAGAAAGTGGAGCCCGGGTGCCCTCTGCCCTCCCATGCACCTTTCCTGTTGGAGGTCCTCAGCGTCCTCATAGTCCGGGAAGGAAACCTGTTGATGTCTCTCCTCATCATGCCAGGCCTAGCCCCTATTGGTGTGTAGTCGTGCAGTGCACAGTGATCAGCAAAGAAAGCAGATGCCCTTTGCAGCTCTTGGTACAGGGCACCACTCGATCTATCCAGGCATTGAGAGCGCATGTTACACACGCCGATCGCCTGCTCAATTGTGCCTCTTGTAGCTCCGTGTCTGGTGTTGCATCTCCCCTCTGCAACAGTGCTGGGGTCTCTCACTGGTGTCAGGAGTCATGTCTGCAAGGGGTATCCCTTGTCTCCAAGAAGACACCCCTCCATCTGAGGCAGTTCAGTGAACAGCAGCGTCAGCTGGGACTGGCACAGGATGAAGACGTCATGGCAGCTGCTTGAGAAGCAGGCAGACATTTTTATGAAGTGTCTCTGGTGATCAAATACCAGCTGTACCTAGATTGAGAGGGATCCCTTAACATCTGCAGCTGGTAGCCTGGTGGGAGCCCTGATGGACACATGGGTGCATTTTGTGACCCCTTGCACCTTTGGTTATCCGGCGATGGTGCTGAAACCAATGGCCATCTACGCCTGGCTGTTAGTGACTGCCCCGAAGCGGACAAACTCACTGCCCTCCAGTGCACAGCATTAGTGACCTCCCTGATGCAGTGATGCACTGCTGATTGTGTGACCCCACAAAGGTCTCCGGTGGGCCCCTGAAAAGATGCATTGGCGTAAAGGTTAAGAGCCGCCGTCACTATGAGAGCCATAGGCATAGGATGTCCACCGAATCTCTTGGGCTGTAGGTCATCCGAGAGCAGAGCACAGAGATGTGTCACTATCCCTCTCTCGATATCCGCAGTCGCCTCTGACACTGGCACTGTGATATGCGCTGGTATGTCATGGGGGGACCTGTAGATGTGCGGCATTCTATAGTTGCCTTTGGAGGCTGCTGCCCATGACCGTGGGCCTCTATGAGGACTGTACCTGCTGTTGGTTCAGCTTGCAATGCACATGAATCCTCAGGAGAAGCGGATCAGACCATGTAGGATTAGCCATACCCATCTCCACGTGCCAAATAAAGCTGTGTCCTTCGATTTTTCGGAGGTTTCTAACAGGGCAGGAATTGTTGCTGACAGATACATCAGGTGCTTTCATGGATTATATATATGGCGTGGCATGGCATTGCCTGTCTTAACTCCCACTAAGAATGGCACAGCATGACCACATTAAGATTCTATGAGCTGCATCGATTGCCCCACCAGCCAGGTAACCTTTACACACCTACTGTTAATGGCACCTTTCCCACACACAGGCTGAATGGAATGCCATTGATCCTTCACATACACAAACAATGGCGCAGAGCGGACACTGTTTACAGAGGTGGGGTATGCAGTACCTCCTTTGATGCCTGCAGCGAAGTGCCCCCTGTAATAACATCACCCCTCCCACGTCCTTTGCAATACGTAGAGTGGAGACTCCGACGTACAGAGAATTACCTGCACTGTCTCTGATTGCTGCCTGTTCTGCCACCCTGCCAGCTCCTTTCATTCGTGAATGGGATGGTACATGGTAGCCGCCTGTTCAGCGAAAAATGTGGAACTGAGCATAAGCACGCAGCGGGATGCATAATCAGGCAAGGTAAGTATCGATTAGTGCTTGCAAAGTGTGGTGCCGCCATCGAGAGGTCAGGGGGGCCACAGCGAGGTCCCGCCGCCAGTAAAATGGGGCAGGCCATTCCCGGCATGTGGGGTTGTGGCGGGCCTCTCCCTGGAATATTCCGGGCCCCCCCGCCACTACCTCCGATGCTGGAGGGCTCATAAAATTCAGCTCCATGATTCTAAAGCACTGCTTGGCTCTCACCTCCTCTGATGCCAGGCTGCACAGATTTATAATGTTCATTTGAAACTGACACACTGAAAATGCAACTGTAGCCCTGTGTGTAAAGTGCAGTGATGTATTTATTTGATATAATACTGCAATAATCCTCGGTGTGTATAAGTCTTACTCATTTGGAAAATGGTACAGCCTTATTATGAGCTGTCTTGAAGGACTCTTTCATTCTCCAAACTAAAAGATTTTACTTTCCTAACACTTCTTTTGCCTCAGAATTTTGCTTCCATCCTCTATTTTTTTGTTTCTTTTTATTTGTTCTTTTCGTCAGTGCAACCTTCTGTTCCTCATTCACAGTTTTCCAATTTATTTCAATGCAGCTCTTTGGGGAAACTATCTTTGAATGTACAATGTTTTGGCTCCATTTTCTCCCTCATAGTCATTCTATTTTATTAACTGGATTTGCTTTGTAATTTACAATTTCATCTTAAAATTGTGCTATCATCAATTTTGTGTGTGCACTAGATATATTTCTTCTGTTCAGTATACAGAAAATTCCAAAGGTGAGCTAATTTAATTCTGAAGCAGTCTTCTCTTGTGAACATGTTGGGAAAAGATTAACCTGATACTTTTTAACTAATACAGATGAGATGTTGGCATTTTGAATACAACGGTCCAGAAAATCCTCAATATAGAGCACCTAAGTTTAAGTACCAAGGTGCGCATGTCCTGGACCTCTGCCATTGTCCCTATCAAAGCTTGAAGGATCAATGGGAGGTCCCACAATCTAAATGCCTTTGGAACATATCTGGGGCTCACCCCTCACTAAAGAGCCCCAAAACTATGGTTAGGAGTGCAAGTGCTGGTTGTGGAATTAGAAGAAACCTGTAGCTGCCCCTATGGTCTCCTTACAAAGAAGACTACTTATTAAATTTCAGGCCAAATCTTCAGGGGGCCATGTCTCAATCCCTGCTTAGATTCCCAGCTGGACCCTCATCTGCCAGTGACCACTGCACCACCTGGGAGATCATGTAGCTGAATGGATTATCTGCCTAAAGTAGGCCTGCCTGATTTTCATTGCATTGAAATCAATGGAATAAAACTTGGGCAGTTTCCACAATGAGCAAGCAATCTAATAAAAGCAAAATACTGCGGATGCTGGAAATCTGAAATAAAAACAAGAAATGCTGGAACCACTCAGCAGGTCTGGCAGCATCTGTGGAAAGAGAAGCAGAGTTAACGTTTCGGGTCAGTGACCCTTCTTCGGAACTAGCAAATATTAGAAATGTCAAAGGTTATAAGCAAGTGAGCCAGGGGTGGGGCAAGAGATAACAAAGGAGAAGGTGTAGATTGGACAAGGCCACATAGCTGACCAAGAGGTCATGGAGCAAAGGCAAACAATATGTTAATGGTGTGTTGAAAGACAAAGCATTAGTACAGGTAGGGTGTTAACGAACTGAAGATTAAACAGCAACAAGTACAAACATGAAAAAAACAGTGGGTAAGCAAACTGAACAAACTACAATGAAATGAAATAAACAAAAGAAAAAAAAATGTAAAAAATGTAAAAAAGAAAAAAGAAAAAATAACTAAAAATGAAAGTTAAATGGGGGGCCCGTCATGCTCTGAAATTATTGAACTCAATGTTCAGTCCGGCAGGCTGTAGTGTGCCTAATCGGAAAATGAGATGATGTCCCTCGAGCTTGCGTTGATGTTCACTGGAACACTCTAGCAAGCCCAGGATAGAGATGTGAGCATGAGAGCAGGGGGGAGTGTTGAAATGGCAAGCAACCGGAAGCTTAGGGTCCTGCTTGCGGACTGAGCGGAGGTGTTCCGCAAAGCGGTCACCCAGTCTGCGTTTGGTCTCCCAATGTAGAGGAGACCACATTGTGAGCAACGAATACAGTATACTACATTGAAAGAATCTACTTTGCCAGGTTACCATCCAGGCAGTGAAGTTGAAAATTACCCCCATTGTGTCTTATCTTACCATGTCCCACAAGAAGGATTCCTATCAATTCCTATTAGAATCAATCAACAGAATTTGAGAAGAACTCTGGCAGTTTCAGTGTCCTATTTTTAACCAATCAATTTGTTTAAAGTCAGGTTAACGGATGAATGTAATAATATTTCTTTCATAAATTTAATTAATAAATACTATATATGAAAAACAATGAGTATGTTTCGAAGCTAGATTATACTTATAAAATTCTTACATAAAAATCCATTTCCAGCTGTAAAGATTTACTTAATACACATGTATCCAGGAAAATTCTTTTTAACCAGAAATCTACAATGGAAAAACAGTCAGCTCATCTGGTTATGGGAAAAAGCAACTTGCCCTTGCCCATTTAACATTGACAACATTTTTACTGGAAGTTGCTGTAAGTGCACGATGAAAACGGCTCGTTACCCTCTACAGGGCATCTGGATTGTGAATGAACAGGGCAAGTAACTGTGTATCACCTTAACCAATCAGTTTGAAGGATTCTGAAATTAACACCACAAACACTGGCAAGGAAGTATAATTTAGAATGGTGAATTCATTGCCAAATCAGGTACATAAAGAGAAATAAAGAGAGGGAAGAATGATTAGACTAAGAGAGAAAGAAAAAGTAATTTTAAAATTTAACATTTTAAAAATCTCCAACAATTAAAACCTGAAGGAATGAGACACTACATTTATAATAGTACATTTTCAGTGCCAGAGAGGTTGGCAGTGAGTAATTAACAATTATCACATCAGTAAGAGCGTATTTAGACTTGAAATGACTTGACTTAACTTTCTGTGGTGAGTTTAGTTGCATCTATGAAGCAAGAAGAAGAACTTCACGCTGCTCAATGCATTTCAATGTGGAGTCAGACAGAAAGAAGCAGTTTTCACGAAGCTAACAGCATCATCGACGACAACTTTTTGATTTCTGCTTTTAGTTGTACGTCTAGCCTTGTCTGAAGTCGCTGTGGCATTTGCACATAATTAATAGTGAGGGTCAATAGACTCACCATTATTTTGACAGCAATTTTTGGACCAAAGTATTGAAATAAATGCAGCCGTAAACAATTTAAGTCAGTGAGCCAATCTGACTGAGGATTAGATAACCCCAAAGCCACTATTTGAACTTGAATTGGTAAAATAAAACCCATACATTTCTGAAGCCTCAATATTAGTAATGTATAAGACATTTTCATCAACACAGTTTATTACTGTAAACTTGTTCATTAAAAGATCAACTAAGTCATGGGAAGTTTATGGCTACCCATAAATTAGAAACTGCTTCTTTGAAGTACTGTTCCAGTATTTTTGCAGCAATATTTTATAAGTGTGTGTGTGTTAAAATTGATTTTTTGGTGTTTATTTTATTTGTTCATTAGATGTGAACTCCTCCAGCAAGGCTATCTCTCATTGCCCTTGGGATGGTGGCATTGAGCTGCCTTCTTGAACTGCTGCAGTCTATGTGGTGTAGGTACACCCACAATGTTGTTAGGAAGGGAGTTCCAGGATTTTGACTCAGTTACAGTGAAGGAACGGTGATATATGTCCAAGTCAGGATGGTGTGCAATTTGGAGAGAACTTGCAGGTGATGGTGTTCCCATCTATGTGGTAGAGCTTGCAAGTTTGGAAGGTGCTGTCAAAGAAAGTATAAGGAGTTGCTGCAGTGCATTTTGTAGATGCTACATGCTGTGCCACAGTTTGCCAGATGGGGTGCCAATCAAGTGGGCAACTTTGTCCTGGATGGTGTCAAGCTTCTTGAGTGTTGTTGGAGCTGCACCCATCCAGGCAAGGGGGACTTGTGCCTTGCATATGTTGGATAGGCTTTAGGGTGTCAAGAGGTGAGTTACTCACTGCAGAATTCATAGTCTGTGACCATAATTAAGTTAAGATTCTGGTCAATGGTAACTCCCAGGATGTTGATGGTGGGGCATTTGGCAAGGTTAATGCCATTGAATGTCAAGGGGAGATGGTTAGACTCTCTCTTGTTGGAGATGGTCAGAGTCTGGCATTTGTGTGGTGCAAATGTAACTTGCCACTTATCAACCCAAGCCTGAAGGTTGTCCAGTTCATTGATAAAGCAGCTGAAGATGATTCGGCCTAGGACACTGCACTGACGAACCCCTGTAGCAATATCCTGGAGCTAAGATGATTGGCCTCCAACAATCATAACCATCTTCCTTTGTGCTAGGTATGATTCCAGCCAGTTGAGAGTTTTCCCCCTGATCCCATTGACTTCAATTTATCAGGGTTCCTTGATGCCATACTCAGTCAAATGGTGCCTTGGGGCTGAATTTTATTAGCACACCGCAAATCGTGGCAGCGTGCTTTGAAGTTGGCGGCCTTCAGGCGCGGATGAGCCTTCACTGAGCCCCTGTGATATTTTGTGCAGGGGCTCATTTAAATGGAGGGGGCAGATTGGCCGCCCCCAGTAATGTAGAGGGGCGGCCACTCTGTCCTCGGCAGCAGCTTCTGGCACCACTGCGCAGACGCCGGTGCCATTTTTAAAGGGTTTCAAGCCCTTAGGAACAAATTGAATTTTTAAAGGTACATTTCTGTGCATTATCTTTAAAAAACTAATTAAAAGTTGGAGGCCTTTTCCCAACCACCTCCCACCCCCCAATTTTTTTTTTTAATGGCCTATGTCTTGAAAATTTATTTCATTTACAACCCACACTTTCCCCCAACCTCATCATATTTGCCCTTCAACCCCTTCCCACAATCAACACAGCAAATAATAAGTGTTTTTCCTGCTATCCCCCTGGCCCTGATAATTTCACTCCTCCCCCCTCCCCACCAGTGTCTCGCCTTGAATCCCCAAACAGGGTTCGGAAGGCATGGGATCTCCGGCCACCGGACGCAATATTGGCGTGGGATGACCGCCAGGTAAGTTAATTAACATTTTTTTACATAATTTTGAGTAGGCAAATGAAGGCCTGGCCGCTTGGGGGTGGGGTGGGGGGGGAGGGGTGCTGCACTGAGGCCCGCCGCTGCCGGTAAAATGAAGCGGGGCCTTCTCGGCATTGGGGGTCATGGTGGGCCTCTCCTGGAAGAATTTTCCAGGCCCCCCCCCCCAACCCTCGCCACGGCCCTTGACACCGGAGGCCTCATAAAATTCAGCCCTTGCTGTCAAGGGCAGTCACTCTCACCTCACCTCTGGAATTCAGCTCTTTTGTCCTTGTTTTGATCAAGGCCAGGAGCTCAGCGCATCGGTGAGCCATTTGTTGCTGAGGACATGCTGCTTGATAGCATGAACAACGCCTTGCATTACTTTTCTGATAATTGATAGTTGACTGATGGGGCAGTAATTTGTCCTGCTTTTTGTGGAAGTGACATGCCTTGTCAATTTTTCATTTTGGCGATAGATACCAGTATTTTAGCTGCATTGGAACAGCTTGGCTAGAGGTGCGGCTGGTTTTGCAGCACAGGTCTTCAGCACTATGGCCAGGTTGTTGTCAGGGCCCACAGCCTTTGCCGTATCCAGTTCACTCAGCCATTTCTTGATATCACATAGAGTGAACTGAATTGGCTGGCTTCTGTGATATTGGAGATTTCAGGAGGAGGCCAATATGGATCATCCACTCAGCACATCTGGCAGAAGATGGTTGGAAACGCCTTGGCCTTGTCTCTTGCACTCATTGTTTGGGCCCCACTATCAATGAGGATGAGGATATTAATGGAGCCTCCTCCTCCTCTGGTTAGTTGTTTAATTGTCCACCACCTTTCATGGCTGGATGTGGCAGGAGTGCAGAGCTTTGATCTGATCCATTAGTTATGGGATCACTTAGCTCTGTCTGTAACATGCTGCTTCCACTGTTTAGGATGCATGTAGCCCAGTGTTGTAGCTTCACCAGGTTGGCACCTTATATTTAGGTGTGCCTGGTGCTGCTGCTGTCATGCTGTCATTCATTCTTCATTGAACCAGGGTTAGTCCCCTGGCTTGATGGCAATGGTAGAGTGCGGGATATGCCAGGCCACAAGGTTACAGATTGTGCTGGAATACAGTTCTTCTGCTACTGATGACCCACAGCACTTCATAGATGTCCAGGTTTTAGCTGCTAGATTGGTTCTGAATCTATCCCATTTTGTACGGTGGTAGTGCCACACAATACAACGGAATGTGGCTGTAGTGTAAAGACAGGACTTCATCTCCACAGGGACTGTGCGGTGGTCACTTCTACCAATACTATTATGGACAGATGCATCTGTGACAGGTAGATTGGTGAGGATGAGGTCAAGCAGGTTTTTCCCTCATGTTGGTTCTGTTACCACCTGCTGCAAACCCAGTTGGGGTTCTGCATATAATAAAATAATATTGTCCCTTTGTTTAGATCTCTGGTGTTTCTATTAGTTAAAAATGATCAAGTATTTTTCTCTAAAGTATTAAGAACTAACATAATGGCCCAAAATTTGTGGCCAGAACTGAAGGAATGGCGCTCACCACTGACCATGAAAAATGCCAGGTTCCAGAGCAGACTTCCTCTTTCCCAAAAACACTTTCAATTTGGTGCCTTTGACAGGGGATCCATGACATCCTGAACAGGGCAGACAGCAGGCAAGCTGATCAGCAAATCAGATTGAAGAATTCTTATAGACAGCAAAGCAGAGAATATAAATCACATTTAAACACTGGAAGTAAAATGAAGATTTGAACACACACATGGGATTAATGGTGAAACATAAACATCAGAACAAAATCTTTCAAAAAATAATTTTTATTAAAAGTCTTCAATTTGTAAATGCTCTTCTGAGGGAATGATACTCCATACATGTAAAATTAGTTTTTCAGGACCAGGAGGGTTGTTCAGCGTTAATTATGACCGAGTATGTTGTTAAAAGCTCAGTTACTCCTCATTGAAGAAAGCTTATCATTTTCATTGTTTGTTTTACAGTGAGAATAGTGTGTAAACAGTTGAAGTTCATGACAAATAAGTGATTTCTAACAATTCCATCTATAACAACTGCAACAGTACACCCTATGGATAGCACTGACAGCAACTTGAGGAATTCTATGCTTAACTGCACTTTTGTGGACACTAGAAGTTGCTGTCAGTTTAATACTGTAATAATTAAGGGTGCTAACAACCTCATTGTTTTTATTACTAAAACATCCGGGCTCTTGCAATGAGAATATAGATGCAATTTCATTATTGTATACAAAGGGCTGGATTTTGTATTCCTGCCGCCAGGAGCTGTGGCAGGCACAGAATATGATGGCTGTCAGCCACAGGTACCGTGCTGCCGCACTGACACAACTGTGAGATGGGAAGACATTTTACATATTTACGGTGGGTGCCCCGTAATCATGTGGTGGGGGTGGTCTCAGCGACGCCGTTCACAATGTCACCTGCTGAAGGAGCAGGTGCTGCCGCCATTTTTAAAAGGCTGCCAGCCCTGCAAACCATAACACAGAGTTCACCCCTTCCCTCCCCTATACCCAACAGAGTGCAGAGATCACCCCTTCCCTCCCCTATACCCAACAGAGTGCAGAGTTCACCCCTTCCCTCCCCTATACCCAACAGAGTGCAGAGTTCACCCCTTCCCTCCCCTATACTCAACAGAGTGTAGAGTTCACCCCTTCCCTCCCCTATACCCAACAGAGTGCAGAGATCACCCCTTCTTTCCCCTATACTCAACAGAGTGTAGAGTTCACCCCTTCCCTCCCCTATACCCAACAGAGTGCAGAGTTCACCCCTTCCCCCCCCACCCATCAGAGTGCAGAGTTCACCCCTTTCCCCCCCACCCATAAGAGTGTAGAGTTCACCCCTTCCCCCCCACCCATAAGAGTGCAGAGTTCACCCCTTCACCCCCACCCATCAGAGCGCAGAGTTCACCCCTTCCCCCCCACCCATCAGAGTGTAGAGTTCACCCCTTCACCCCCACCCATCAGTGCAGAGTTCACCCCTTCCCACCCCACCCATCAGAGTGTAGAGTTCACCCCTTCACCCCCACCCATCAGTGCAGAGTTCACCCCTTCCCACCCCACCCATCGGAGTGCAGAGTTCATCGCTCCCCCCCACTGCCACCCATCAGAGTGTAGAGTTCACCCCTTCCCCACTGCCACCCATCAGAGTGTAGAGTTCACTCCTTCCCCACTCCCACCCATCAGAGTGTAGAGTTCACCCCTTCCCCACTCCCACCCATCAGAGTGTAGAGTTCACTTCTTCCCCACTCCCACCCATCAGAGTGTAGAGTTCACTTCTTCCCCAATCCCACCCATCAGTGTAGAGTTCACTCTTTCCCCACTCCCACCCATCAGAGTGTAGAGTTCACCCCTTCCCCACTGCCACCCATCAGAGTGTAGAGTTCACTCCTTCCCCACTCCCACCCATCAGAGTGTAGAGTTCACTCTTTCCCCACTCCCACCCATCAGAGTGTAGAGTTCACTCCTTCCCCACTCCCACCCATCAGAGTGTAGAGTTCACTCCTTCCCCACTCCCACCCATCAGAGTGTAGAGTTCACTCCTTCCCCACTCCCACCCATCAGAGTGTAGAGTTCACTCCTTTCCCACTCCCACCCATCAGAGTGTAGAGTTCACTCCTTCCCCACTCCCACCCATCAGAGTGTAGAGTTCACTCCTTCCCCACTCCCACCCATCAGAGTGTAGAGTTCACTCCTTCCCCACTCCCACCCATCAGAGTGTAGAGTTCACCCCTTCCCCACTCCCACCCATCAGAGTGTAGAGTTCACCCCTTCCCCACTCCCACCCATCAGAGTGTAGAGTTCACTCCTTCCCCACTCCCACCCATCAGTGTAGAGTTCACCCCTTCCCCACTCCCACCCAGCAGAGTGTAGAGTTCACTTCCTCCCCACTCCCACCCATCAGAGTGTAGAGTTCACTCCTTTCCCACTCCCACCCATCAGAGTGTAGAGTTCACCCCTTCCCCACTCCCACCCATCAGAGTGTAGAGTTCACTCCTTCCCCACTCCCACCCATCAGAGTGTAGAGTTCACTCCTTCCCCACTCCCACCCATCAGAGTGTAGAGTTCACCCCTTCCCCACTCCCACCCATCAGAGTGTAGAGTTCACTCCTTTCCCACTCCCACCCATCAGAGTGTAGAGTTCACCCCTTCCCCACTCCCACCCATCAGAGTGTAGAGTTCACTCCTTCCCCACTCCCACCCATCAGAGTGTAGAGTTCACTCCTTCCCCACTCCCACCCATCAGAGTGTAGAGTTCACTCCTTCCCCACTCCCACCCATCAGAGTGTCGAGTTCACCCCTTCCCCACTCCCACCCATCTGTTTGCAGAGATCACCCCTTCCCCACCTCGGTGGAGCTAACCTTCCTTGGACGGGTAACTGAAGGCACGGGACAGCCACCTGTCACACTGATGTTTGGGAACTGAAGGTAAGATCACTGCGGTTTATATTTTAATTTATGCAAATATGGAATTTAAATGTGCTAACTTGGGTCTCGTTGCAAAGCGGCAGTGGGGCTGCCTCGGATCTTCCCTGCTGCTGAGAAGATAGGGCCCGGAAATCCCAGCGTCGGGTTGTATGGCAGCCATTGCCGCTCCGACTTTCCAGTCCCCACCCCCCTGCCATGGAACCCGACATCGGGCTGGGAACAAATTCTAAGCCAAAATGTAGTAACTTGTTGAGCGTTACATTTGTTTTATTTGTACTAATCCATCTTTTCCCCACTGTTTTCAAATATATAATTGCATAAAATATACAGCACTGAAACAGCTCATTCAGCCCAACCAGTCCTTGATGGCATTTATATTCTACTCAAGTCTCCTCCCATGCTGCCTCATCTAAAATTCAGCAAACCCCTCTATTTCCTTCTCCCACATATGACTTATCCAGATTCCCCTTAAATACTGTGGTAGCGAGTTCCACATTCTCAGCACGCTCTGATGAAGAAGTTCCTTCTGAATTCCCTATTTGATTTCTTGCTGACTACCTTAAATTGATGGCCTCTAGTTTTGCTTTTCCTACAAGTGGAAATGTTCTCTCTGTGTCTATTCTATCAAAACCGTTCATAATTTTAAAGATCTCTATTAGGTTACCCTCAGCCTTCTCTTTTCAGGAGAAAAGAGACACATCTGTTGATCCTTTCCCGAGAAGTATAACTTTGTAACTCTGGTATAGAAACATAGAAAAATAGGAGCAGGAGTAGGCCATTCGGCCCTTCGAGCCTGCACCACCATTCAATATGATCATGGCTGATCATCTAAACTCAGTACCCTGTTCCCGCTTTCTCCCCGTATCCCTCGATCCCATTAGCCCTAAGACCTATAACTAACTCTTTCTTGATTATATTTAATGATTTGGCCTCAACTGCTTTCCGTGGTAGAGAATTCCACAGGTTTACCACTCTCTGGGTGAAGAAATCTCTCCTCATCTCAGTCCTAAATGGCTTACTCCTTATCCTTAGACTGTGATCCCTGGTCCTGGACTCCCCCGCCATTGGGAACATCCTTCCTGCATCTAGTCTGTTCAGTCCTGTGAGAATTTTGTAGGTTTCTATGAGATCCCCTCTCATTCTTCTAAACTCTAGCGAATACAAGCCTAATCGACCCAATCTCTCTTCATACATCAGTTCTGCCATCCCAGGAATCAGTCTGGTGAACCTTCGCTGCACTCCCTCCATAGCAAGAACATCCTTCCTCAGATAAGGAGACCAAAACTGCAAACAATACTCCAGATGTGGTCTCACCAAGGCCTTGTATAATTGCAGCAAGATATCTTTGCTCTGTACTCGAATCGTCTCGCTAAAGAAATATCATCCTTGTAAATCTTTTTTGGATCTTCCCCAGTGCCTGGATATCCTTCTTATAATATGGCAACCAGAACTGCACACAGTACTCCAAATTTGGTTTCACATAACTTCTCTACTTTTCAATTCCATCCTTCAAGAAATAAACCCTAGTGCTTGGTTTAATTTTTTTTGTGTACTCAGTGACCAACGTTGCAACTTTTAGTGATTTGTATATTTGCATACGCAAATCCCTTTGCTTCTCTACTTCATTTAGATTTTTACTTTCCAAATAATATGTGACCTCCTTATTTTTCTTACCAACTACATCACATTTATGTATGTTGAAATTCATTTGCTAATTTTATGCACATTTTTCAAGTTTATTAATGCCTTCTTGTAATTTGTTGCAGTGTTGACTACCCTCACAATTAATTTGGTGTCTTCCACAAATTTAGAAATTTTAATTTTGAAAATAAATGTTGATGATAAAAATTTAATTGCACAAATCAAGCAAGTTGAAATACTTCTTTCCTGACTAGTAGATTGTAAGTTCCTTGCTCTATTAGATTTGGTGTATAAATGTGTTATACAGTACTCAGAAAAACTAATGCATCCAGTTGTCATAAGAATAGCCAACTTTCCTTTAGATTGTCTTATAAACAATGAGATGTGCTGATTACATCTATGAATTCAATTACCTACGACCCTAATATAACATTTTGCCACTACTGAAACAATTACTGGTTTAGAAAAACCCAAAATACCCATAAGTCTCTTTATTACAATGGAACAATATGTTAAAAGCACCAAAATAATTGACATTGATGGAACTATATAAGTAGTTGTTAACAGTATGAGCTGTCACTTTGCAGCCAGAGTATTAACAAATAACCAAAACTTCTTGTGCTGTTGCTTCTTTGGCATCACTTTCCAAACTGACGACTTCTACCACTTAAAAGGTACTTCAGCTACAAAATAGTAACTTCATCAATTCCTCAGCTTCACATGGTCCATCTCCAACTCTGCCTTTCTCTTCCTTGACTTCTCCATCTACATTTCTGGGGATAGACTGTCAACCAATATCTACTATAAGCCCACTGACTCCCACAGCTTCCTTGGTTGCACTTTCTCCCACCCCCTCTTCCCCTAAGGACCATTCTCCAACTCCACACCAGTGCTTCTTTTTTCTGCAACTGAGGATTTCCCTCCACTGTCATTGACATGGCCCTTTACTGAGTCTGTCCCATTTCTCTTACTTTTGCCCTAACCCCTCCCCCTCTCTCAGAACCACAATAGGGTTAAACTTGCCCTCACATTCCACCGCACCAGACCCGACATTCAATGGATCATCCTCTGTCATTTCTCCCATGAGCCTCAGGTTTGAGATTGGGTATTCTGCAGCGACTGGCTCCCCCATTGGCTCGCCAAAACCACTCTACCACCTGAACGGCACAATCCAAGAGTGTGATGGAATACTTTCCACTTTCTTGGATGGGTGCAGTTCCAACAACATTCAAGAAGCTCAATACCATTCAGGACAAAGCAGCCTGCTTGATCGGCAGCACATCCACCAGCTCAAACATGCACTCCCTCCACCACCAATGCACCATGGTTGCAATTTGTACTATTGACAGGATACAGTGCAGCAACTTGCCAAGGCTTCTTTGGCATCACTTTCCAAACTGACGACTTCTACCACTTAAAAGGTTATACTTGATGTAATTTAGCAATAAATGCTGACCATTATTTTATTGTTTCAACGATCAGCTAAAACCATACCTGAGAATATCCCCCTCCAGTATCGATTTTTCAAACCTATTTGATGTTAGCTTTCTTAGTGTGTGCTAAATTTTGTAGGTTAGAGAAATATATATGTGGATGGCAAAGATTATCTGTTCCAACACTTCAACTCTTTCAGCACAGTACAGGAGTCTGAGTGTAGAAGTACTTTTTACAGACCAGATTCAAAGCATCCTCTACAAGTCAATCCACCAGTCAGAATGAGATGTAAATTGTTGGCAAAACTCATAATATTTAGATATTTCATAACAAATCCATATCATAGAATATGTTTCCCTTTGTAACTCTCCAGTGCAAAATAAAACTTGATGGTCATCTTATTGGTACATTTTGTATTATTAGTTCTTAACACAAATGTACCAAACACTATAACAATGATTGGTAAACTAAAGGAAGGTTTCTTTTTTAAAGAATAACAGAATTCCAGGAGAGCTGTTCAATGCATGTGCTACCTGCTGATAAACACTGCTCTAACTGTTGTATCACATGTTAATTTGCATCACTTCCTGTGATGATATATACAAAACTATTTACACGTTCAGTAGTATGTAAACTAGTATTAAAACAATTAAAGCAATATCACAACAGTACATGTCTGGGATAATTTTCAATAAAATATAAAACCCCCAAATGAAACCTTTGTATGACATTTTGGCAAGGCAAACAGAATACCTAATATTGACTCATATAAGTTATTGGGGTACACCTGCTGGCATGACATTGGTTTGCTTTAGAAAAATAAGAAATGAAAATTTATAGAACAACAGTTGAATTCATCAAGCTAAGGAGGAGGATATTCATCATAGAAATAGTCAACAATCCATAGGGCTGCCTGAGAAGAGTGGCAACCTACACTGCATGTTATGACGGAAATCACACCAGCCAAATGGAAACATATTAATTTCTTCATATGGGACACTACTTGAAACTTTTTTGCTGGACATTGCAAAGAACTTGTTTGAAAAAACAGAACAGACCAGCTGAAAACATGGTTATACATTTGCATTCTGAGAAGACAAGGAATAGCTGCAAGACTGTTGAATAGCGAGACAATGGGAGAGCTCACTGATTCAATTAGCAAGATGGGTTTCATCAATAGTGGTGATCAACATCCTTTGGCTGTGTAAGAGCCAGAACTTCACACCCCACCGAGTGTGTCTAGAAAGCTTTGAAATTCATCAACCCTCCAAGAAGCTGCTGTTTCAAACAAAGAGATGGTCACATGACCTACCTATTAGCCAGACTGGGGATTTTTTGAATTGTGCCTCACAGAAAGGAAACAGACTACAATTTGAACAGAAAGGAAAAAGACTGCAACTGGACTGGCAGAAGAAAGATCTCTTTCTCTGTCTCTCTCTCCAGCAAAGTCCCAGGAAAACCACAGTGGCAAAGTAAACTGCAAGACTACAGACAAAGCCTCTCTTCGGCCTTCTGGTACCATTTATTACAAACTCTACTTCAACCACCACCCCCCCCACAATTTATTCTTCCCCTCTATATCTATTTGTGTGTGTGTTTCTCTCGTGTGCATGCGAACGTGATTGCATTGCGTATTTTAGTAATTTTAACCGAGTTAGAGTGATAAGGCTAATAAACTTATATCCTTCTTATTTAAACCTAAGAAAATCTGTCTGATTGGTTCATTTGCAATTACAATTAGAGTGCAGTGAGCCAGGGCTCACTGAGGGGGTAAGATAAAATCACTAAGTTTTAAAAGATAAACCCTGTTAAGGCCAAACCAGGACAGGGGCAAGAGGGGAGCTTGAGACCCCTTCCTCACCCCACTGTAACAATGTGGAATGAAGATACAATTGAGGGCTTGTTCAGACTAGTCTCGAGCAAATAAATGATTATCTTTAAACAACAATAGAAAAAAAATCTTGGAATATTTTAGAGTGTATGAAACTATGGAACAAGATGATTTGGTCGAGTGATCTCACTTGTTTTCACAAGCCATGCATAATTTACACAGTTATGGACTCTATCCAGTTAATCTTTTTGTAAAGCTTAATTACCACAAACAAATCCTTTCTGTAACCAAGAAGTAATTGAGCATAAGACCAGAATGCAACTGAGTATCTATTTATATGTATACTTACGGGTCTTGGGACTATGTGAATGTGTGAATGTCTTGAATGAATCAGATCCCAGAATGTGGAACTAATATCAAGGACCATATAACTAACAGTAAATAGCTCACCCATTGACTCTAGTGCCATTTCCAATCGATTAAGTCACAAATAAGACCTTTATACTTCTATAAAAGTAGTACATAGCTGCTGTAATGATTCCTCACCCAATCTACATAGAAACATAGAAAATTTATGGCACAGAAGGAGGTTATTGGACTCATTGTTTCTGTGCCAGCCGAATTTTACAACTCGCTTTGGGTTGTTTGCTGAAGCCGTATAAGCAAATAAAATTATTCACTGCAGATCCAGCTGAATTCTCAATGTAATATTTTTTAAACCATTTGTGGGGAAAACAAATGGGAAAAACAGAGTGGGATACCAGCAAGGCCAGAGAAGTACAAGAGTGCAACAAGTCATGACATTGTCACAGAGTAAAGAAGAATTATGATAATAATAGCAGAGAGGCAGGAAGTATGCACACAGAGGGAAAAGAGCTTGGAGACAGCAAGGACCCCACATTTCGTTATAAAGTTCTGACACACCCAACAGCAGCAACAGATAAGCTCTCAGACCTTTGACAATAGGGACTAATCTTGATAAGCAAATCCATTAACAATACGATAGGCAATCAGCTAGCTATATTTTAACGTATTCAATATAGATAACATTTACAGGGTTCTGCCAGCAGATCCCTTTTAATCTTTTATTTTGGATTTTATTCCCTTCAATGTCATTCGAAACTAAATATTCAGTGAGATTTTTCTTCTTATAGGATTTAACCAAAATATCAAAAGAATCAAAAGGGCAAATTCACCAATCCCATGCTTCCAACAGGAAGCTGTGCTCAAAGGGAGAATAGAATAGAGATAGAATTACAGCATTGTAGTGTTGATTGCCCAACTTGTGCTTCCTTCGAGTCTGATTCCTCAGTGGGAGATGAGCTTATCCTTAAAAATCAATTTCAAAAATTTATACAACTGATGTGGAAAAATGTCTTCTAATCTCTCATCTCAGTTGGGATTTGTTAATTTTGGACTCTCAAACTCCCCTCTTGCGCCTTTCCTGGTTTGGCCTTAACAGGGTTTATCTTTTAAAACTTAGTGATTTTATCTTACCCCAGATAATAGATAATCCGATCCCAGAATAAATCATATTTTCATCATTTTCTGATTTATAAATCCAGTAATAAATCATTTTAAATATTTGGATCATGTTCGCTTTCAATCTTTTTGCCAATAAAAAGAAATAATTTTTATTTGCGTGTCAGGGCTCGCTTGCCTCTGAGTCACAAGATTCTGGGTTCATAGTCCCACTCCAGGACTTGAACATGAAAACCAACGCTGACACTCCAGTGCAGTACTACATCGCTGGAGATGCTGCTTCTTGGATGAGTTGTTAAACCAAGGCCCTGTCTGTCTGCTTGGGTGGATTGTAAAAGATCCCATAGCACAATTTTGAAGAAAAGCAGGGAAGTTACTGCCAGTGTCCTTGCCAAGATTTATCCCTCAATCAACATCACAAAAAAAAAACAGATTATTTGGTCATTATCACATTGCTGTCTGTGAGATTTTGCTGTGTGCAAATTAGCTACCTTGTTTCCTACATGACAACAGTGACTACACTTCAAAAGTACTTCATTGGCAGTAAATTGCTTTGAGATGTCCAGTGGTTGTGAAAAGCACCATATAAATGCAAGTCTTCTTCTATATGTTAGAGATTTTAGTGAAGTTTAGTTGCCTTGATGCTCAGCATGATCACCCAATGCAATAAATCTAACAAAACGTCGAATTACATAGCCAAAACAATAGAATACAAATTAGAGGTTGTAACAGAACTGTATAGTGCTCTTATCAGACAGACCACACCCAATTCTGGACACAAGGAAGGCATTCAAGTGCTTGTGACAGTACAGAGTTGAGCCACAAGACAAATACTTAGTATCAAAGGTGTGAGTTATGAGGAAGGACTGGAAAAAAATCAGAATAGAAATTCAGACACACCCAATTATGGCCCAAATTCTTTTAATGTGGGGTTGGGAGGAGCACTCCTCCTCCTCCTGGCTACACAGACAAGTAAGTATGGGAGACATCTTTCCAGTTAACGCCACATTGTTCTATGTGATTTCAGTCAGTGGTGAGTGAAGTGCCAGGGTAATTGTAAATCTACAATAGATTCTGCAAGAAGCGCAAGACCATAATTTACATAAATTATTGTTCCTTTTCAATTTTGCTAACGTGCTTTCCCTCCGCCAGTGGAACCTTCTTTCCCAATATGGTGAATGACATACTAATGATTGGAAATGTGCACGCTTTTCCTGTCCTCTAATTTGGTTAGCAGCTAAAAATTGGCTGCTGTGTGGTCAACTTATAGGCTTTGGACTTTCAAGCTTAGAAAGGAGGCACCTGAGAAATAATCTTAAACAGCAATATAAAATAGTTGAGAGACCAGGAAAGCTAAATCTGGAATATTGCTTTAAATTAAATTGCCAAAGTAGCACAAGCGCTCATTACTTTGAATGAATGAAAGGTAAATTTAGGACAGATATCAAGAAATGCTTGAGACAAAGAGCTGTCATATGGAATAGAATTCAAGGAAGAGCAGTGGAGTGAAAGCCGTCCCCAATTGTTTAGAAAACTGGATGCTGAAAAGGGGGCATCAGGATCTTTCTAGATGGAGGAATTAAGTTGGGCTGAATGACCTTCCTCATCTGTGACGACCTTGCAAATTTCTGATTCTGCAATTATAGTGCATGCTGGGACACATGTTGAAAAATTCAGAAACAAAAACAAAAAATTCTGGAAACACTCAGCAGGTGAGGCAGCATCTGTGGAGAGAGATGCATCACTGCTTGTCCATGGCTTTCTGACCATCAACAGTAATGATCAGAAAACTGTGGGCAGAAATGTTGAAATTTCCAACAAGTGTGCCAGGAGCATTGAAGTGGAAAATCCCCACTATAAATTCCTGAAATCATTGTCCCCCACTCTTCTCTGAACCATCTCCAAAGCATGTCCTTTTAAAGGTAAACTAATTTTACACAACGTTGTAAATGTGGCTGCGTCAATGAGATATACAGAATTTAAATTATTTATTTTGACTTGCAATCAAACATGTTGAGATGAATCCAGATACAAAGAACAAAGAACAAAGAAATTTACAGCACAGGAACAGGCCCTTCGGCCCTCCAAGCCTGCGCCGATCCAGATCCTCTATCTAAACATGACGCCTATTTTCTAAGGGTCTGTATCTCTTTACTTCCTGCCCATTCATGTATCTGTCTAGATACATCTTAAAAGACGCTATCGTGCCCGCGTCTACCACCTCCGCTGGCAACGCGTTCCAGGCACCCACCACCCTCTGCTTAAAGAACTTTCCACACATATCCCCCCTAAACTTTTCCCCTTTCACTTTGAACTCGTGACCCCTAGTAATTGAATCCCCCACTCTGGGAAAAAGCTTCTTGCTATCCAACCTGTCTATACCTCTCATGATTTTGTACACCTCAATCAGGTCCCCCCTCAACCTCCGTCTTTCTAATGAAAATAATCCTAATCTACTCAACCTCTCTTCATAGCTAGTGCCCTCCATTCAAGGAAACATCCTGGTGAACCTCCTCTGCACCCTCTCCAAAGTATCCACATCCTTTTGGTAATGTGGCGACCAGAACTGCACGCAGTATTCCAAATGTGGCCGAACCAAAGTCGTATACAACTGTAACATGACCTGCCAACTCTTGTACTCAATACCCCGTCCGATGAAGGAAAGCATGCCGTATGCCTTCTTGACCACTCTATTGACCTGCGTTGCCACCTTCAGGGAACAATGGACCTGAACACCCAAATCTCTCTGTACATCAATTTTCCCCAGGACTTTTCCATTTACTGTATAGTTCACTCTTGAATTGGATCTTCCAAAATGCATCACCTCGCATTTGCCCTGATTGAACTCCATCTGCCATTTCTCTGCCCAACTCTCCAGTCTATCTATATTCTGCTGTATTCTCTGACAGTCCCCTTCACTATCTGCTACTCCACCAATCTTAGTGTCGTTTGCAAACTTGCTAATCAGACCACCTATACTTTCCTCCAAATCATTTATGTATATCACAAACAACAGTGGTCCCAGCACGGATCCCTGTGGAACACCACTGGTCACACGTCTCCATTTTGAGAAACTCCCTTCCACTGCTACTCTCTGTCTCCTGTTGCCCAGCCAGTTCTTTATCCATCTAGCTAGTACACCTTGGACCCCATGCGACTTCACTTTCTCCATCAGCCTACCATGGGGAACCTTATCAAACGCCTTACTGAAGTCCATGTAGGTGACATCTACAGCCCTTCCCTCATCAATCAACTTTGTCACTTCCTCAAAGAATTCTATTAAGTTGGTAAGACATGACCTTCCCTGCACAAAACCATGTTGCCTATCACTGATAAGCCCATTTTCTTCCAAATGGGAATAGATCCTATCCCTCAGTATCTTCTCCAGCAGCTTCCCTACCACTGACGTCAGGCTCACCGGTCTATAATTACCTGGATTATCCCTGCTACCCTTCTTAAACAAGGGGACAACATTAGCAATTCTCCAGTCCTCCGGGACCTCACCCGTGTTTAAGGATGCTGCAAAGGGACATCAGCCGTGTCCCTGAGCTCCCACATTGAGCAAGAGGAGCATGACACGGGTCTGAGATCTCCTGCCATTTTTAATCTTAAGCTTAACTTAGTTAAATGAAAAAGGAACGAAAAGTTTTTACTAATCACACGATAAAAAAAAAAGAGAAATAGAAAAAGCCTTACCTTATCTACACACCACCGAGTCCTTTTTATTTGGTTAGAGGAGGAGGGCGGGTGGGAGACACTACCCGTGTAGTGTCTTGGGTTCAGAAACGGCCCAAATATATAGGGTTTTATTTACCCAGCAGCCCCCTGGTCTCCGCCGAAAACAAAAGGAAATTAAGTTTACTTTGAAACTGACCTTCCCAGCTGATCACTCGCTTGCACTCTCTGCTCCCGAATAAGCTGCTGCAATGAAACCTCATTATCCTTTCTGCTACCAGCTTCACATTAACTTGATACAATTGAAAGTGCTTTGCTTATTTAAGTAAGCTTTTGAATATTAGAATCCACTATGAATAAAACAAATGCATGTTATCTCTGGGTAGATACAAACTGAAACCATGCCATGTGACCAAACTGTGCAGAAGACAGTGGATAGATTTTTATCTTTACTTGAATCATAATCTGACTAGGTAGACTGCCTGCCCTTTATAAATCCTGCCTGATTTTCATTCCATTGATTTTAATTGTTGAGTTTTATAACAGGGCAGGCAATTTGTCCTGCCAGATTACCGCCCAGTCTGTGAAGTAAAAAATCTAATCCAGTGCATCACCAGAGTATTTCAGACCTTCTTGGGATGTTTGTGCAGGTTGCTGAAGTAATGAACAAAAGCATCAAATTTTGTTCATTAATTGACTGAGATAATCTGGTACGCCATCCATTCAGCTTGGAGTTCGTCATTTTTTTGACCACATCTTATTTTCCCCTCAACTTTTCTGATTTCATTAATACACCTGACCACCTCTTATTTTCTGTTTTGAAGTAGGGTCCACACTTTAAATGTTGACTTGTCTTTTCTTGCACCCTGTTTCTGTGTCAGCCATGGCTCAGTTGATAGCACTCTTGCTCCTGAATTAGAATGTTGTGGGTTCAAGTCCCAATTTAAAGACTTGCATATAAAAAATCTAGGCTGACATTCTAGTACTTAGGGACTGCTACATTGTTGGAGGTGCTGTCTTTCAGAGGAGACTTAAACTGGGACTCTTCCTGCTCTCTAAGGTGGATGTAAAAGATTCCATACCATTATTTCAACGAAGAACAGGGGAGTTATCTTCAGTATCATAGACAACATTTAACTCTTAATCAACATCTCAGGAACAGATTAGCTGGTGAATATTGTTCCATGTGGTGCATAAAATGGTAAAAGCCTCTATTTACATACGTTAACATCAGAGGTCACATGTCTATGGCAAGTCAGAGTGTACAAAGGTATTTATTCAAACAACTCCCCTTTTCATAAAAAAATTGCATGCAACATTGTTTGAAAACTAACCCACATATATGAAAATAACTTTGTTTGAGATTTAAATTTTGTAATTTCTTGTTTTCCAAAAATCATGAGGTGCTCTTTAACTTGCTCAGCTTAATGTTCATTGCAATCACTGCACTGGCTGATGTGGTCATTAATCTCATTGCTCATGTTTGCTCAGTAGAGCACTTCTCTTGCCTTCCTCAGACTAGACTTAATTCCTGGATGGCTTTCATCGGCGTGCTTGAGCATCTCTTTTCTCATCTCTTTCGGGATAATGACCCTAGTCCCTTTGTACAAGATGCCATCTTGGGCGGTCACTTCATCTCTGTATACTAATACTGTCTTACAGCAACAGGAACGTCCTCGATTGTTTCAGGCCATCCTTTCATCATAACTTCCTGTATCACCTGAGGAGTGATATCTTGTCGCCTAGTTTGTTTGATCTGAGCAAGACTCTTGTCTGTTAGATTCAATGTCTCTGTGGGTTGATGACTTCCAAAGCATATCAAGCTGTTTCTTTTTGTTGAATCTGGAAGATTTCATACTCTATACTAGCATCATCAACTTCCTTCAGAGGGAGTGAAGATCCCTACAGCATGTGGGCCATGTACATCTGTTTTCCTTGCTTGTACTTCACTTCCAAGTGATAACTCTACAAATGAAGTAACATTATTTGCAACACTTTGGAGCAGATGAAGTGGTTTGAAAAAGATGCTTTGAAGTGGCCTGTGGTCAGACTCTACTATCCCTTTCTGCCTCCCAAACAGGTACTGATTGAAATGCTCACAAGCTAAGACAATAGCCAGACACTTTCTCTTGATCTGTGCATAGTGTATTTCAATTTGTGTGAATGCTCCCGAATGCAAATGCAACTGGCTGTCCTTGCTCCATGAAGGTTGCTCCAAGTCCTGTTTCACATCATTGTACCTCAGTACTGGCATTGTCGTCAATAGTTGTTTGATGCAACTGAAAGCTGCCTCTTGTTCTGTGCACCAATACCACTAAACATTCTTTGCGGTGAGCTTGCATAGAAGTTCACACTCTGACAACAGATTGGGCAAGAACTTGGCTAGGTAGCTCACAAATCCAAGAAGTCATTGAACTGCCTTCACATCTCTTGGTTGCGGCATTGATGCTAGAGCTTGCACCTTATCAGGATCAGGGTAAACTCCTTTAGCTGCCAGTACATACCCTTTGTACTTGAGTTCAGTCATCTTCAGCTGCAATTTTTTCATGTTCAGCTTCAGGTTCATCTGACAAACTCTCTCCAGCAGTCTCACTAGATTTTGATCATGGTCTACAATGGCATCTTCCATCATAACTCCACATCCATACACTAGAGGATCATCCACAATTGCTTCCACTCCTGGTAGACCATTGACTATCTTACGCTGGCTCCATTGATACTCTTCCGCAGCAGTAGAAATGCCAAATGGCATGCGCAATCATCTGTACCTCTCAAATGGCTTTCATCCAAATTCACTTGCCAGTATTCATCCTTAGCATCTAGGGTAGAAAGGACCATTGCCTTGGCAAGTTGAAGCAGAATGTCTTCACTGATCGGCATAGGGTAGTGAGATCTTTTCAAAGCTTTATTGAGGTCCTTTGGATCTAAACACACTGTCACGCTTGGAAGGAGCCATGATGAAATAAACAATGAACTGGAGAAGTTATGAAATGGAAAACTAAAAAACTGTGGCGCTTGACTATCCAACAAAATGGAAGAAGAGGTCAGGTGATACACTCACACCCCCCTGCTCGCCCCTGCCCCCCCAACTCCCTACACTGGAACTAAACATGTTTGTCTGCTGAAGCTGAAACTCGTTAACCTCGTCTGAATTAGATTTGGGGAAAACCCATTGAAATTGAAAGGAGCCCATTACATATTGATGACTCTTATCTACAAGAATGAACTAACAAAGACTTTTTGCAGACAGCCTGGCTCCATGGACAAGGTCACCACAATGGGTGCGAAGAGCACCTATTCATCAGAATGGGCCACATTCAGACCCATATCCTGGAACAATGTATAAATCACACCAGGGGAGAGAGCCCTGAGTAATCTGACCGACACCCCAACCTGACAAGTTTCTACTTTAAAAAGGGATCTCTCTGGGTTGAACAGCAGAATAGCCTTTTCCAGCAGAACAGTTGTGAGACAGTTCCATCTCAGCAGGAGCGCTGGTGACAACACCTTTTTACTACAGGAGCAGAGAAATTGCAAGGTGACTTTGGAACTCCCCACCCGTGGAAGTGAACGAGGATTTTTATCCATAGCCTTCAGATTAAGGCTTAACCACAAGAAACCTACAACATTTCATCGTTTTCAAGCAAATAACTTTCAGGCCTGCACCATTGAAGATTTCCTTCCAAAAAGCTTCTAAAGTTTTTCTTAAAACAATGAACTCTTTTACCACAATTAGACCCTAACTGCATGCTACCACTCTACTCTCTCTAACTTTTCATGTGTATGTGTGTGTGTGTGTGTGAATGTATGAGTGGGTGAGGTCACAAACATTTTTTGGTTATTATGTAAATAAATATTTATCTTTTTTAACCTTTGGGAAAACCTGTCACTTGTCTATTTATCTGCCCCTTAAAACACTCAAAGACTAAAGCACTATTTTAAAACACTATCTGCGGTCAGTGGTGAAAAGTGGAAGTCACCCACACTGCCTCCCACCTGTCTTTAACAACACTTTCAACTTTCCAGGTTTTCTTGCTGCTACCATGCTGCTAATCCAGTCTATAAGAATTGTCACTTTCTTGATTACTCCCATTTTTTCAAGGTCCTCTATCTTGTCTTTCAGGCTGGACTTGAGGGCAACTGGGACTTTCAAATCATGGAGAGGCATAGAAGAAGGCCATTCAGTCCATCAAGTCCATGCCAGCTCTCTGCAGTCCCATTCCATGGCTCTATCCCAGTAGCCCAGTAAGTTTATTGCCCTCAAGTGCCCATCCAATGTCATTTGGAAATCATTCATCATCTCCGCTTTCACCACTCTCATAGGCAGCAGGTTCCAGGTCATTACCAGTCGTTGCATAAAAAGTTCTTCCTCCCATCTCCCCTGCATCTCTTGGCCAAAACCTTAAATCTGTGTCCCCTAGACCTTGTACCATCAGCTAATAGGAACAATTTTTTTGTCTACCTTATCGAAACCTATCATAATTGTGTACACCTCTATCAAATTTCCCCTCAACCTGCTTTGCTAAAACCATGTACCTAAAATCTCTCATTACTGAAACCATTCTGGTAAATCTCCTCCGCACCTTCTCAAGGACCCTCACATCCTTCCTAAATTGTGGTGACCAGAACAGGACACAATACTTTAGTTGTGGCCTAACCAGAGCCTTATAAAGGTTCAGAATAACTTCCCTGCTTTTGTACTCAATACCTCTATTTATGAAGCCGAAGATCCCATATGTTTTGCTGAGTACTCTCTCAATATGACCTGCCACCTTCAAAGTTCTGTGCACATGAACCCCCAGGTTCCTCTGACCCTGTACACTCTTTAGAACTTTACCATTAAGTCTATATTGCCTCTCCCTATCCCTTTTGAAAAAATGCATTACCTCAAAATGCAGTTCCTCATATTTATCTGTATTAAATTCCATCTGCCACCTGTCTGCCTATTCTACTCGCCTATCTATGTCCTGTTGCATTCAATTGGTATCATTTATTTATTTTATTTATTTAGAGATACAGCACTGAAACAGGCCCTTTGGCCCACCGAGTCTGTGCCGACCATCAACCACCCATTTATACTAATCCTACATTAATCCCATATTCCTACCACATCCCCACCTTCCCTCAATTCCCCTACCACCTACCAATACTAGGGGCAATTTATAACGGCCAATTTACCTATCAACCTGCAAGTCTTTGGTTGTGGGAGGAAACCGGAGCACCCGACGAAAACCCATGTGGTCACAGGGAGAACTTGCCAACTCCGCACAGGCAGTACCCAGAATTGAACTCGGGTCGCTATCATTCCTCCAAGTTTGGTATCATTGGCAAATTTTGAAATTTTACTCTGTATTCCAATATACAAGTCATTTATGTACATCATAAAAGCAGTAGTCCCAGCACTGAACCTTGGGGAACACCACTGTCTACCATCCTCCAATCTGAAAAACAACCATTTACTGCAACTCGCTGTTTTCCGTTCTTAAGCAAACTTTTTTATCCAAGCTGACACTATCGCTCCTATTCCATGAGCCTCAATTTTGACAACCAGCCTTTTATGTAATGAAGATGTTGAGTTGGCTTTCACTCTCATCTACTTTGAGATGATACTCATTAGGAAGGCATCCAAGACCTGTGAAAACATCTTTGCAATCTGTCAGGATCTGTTCAGCAGGAGGTCAAATGTGTACGACAAGCCAACGTGTACAAAGGTATTTATCCAAACATTATATGCTCATTATAAGATTGCCGTACATGGGAGCTTGCTGAGCACATATAGGCTGCTGCCTGAAATGCTGAGTGCCTCCAGTATTTGCTGTTTCTGTCTTTGATGGCCACCATCTGCAGTTTATTTGCATTTTTGCATCTGGTGAACCTGCTCTTGTCATTGTTTTTAAACTGGTACCTTTGTCACAATGAATGATTCATTCAACACACACTGAAGTTTTTCTATTTCAGTAATATGGCTGCCAAGTGATTAAAAAATTAATCACAATTAATTTTACAATTAAAATTTTTAATTGTAGTTAAAATGGGTTTAACCGTATATTTAAATGATACAATTACTGCATCTATCTCTTTCAAGTTTGCTGTATTGCTGATGATATTATTATAATTCAAAAAATATCCATCATAAATACCCTGCTCTACTATTTCTAGATTCATACACATCTTCTGTGTTTCTAACATAGCTAAGTGTGCTGCACTTAGATGCTGGGTGCCACATATATGTGGTGACCATGATTGCAGTGAAGATCAGTAAATAAACAGTGTGGTCTACAGCGTTCAGGGAGGGGGTGGGGTTGGGGGTGGGGGTGTCGGTGGGGGTGGGGGGGAAGCTCAGGACAGTGCAGGATGCTTCAATCTTTCACTGTTTTTTGTAAGTAGAGACTGACAAATGGATACCAGGTGAAGAATGGTAACTGAATGAAACACTGATGGCTAATATCATATAATCATAGGATCATATAGCATGGAAGGAGGCCATTCAGCCCATCATGCCTATGCCAACTCTTTCAAGGAGCGATCGGGTTAGTCCCACTTCCCTGTTCCATCAGTGTGTCCTCCGAAAGTCTACCCTCAAACAACTTCTGGACTTCACTGGCTACATTCTATGACTCCATGACCTTTCTCCAAACTCAGACAATAGCTCGTTGATACTCCATGCAGATTCCACCCTACCTACATCATTACTATTGCACCACAGGACCTCTGACTTTAACTCTGGACTCCTTCCTAATATCTCCATCTATTTCCTATTTTCCATTTACTATCATGTTTTTATGTACCCTAATTTTTATGTAACTAGAGCTGTGTAACTTGAGCTCTCCCTGTTTCCATTCATGTGTACAGTTTGGCTGCCATTCCAGATCTGAGCTCATTTCCACTTTTGCTCTTTCTCTTTAGCTTCTTTTCTCTTTACCCCTCCTAGACATCTTTCTATTGTCATGTCTCCACTTCTCCACTTTCAGGTCCTCTGACCTTTCAATTCTACCCCAACTCTTCAGCACTCCTTGACCTTCCTGCTGTCTTGTTGCCGTCCCAGGCTTTACTCTCTATTAGCTAAGACTACAGTTTCCCTCTGTGCCTATCTTGGCATCCTCCGGCATGCTCATCGAGGCACTCGGCGCTGGCTCTTTATGAACATCAACCCCTATTGCCCCATTCCACTCTATCATCGACCTTCCTGCTCAGTGTGCCCACTGGCGGCTAATCTTGCCAATCTTCTTCCTGTCCATGTCACCCCGCCAGCCCCCACGACTGACCCTGTGGACTCTGCCAGCGGTTCAGCTTTCACCACCCCTCTATGCACATCCCTCCAGAATGTCCGTTCACTTGTGAACAAGGCCCTTGCCATCCAAGAACTTATTGTGGATGATTGCATCAACACCATTGCCTTAACAGAAGCCTGGCTAAGTGGTGATGACACACTAATGAAGCCTCCCCACCTGGCTACATCTTCCACCACTTTGCCCGACCAAGAACATCGCAGTGGTGGTGTGACAACTATCACCAGATTATTCCTTGGCCTGACCCCCCTACTCCTTTGGCATTTTCTCTTCCTTTGAGCATCTCACATTGTTCCACTCCTCTCACCTCTCTTTCAAAATCATCTTTCTCCACCGCCATCCCAAGTATGCTAAAAATTGTATGACTGAGATATCGTCACTGTCTTCCTCCCACAGCCTCTGCACTGAACAACTTCTCATCCTCAGTGATTTCAACCTCCACCTCAACTCATCATGTTCTCTCTCCTCTGAGTTCACTGTCCTCTTATTCTTCCTAAATTTTACCCGCCTTGTCAACTCCACAGCCCATATTCGTGGCCGCCCCTTGACTTTGCCATCTCATGTGTTCTTGCTAGTCCCATCATATCAATTGCAGATAAGGCCATCTCTGATCACTTCGTAGTATCACTCTCTTCCCACATCCCCCTTGCATGCTCCAACCAGGCCTCATTCTGTATCTGTCGCAGGAAAAAACTATCCCCCAATTCATTTACAACTGCACTTCCAAAATTTCACCTATCTAGCCTATGGCCCTCCATTTGCCACAACATTTCTGCATCTACTGATTTGTTCAACCGCACTCTCACCTCTACCTTTGGTACTCTGCTGTCCAATAAAAAGATCAGTCACTCTTACCCTGGCTGTTCCCCCAGTACGGCCCTCATCTGCACTCCCTTAAGTCCATGGGACACAGACTTGAAAGGATCTGACAGACAATTGGTTTAGCCTGATCTGGCTGAACCACTTAAAACACTATCGGGTACTGCTCTTGTCTGCTAAAACTGCTCACTATCCCAGGGTCACCTTGGAATGCAAAGTTAACCCCTGGCTTCTTTTCTCTACTGCAAACTGTCATCTTAAGTCCCCGTCCCCTCCCCCCTCACCTCGAACAATTAAATGCGATGAGCTCATGGACTTCTTTGTCACTATGATTGAGACCATTCGATCAGCTGCCTCTGCTTCCCTTCCACTAGCCCAACTGGTCAAGCTCCCTATAATGCTCCCCCCCTGCTCTGGCCCTGAACTCGCATCTTTCTCTATATCTCTCCTACCTCCCCTCATGCCCTCTCTGAGTTCATCTTGCCCATGAGACCCACCTCCTGCTCCCTCGATCCTAGTCTCACTAAACTGCTGATCAACCAACCTCCCCTCCTGGTCCCCATGTTAGCCGATATTGTAAATGGTTCTCTCTCTTCAGATGTTGTCCCTCTCCCCTTTAAATCTGCCATCATCACCCCATCCTCAAAAAAAATCAACCCTTGATCCCACCGTCCTTGCAAACTACTATCCCATCTCCAACCTCCCTTTCTTCTCCAAACTCCTTGAACACATTGCCGTCTCCCAAATTCTCTCCCATCTTTTCCGGAACACCATGTTTGAATCCCTTCAATCAGGTTTCTGCCCCTGCCACAGTAGCGAAACAGCTCTTACCAAAGTCACAAATGTTATCGTATGTGACTGTGACAAAGCTAAACTTTCCCTCTTTATCCTTCTCGACATGTCTGCAGCCTTTGACATGATTGTACACACCATCCTCTTTCCACTGTCGTCCAGCTGGGTCAGACTGCTTTCACCTGGTTCCCTTCTTATCTATCTAACCATAGCCAGACAATCACTTGCAATGACTTCTTTTTCTGCTCCTGCACTGTTACTTCTGGTGTCCCCAAAGGATCTATCCTTGACCACCTCCTATTCCTCATCTACATTCTGCCCCTCAGTGACATCATCTGAAACACATTAGGTTTCATATGTATGTTCCACCTCACCAACACTTCTCTTGATTCCTCAACTATTAATAAATTATCAGACTTCTTATCCCGAAATTTCCTCCAATTAAATATTGGGAACACTGAAACTATTGTTTTCAGTCCCCGCTCCAAACTCTGTTCCCTAGCCAACGACTCCATCCCTCCTTGGCAACAATCTGAGATTAAGCCAGTCTGTTCACAGCCTTGGTGTCACATTTGACCCTGAGATGAACTTCCAACCTCATATTCCTTGCAAAATTAAGACCACCCATTTCCACCTACATAACATCACCCAACTTCACCCCTGTCTCAGCTCATCTGCTGCTGAAACCCTCATTCATGCCTTCGTTACCTCTCGACTTGCCTTTTCCAATGTACTCCTAGCTGGTCTCCCACATTCTACTCCCTGTAAACTTAAGATCATTCAAAACTCTGCTGCCCATATCTTAAGCCACGTCAAGTCCTGTTCCCCTATCACTCTTGTGCTCGCTAACTGATAATGAGGGAAGGTGGGGATGTGAGAGGGAAATGGGATTAATGTAGGATTAGTACAAATTGGTGGTTGATGGTCGGCGCGGACTCGTTGGGCCGAAGGGCCTGTTTCGGTGCTGTATCTCTCTATGACTCTATAATAGGCTCCCAGTCAAGCAACAACTTGAATTTAAAATTCTTATCCTTGTTTTCAAATCCCTTCATGGCCTTATCACCCGCCCATCTCTGTAATCTCTTCCAGCCCCATAATCCTCCAAGATAGCTACACTCATCTAATTCTGGCCTCTTGTGAATCTCTGATTTTAATTGATCCACCTTTGGTAGCTGTTCCTTCAGTTGTCAAGGCCCCAAGCTCTGAAATACCCTCCCTACACCTCTCTGCCTCTCCACCTCATTTTCCTCCTGTCATGCAGGCCCCCACCTGCCAAGAATGAGGTATATTAATTTCGCAACATGGACATTAAATTTCAAATGGTTGCTGGGAAGAAGAGAATGTCTGTTACAAGGACTGCCAGACCTTGGCTGGTAAAAAAAAGGCACATTAACAGACGGTGCTTGAAAGGACAAGACAATCCACAAAGCCAAAAGTGGTTATACCAGTCAGTCACGTGACTACCCTGCTGGCCAACTTGGGAGTTTTAAATTATAGAGACAGTATTTGAACTGGCAGAAAGCTTTTTGCTCCAGGACTGAGAAGAACTCTCCTGGATGGCTCGCCACAGCTTCTCCTGCCTGTCTGTCTGCTGCCATCTCTTTCTCACTGAACTTCAAAAACCCGCTGAAGACACATGAACCCCAAGAGATAAAAGTCTCCTACAGTGAACAAAGTTTAAGAATCCTGGGCCCTAACAGATCTACCTACAAGCAAGGATTCTACAATGAGCTCGAAGAACCATAACAAAAACTCTTCAGATGTTGCCTCAAACCTTTCCACTTTATTTCTTCTGCACTTTTCTGTCCCTATCTGTGTGTATGTATCGCGTATGCATGATAGCTTGGGCGCGTCGTGTATCCGTAGGCGTTAACCAAATTTAAGTTTAAGTTTAATAAATGTCACTTTTCTTCTTTAAACTTGAGAAAGCCTGTTGTGCTGGCTTCTTTGCCTTATAATTGGAAAGGGGTGAACAAGGATTCACCAAGGGGAAGCTAAAACAGGGTGTGTTTAAAATTTAAACTCTGTTACAGTAAGACTAGGCGAAGGTTGAAAGGGAACCCTAGACCTCCTTCTCACCTGGTCGTAACACTCCTTAAAACCTACCTCTTTGACCAAGCTTCAGGTCATCTGACCTAAGATCTCCTTTGTGGCTTGGTATCATACTTGGTTTTCTAATGCTCCTGTGAAGCACCTTGGGATGTTTTATTATGTTGAAGACTCCATATAAATGTTGTTGTTGTTTCCCCATAGCCCAGTAATTTTTTTCCCCTTCAAGTATATATCCAATTCCCTTTGGAAGTTGTTACTAAATCTGCTTTTACTCTGTGGCAGACATGGCTCAGTTAGTCGTACACATGCCCCTGAGTTTGAAAATTGTGGCTTTAAATCCCACTCCAGAGACTTGAGCACAAAAAATCCAGAGTAACACTCCAGTGCAGTACTGTGGGAGTGCAGAACTTTTGGAGGAGCTGTTTTACAGATGAGATCTTAAACTGGGGCCCTGCCTGCTCTCTAAGGTGGACGTAAAAGATCCCATGGCATTATTTCAAAGAAGAGCAGGGGCGTTATCCCCGGTGTCCTGGTCAATATTTATCCCACAATCAACATCACAGAAACAGCTTAGCTGGTCATTATCACATTCCTGCTTGTGGGCGCTTGCTGTCTGCATATTGACAGTTCCACATACATTACAACAGTGGCTACTGTCTCACATACAAGAAGTGCGATGATGAAAATATACAGACTAAAACTGAAGAGTTATAAAAATTGACTACATTTTTAAAAAAATGGACAAGGCTGCTAAAAATGTCCACTGAAAGTAAAGGACCGTGCCTTTATATATTCAAATTGTATGGCAGGGACAAAGGAATACCTTTTGAGCTGGGAGGGGTCAATTACACATCCTGAATTGAATGGGTTCTTCTGAGACAAAGAAGGTGTAAAGTAGCCACATCCCGGGCCATTGTTGGTCACCATAGGGAAGGAGATCCACATCTTCCAACAGAGTAAAGGTGTGAAACCATTTTTGACCTTAAAGGGACCATGAAGAGAAAGAGGGAAGCACCCAGAACGAAACTGGAAGAAATCCAGCAAGCCATAAGGGAAATGCCCTGCTATATAATTCTACATCTTTGCTTATGCAGCAGTGTATTAGAACTGAACTTTCAACCAAGAGAGAAATCTACAAACACCTCAGGCCTATAACCAACGAGAACTTGACTTCTGAGAGATTTCAGCAAAGTTTACCGTGACCCTCGAAATTTACCCCACCTACAACCACTTACCCCCTTTTCCTCTCTATCTGTCTATTCTTGTGTGTGTGTGTGTGTGTGTGTGTGTGTGTGTGTGTGTGTGTGTGTGTGTGCACGCGTGCGAGTGAATGCATGAGCGGATGCGATTGCAACAATTTTGGGATAAGGCATATTGATCAATAAATAATTGATTTCCTGTTTTAAACCTACAAAGAAACCTATTGTTGAATGTTTATTTGACAAAAAAACACTTGCTGTGGTCAGGTGGGAGCTGAACAGTGGGAACCATCCAAACCCCACACCACGTGGCTTAACACTACACTTCAAAAAGTACTTCATTAGATGCAAAGCACTTTGAGATGTCCTGAGGTTGTGAAAGGTGCTTTATAGATGCAAGACTTTCATTTTTCTTTTCCTTTTAGACACTGCTTTGTAGATCATAACAACTCACTGCATAAAAAAATTATTCTCATCTCCCCTCTGGATCTGTTGCCAATTACCTGAAATCTGTGTCTTTGGGTTACCGACCCTGCTGCCAGTGGAAACAGTTTCTCCCTATTTACTCGATCAAATCCCCTTCATGTCAATTAATACCCTTTAACAGCAATATCTTCTTTGGCCTCCTTGTCTCGAGAGACAATGGGTAAGCGCCTGGAGGTGGTCAGTGGTTTGTGGAGCAGCGCCTGGAGTGGCTATAAAGGCCAATACTAGAGTGACAGGCTCTTCCACAGGTGCTGCAGAAAAAATTGGTTGTCGGGGCTGTTACACAGTTGGCTCTCCCCTTGCTGTTCTGTCTTTTTTCCTGCCAACTGCTAAGTCTCTTTGACTCGCCACACTTTAGCCCCGCCTTTATGGCTGCCCGCCAGCTCTGGCGATCGCTGGCAACTGACTCCCACAACTTGTGATCAAGGTTACAGGACTTCATGTCGCGTTTGCAGACGTCTTTAAAGTGGAGACATGGATGGCCGATAGGTCTGATATCAGTGGCGCGCTTGCTGTAGAATGTGTCCTTGGGGATCCTGCCATCTTCCATGCGGCTCACATGGCCAAGCAATCTCAAGCGCCGCTGACTCAGTAGTGTGTATAAGCTGGGGATGTTGGCTGCCTCAAGGACTACTGTGTTGGAGATGTGGTCCTGCCACCTGATGCCAAGTATTCTCCAGAGGCAGCGAAGATGGAATGAATTGAGACGTCGCTCTTGGCTGACATACGTTGTCCAGGCCTCGCTGCCGTAGAGCAAGGTACTGAGGACACAGGCTTGATACACTCGGACTTTAGTGTTCTGTGTCAGTGTGCCATTTTCCCCCACTCTCTTGGCCAGGCTGGACATAGCAGTGGAAGCCTTTCCCATGCGTTTGTTGATTTCTGCATCGAGAGACAGGTTACTGGTGATAGTTCAGCCTAGGTAGGTGAGCTCTTGAACCACTTCCAGAGCGTGGTCGCCGATATTGATGGATGGAGCATTTCTGACGTCCTGTCCCATGATGTTCATTTTCTTGAGGCTTATGGTTAGGCCAAATTTGATGCAGGCAGCTGCAATCCTGTCGATGAGACTCTGCAGACACTCTTCAGTGTGAGATATTAATGCAGCATCGTCAGCAAAGGGGAGTTCCCTGATGAGGACTTTCCGTACTTTGGTCTTCGCTCTTAGACGGGCAAGGTTGAACAACCTGCCACCTGACCTTGTGTGGAGGAAAATTCCTTCTTCTGAAGACTTGAATGTGTGTGAGAGCAGCAGGGAGAAGAAAATCCCAAACAGTGTAGGTGTGAGAACACAGCCCTGTTTCACGCCACTCAGGATAGGAAAGGGGTCTGATGAGGCGCCGCTATGCTGAATTGTGCCTTTCATATTGTCATGGAATGAGGTGATGATACTTAGTAGTTTTGGTGGACATCCGATCTTTGTTAGTAGTCTGAAGAGACCACGTCTGCTGATGAGGTCAAAGGCTTTGGTGAGATCAATGAAAGCAACGTAGAGGGGCATCTGCTGTTCGCAGCATTTCTCCTGTAGCTGACGAAGGGAGAACAGCATGTGAATGGTCGATCTCTCTGCTCGAAAGCCACACTGTGCCTCAGGGTAGACACGCTCAACCAGCTTCTGGAGCCTGTTTAAAGCCACTCGACTTGATGGCCAACCATCAAGAAGATCGCCCCCCCCCCTCAAATCTAAATCAGGGGACACAATCACTGACCAACGCAAGCAAATGGACCACTGGGTTGAGCACTACCTAGAACTGTACTCCAGGGAGAATGTTGTCACTGAGACTGCCCTCAATGCAGCCCAGTCTCTGCCAGTCATGGATGAGCTGGACGTACAGCCAACAAAATCGGAACTCAGTGATGCCATTGATTCTCTAGCCAGCGGAAAAGCCCCTGGGAAGGACGGCATTACCCCTGAAACAATCAAGAGTGCTAAGCCTGACATACTTTCAGCACTCTACGAACTGCTTTGCCTGTGCTGGGACGAGGGAGCAGTACTACAGGACATGCACGATGCCAATATCATCACCCTCTATAAAAACAGCAATATGGAGCCTGGGAATTCTCCACTTTTTGTATCAGAGACACGTATTCCACATCCTACCACTCACCACTGAAGGATATTAGTTTACAGCACCCATAACAAGTTAAAAGTTAATTGTGTGTAGGCCCTGAAACTACCCTGTGCAAATGCTATTGTGCAAATTCTATGGTTTGAGTTTTGTTAAAAGTTTGCTTTGCCGGTTGAGCATGCTGCCAGATCAGATGATGAGGTGGACCAGTGTATGCAACCATGGCATGCAATTGGGTTCAGAGCTGTGACTCCTGTCCCCAAACTACTGAGTTCCCAATGCCAATTATGAAGTTATAGAAGTGGCAAGCCAAGACCAAGAATTTCTTCATAGAGAGTGAGGGAAAATGGAACTGCTCTCGCACATCTCACAGTGACCGGCAGAATGAGTGAGAGTAGAAATAGGAAGATAGGGAGGATCAGTGCATGGCTTGAGGCATGCTGCAGGAGGGAGGGCTTCAGATTCTTGGTGCATTGGGAACAGTTCTGGGGCAGGAGGCACCTATTCAAAAGGGACGGGTTGCACCTCAACAGGACTGGGACCAAGGTCCTTGCGGGGAAGTTCACTAATGTAGTTGGGGAGGGTTTAATCTAAATTGATAGGGGGATGGGCAGCAGCATATCAAAGTAGAAAAGAGGAATAAGGTGCACAAAGTGGGCTGGATTTTACAAGCTCGCTGCCGCTTCAAAAATGGTGGTCCACCCGTGCGGACCAGACGTCACGGAGCTGCCGTGATATTCAGCATGGTGGCTCATATAAATGGCTGGGCCAGACCGCCCCCCCCACCCTCCTCAGCTGACGTGGAGAAGGTGGGTTGTCCGTCTCCGGCAATGGCGTCAGGCGTTACTGCTCAGGCACCGTCGCCATTTTTAAATGGTTTTGAGAACGACATTGCTATTTAAAATTAAAGAGACATTTGTTATAAAAAATTAAATAACATGATCCTGTTCCTCTCCCATCCCGCCCAACAACCACTGAATTAGGTACCTGCCCTCTCCCTGCCCCCCGCCCCCAAAACACTTACCTCATGGATCTGACCTTTCCCCCACAAAGTTCACAAACTTTAATCTTTACCCCTTCCCACCATTCCCTATACCAATCAAATCACTCTGATGCCGCTCCCCCCCACCCCCACAACCCCTGCATAGAGAAACCTACCTGCTCCCCCCCTCCCCACCAGTGTTATGCCTCGGATCTCTGGACAGAGATCCGAAGGCGCAGGAGTGCCGGCCACTGGCACTAATATCGGATAGGAATGGATGGCAGGTGCGGATAAGTAATTAATTTCTTCATTTGCATTTTAAAAAATATATAAGTTTGTCTCTCATTGGCGAGCGGTGGGGGAGCCGCCACAAGGCCGATCCGCTGCCGGCAGCATCGGGCCGGGCCTTCCCACCGTCGAGGCCCATGGCGGGCATCTGCCACAGGCATTTTCCAGCCTCCCCCGCCATGTCCCCCGACATCGGTGTGGGCTGTAAAATCCAGCCCAGTGAGTGTGTTGGATAGTAATAGAGAAGGGAGTGGTACCATATTAGATAGAAGAAGACAAAGAAGGGCTTCTAGGAATACAAAGACAGGTTTACAATGCATGTATGTAAACATACAAAGTGTGGTGAAGAATGTTGGTGAGCTACAAGCACAAATAGCTAATGTGGGAATATGATGCAATGGCAATAACAGAAACATGACTTAAAAATGGTGAGGACTGGGCACTTAATATTCAAGGATACACAGTGTTCAGAAAAGATAGGGAGGAAAAAAGGGAGATGGGGTGGCAGTACTGATTTGAGAAGACATCGTGTTGGAATAAGTGGATGTTGTTGAGAGGCTAAGGACAGAATCCATTTGGTTAGAATTCAGAAGCAAAAAGGGCATGATCACGCTGCTGGGGGTATTCTAATCACAGAGATGTGCAAGAACTATAGAGTGACAACATCAGGGGACTTAAATTACTCAAATATCGATTGGAATCATATTAGAGTAAAGGGTAAGTAAGAAGAGAAATTTCTGAAATGTGTTCAGGTGAACTTCCTTGATCAGTATGTTCTCAGTCCAACTAGGAGGGAGGCATTGCTAGATCTGGTGCTGGGGAATGAGGTGGGCCAAGTGGATTAAATGTCTGAGGGGGGGCACTTGGGTAAGATTGGTCATTGTATGATAAGGTTTAGATTAGTAATGGAGAAGAGCAAGGAACAATCTAAAGTAGAATGCCTAAATTGGAAGAGGGCTAACTTCAATGAGATAGGAAGGGATCTAGCCAGGGTAAAATGGAGTCAAAGACTGACAGGAAAAACATTAACGGAACAAATGGTGATCTTTAAGAAAGAGATGCTTCAAATACAGGCGAGGTACATTCTAACAAGGGTGAAAGGTAGGGAACAAAAGCCAGGTCTCCTTGGATGACAAGAGATAGAAAATATGATGAAACAATAAAAAGGCAATATGATGCACGTCAGTTTAATTCTTCAAGTGAGAACCAAGTAAAATACAATAAGTGGAGATGGGTAGTAAAGAGGAACATAAGACTGGCAAAGAGAGAATATGAGAATAGAATGGCAGTCAACATAAAAGGGAACCCAAAAATCTTCTACCAGTGCATAAATAGTAAGCCAGTAGTAAGAGGTGTGTGGGGCCTATTAAGGACAAAGCGGGTGATACATGCTTCAAGGCGCAAGGCAAGGCTAGAATACTTAATGTGTAATTTGTGTGTTTATTAAGGAAGAGGATGCTGACAATGGACGGGGTGAAAATTGAAAGGCAAGAGGTACTGGAAAGGCTGGCTGTGCTTAAGTAACAAGTCGCCTGGTCCAGATGGCTTACATCCAAGGTTGCTAAAGGAAGTGGGAGTGGAAATAGCAGAAGGGTTTACCATAATCTTCCAGTCTTCCCTAGATACAGGGGAGGTGCCAGAGTGGCAAATGTTATTCAACAAAGAGTGTAAGCTCAGTCCTACTAATTGCAGGGCAGTCAATTTAACATCAGTGGTGGGTAAGGTTTTAGAAACAATCTTTCTTTGGCCTCCTTGTCTCGAGAGACAATGGGTAAGTGCCTAGAGGTGGTCAGTGATTCATGGAGCACGACCTGGAGTGGCTATAAAGGCCAATTCTAGAGTGACAGACTCTTCCACAGGCACTGCAGATAAAATTGGTTGTCGGGGCTGTTACACAGTTGGCTCTCGCCTTGCACTTCTGTCTTTTCTCCTGCCAACTGCTAAGTCTCTTCGACTCGCCACTCTTTAGCCCCGCCTTTATGGCTGTCTGCCAGCTCTGGTGATCACTAGCAACTGACTCCCACAACTTGTGGTCAATGTCACAGGACTTCATGTCGCGTTTGCAGACGTCTTTAAAGTGGAGACAGGGACGGCCGGTGGGCCTGATATCAGTGACGAGCTCGCTGTACAATGCGTCCTTGGGGATCCTGCCATCTTCCATGTGGCTCACATGGCCAAGCCACCTCAAGCGCCGCTGGCTCAGTAGGGTGTATATGCTGGGGATGTTGGCCGCCTCGAGGACTTCTGCGTGGGAGTTACGGTCCTCCCACATAATGCCAAGGATTCTCCAGAGGCAGTGAAGATGGAATGAGTTGAGATGTTGCTCTTGGCTGACATATGTTGTCCAGGCCACGCTACCATAGAGCAAGGTACTGAGGACACAGGCTTGAAACACTCGGACTTTTGTGTTCCGTGTCAGTGCACCATTTTCAGCATAGCAGCGGACGCCTTTCCCATGCGCTTGTTGATCTCTGCATCAAGAGACAGGTTACTGGTGATAGTTGAGCCTCGGTAGGTGAACTCTTGAACCACTTCCAGAGCGTGGTCGCTGATATTGATGGATGGAGCATTTCTGACGTCCTGTCCCATGATGTTCGTTATCTTAAGGCTGGTTAGGCCAAATTAATTGCAGGCAGCCGCAATCCTGTCGATGAGTCTTTGCAGACACTCGTCTGTGTGGGATGTTAATGCAGCATCGTCAGCAAAGAGTTCCCTGATGAGGACTTTCCGTACTTTGGTCTTCGCTCTAAGACGGGCAAGGTTGAACAACCTGCCATCTGATCTTGTGTGGAGGAAAATTCCTTCTTCTGAAGACTTGAACGCATGTGAGAGCAGCAGGGAGAAGATCTCAAACAGTGTAGGTGCGAGAACACAGCCCTGTTTCACGCCACTCAGGATAGGAAAGGGGTCTGATGAGGCGCCGCTATGCTGAATTGTGCCTTTCATATTGTCATGGAATGAGGTGATGATATTTAGTATCTTTGGTGGACATCCAATCTTTGCTAGTAGTCTGAAGGGACCACGTCTGCTGACGAGGTCAAAGGCTTTGGTGAGATCTATGAAAACAACGTAGAGGGGCATACAGTTTTCGTGGCAATTCTCCTTGTAGCTGGCGAAGGGAGAACAGCATGTGAATGGTGGATCTCTCTGCTCAAAAACCGCACTGTGCCTCCGGGTAGACATGCTCATCCAGCTTCTGGAGTCTGTTTAAAATGACTCGAGCGAAGACTGTCCCCTCTAGGCTGAGCAGGGAGATTCCACGGTAGTTGTTGCAGTCACCGCGGTCACCCTTGTTCTTATAGAGGGTGATGATATCGGCATCGCGCATGTCCTGTGGTACTGCTCCCTCATCCCAGCACAGGCAAAGCAGTTCATGGAGTGCTGAGAGTATAGCAGGCTTGGCACTCTTGATTATTTCAGGGGTAATGCCGTCCTTTCCGGCGCTTTTCCACTGGCTAGAGAATCAATGGCATCACTGAGTTCCGATTTTGTTGGCTGTTTGTCCAGCTCATCCATGACTGGCAGAGACTGGGCTGCATCGAGGGCGGTATCAGTGACACCATTTTCCCCGGAGTACAGTTCTAGGTAATGCTCCACCCAGCGGTCCATTTGCTTGCGTTGCTCAGTGATCGTGTCCCCTGAATTAGACTTGAGGGGGGCAATCTTCTTGATGGTTGGCCCAAAAGCTCTCTTAATGCCATCATACATTCCTCTGATGTTTCCGGTGACGGAAGCCAGCTGAACACAACTGCATAGGTGCTGCCAGTAGTCATTTGCACAGTGCCTGGCTGTTCTTTGTGCAGTGCTGACTACATTAAGTGCTACGGATGTTAACTTGCTGGGGGCTTTCTTGTAGTTCAACAGTGCAGTGCGGCTATGACAGGTTCCAGTTCTTCAAAGTGAGATTGAAACCAGTGCGCATTCCGCTTCACACGTTTGCCAAAGGTAGTCATTGCTGAGTCATAGATGGTGTCTCTAATATGGGTCCACTTGGTCTCTGCATCCCCTGCAGGAGTGTTTTGAAGGGCTTTATCAAGTGAATTTAGAAACTTATGTAACAGCTGTGGATAAGAAATTCTGTCAGTGTTGATGCACGGGCAGCCCTTCTGCTTAGAGTGATGTAGCTTCTTTGGTTTGTGTCTAACTTTGCTGCACACCAGGGAGTGGTCAGTGTCGCAGTCCGCACTGTGGAAGCTGCGTGTGATTTGGACACTGTTTATAAAAGCTCGCCTTATGACGATGAGGTCCAGCTGGTGCCAACGATGTGATCTTGGGTGTCTCCATGAAACCTGGTGACAGGGTTTAGTATGAAAGAACGAGTTGGTGATGCAGAGGTTGTGATAGGTACACAACTCCAGCAGTCTCTGTCCATTCTCATTGAACCTTCCAATGCCATAGCGCCCAAGGCAGGAGGGCCATGAGTCATGGTTGGCCTCCACCCTGGCATTAAAGTCCCCCAGCAGGAACAAATGTTCGGTATTAGGAATGCTACTAATGATATTATGGAGTTCCTCGTAGAACTGGTCTTTAACTTCAGGTGGGGAGCAGAGTGTTGGAGCATAGATGCTGAGTAGGTGTACTGGACCAGAGGTGGTGAGCAGTCGGATGGACAGTGTGCGTTCCGAGCCATTTGAAGGTGTCTCTATCATGTTGAGCAAAGAGTTTCCGATGGCGAAGCCCACTCCATGCTGTCTTGGTTCTTCAGGAACCCTACCCTGCCAGTAGAAGGTGTAGTCTTGCTCTCTTAGAGATCCGCTTGCAGGGAGGCATGTCTCCTGAAGTGCTGCAATGTCCACATTGAGTGTACTGAGCTTATTGCTAATGATGGCGGTCTTCCGAGAGTCATTGGTTTGTGTAAGGTCTTCCGACAGGCCAGGACACATAGTTCTGACATTCCAGCTTGCAAAACGAAGGGCTGGTACTTTCTTTCCTTTTTTTGTCGTGCTGTTTGATGCGGTGTTACAGTCCACTTTTCGGGCAATGACCCTGAGCTCCAAGCACCCATTGAAGCAGGTAGACTGTGGCAGGACAGAACCTTTCTGACTGGTGACTGCCCGATTTGAGGCAGGTGGTAGCTGTCCAGTGAGATGCATTGACCTCTCCCACCAACAAAGGCAACCCGTGGCGCCCAATCTCTATGTCAACTGAGCTGGACTTATAACCTGTAACTGCTGCCTTCCCTGTTGTTTTGGTTGCTGTGAGGCGACTATGGAGTGAACTCTCCATGGCGCATGCCTGGGTAGAATGTATGGAGGTTGTGAGTTGCCCAAACATCAAAACCCCTCTCTCGGTGGGCGGCTCAGGAGAGACCAAGGCTAAGGGAGTAAACACTGACAGAAAATCCGGAGCGGAGACCCTAAGGCGGTCATGTATTACCTTTGGCATGTTTCCGGCAGTTCCTGCAGCCATACCGGTGCCAAACGCTCTGCACTCCTTTGGACTCCATTAGGAAGGCCGAGAGGGGGGTTTAAGAAATAATAACCAGGGAAAAATCAACAGGCTCTTGGAGATGTTTGAGCTAATTAAGGAAAGCCAGCATGGATTTGTTGTATTCATCTAATTGAATTTTTTGATGAATTAACAGAGAAGGTTGATGAAGGGAATGCAATGGATGCTGTCTATTAGGATTTTACGAAAGTGTCTGACAAAGTACCACATAAAAAGCTGGTTAACAAAATTGAGGTTCATGGAATAGGAGGGTCAGTGTCCAATTGGATAAAAAAATTGGCTTAAGGACAGGAAATAGTGAGTTGTGGTAAATGGTTGTTTTTCAGGTTGGAGGATGGTAGACAGTGGTGTTCTCTAAGGATCAGTGCTGGGACCACTGTTTTTTTTGATATATATAAATGACTTGGATATTGGAATAAAGAGTAACGTTTCAAAATTTGCCGACGATACCAAACTTGGAGAAGCAGTAAAGAGTGAAGATGATTCAAATCGACTGCAACATGACATAGATAGGCTAGCAGTGGCAAATGGAAGTGTGAAGTGATGCGTTTAAGCAGAAGGGATATGATGGGGCAATATAGACTTAATGGCACAATTTTAAAGAGTGAGCAGGGACAAAGGGATCTGGGGTTTTATGTGCATAGATCTGTGAAGGTGGCATATTGAGAGAGTAGTTAGCAAAGCATCTGGGATCTTGGGCTTCATAAATAGAGGTATTGCGTACAAAAGCAGGGAAGTTATGCTGAACCTTTACAAAGCTCTCGTTAGGCCACAATGAAAGTATTGCATCCAGTTCTGGTCACCACACTTTAGGAGGGATATGTAGGTCCTTGAGAAGGTGCATAGGAGATTTACCAGAATGGTTCCAGGGATGAGAGATTTTAGCCACAAGGTTGGATTGGAGAAGCTGGTGTTGTTCTTGGAGCAAAGGAGATTGTGGGGTGATTTGATAGAGGCGTACAAGATTATTACAGGTTTATGTAAGGTAGACAAAGGAAAACTGCTCCTATCAGCTGATGGTACAAGGACTGGGGATACAGATTTAAGATTTTGGGCAAGAGATGCAGGGGGACTGTGAGGAAGAACTGTGAGTGGTAATGAACTGGAACTCTGCCCACGAGAGTGGTGGAAGCAGAGACAATCAATGATTTCAAAAGGATATTGGATGGGCACCTGAGGGAAATAAACTTTCAGGGCTATGGAGATAGAATGGGGGAATGGGGCTGACTGGATTGCTCTACAAAGAGCCGGCATAGACTCAATGGGCTGAATGGCCTCCTTCTGCACTGTATTGACTTTATGATATTGGCTAAATCCTGACAACAGATCACCTGCCTGCCCACATTGTTGATGTTACTGCATGACCCACATGACAGGACAGAAGGAATATTAAAATTTCAAAAATTGGGACTTACACTTTTGCATAAAATGTTAACTGTGGTTACCTGACAGTCCTAATTATTAAACAATCAGAAGCATTACTGATGCCTACAAATTTGACCCTTCGTAGTACAGGATCTTACATACTGACATCCCAAAGTACATCAATTGTATTACAAAAGCAATGGGCAGCTGTCATGTTCCGTCCCGTTCACAATCTGTAAAGCTGGCGGGTCTTCATAGGGAGAAGTTGTCTCCAGCAAAGATAAGTTGTGTTATTCAGGGGTCTCACTCTGCATTACAGAAAGGAGGAGGGAGCGGGGATATTCAGGTGTCTAACTGCATTCTGAAAGGGAGGGGGGGATACACAGAGGTCTAACTGCATTCTGAAAGGGAGGGGGGGATACACAGGGGTCTAACTGCATTCTGAAAGGGAGGGGGGATACACAGGGGTCTAACTGTATTCTGAAAGGGAGGGGGGGGGGGATACACAGGGGTCTAACTGCATTCTGAAAGGGAGGGGGGATACACAGGGGTCTAACTGCATTCTGAAAGGGAGGGGGGGATACACAGAGGTCTAACTGCATTCTGAAAGGTGGGGGATACACAGGGGTCTAACTGCATTCTGAAAGGGAGGGGGGGGGGGGATACACAGGGGTCTAACTGCATTCTGAAAGGGAGGGGGGGATACACAGGGGTCTAACTGCATTCTGAAAGGGAGGGGGGGATACACAGGGGTCTAACTGCATTCTGAAAGGGAGGGGGGGATACACAGAGGTCTAACTGCATTCTGAAAGGTGGGGGATACACAGGGGTCTAACTGCATTCTGAAAGGGAGGGGGGGATACACAGGGGTCTAACTGCATTCTGAAAGGGAGGGGGGGATACACAGGGGTCTAACTGCATTCTGAAAGGGAGTGGGGATACACAGGGGTCTAACTGCATTCTGAAAGGGAGTGGGGATACACAGAGGTCTAACTGCATTCTGAAAGGTGGGGGATACACAGGGGTCTAACTGCATTCTGAAAGGGAGGGGGGGGATACACAGGGGTCTAACTGCATTCTGAAAGGGAGGGGGGATACACAGGGGGCTAACTGCATTCTGAAAGGGAGGGGGGGGATACACAGGGGTCTAACTGCATTCTGAAAGGGAAGGGGGATACACAGGGGTCTAACTGCATTCTGAAAGGGAGGGGGGGATACACAAGGGTCTAACTGCATTCTGAAAGGGAGGGGGGGATACACAGGGGTCTAACTGCATTCTGAAAGGGAGGGGGGATACACAGGGGTCTAACTGCATTCTGAAAGGGAGGGGGGGGGGATACACAAGGGTCTAACTGCATTCTGAAAGGGAGGGGGGATACACAGGGGTCTAACTGCATTCTGAAAGGGAGGGGGGATACACAGGGGTCTAACTGCATTCTGAAAGGTGGGGGATACACAGGGGTCTAACTGCATTCTGAAAGGGAGGGGGTATACACAGGGATCTAACTGCATTCTGAAAGGGAGGGGGGGATACAAAAGGGTCTAACTGCATTCTGAAAGGGAGGGGGGGATACACAAGGGTCTAACTGCATTCTGAAAGGTGGGGGATACACAGGGGTCTAACTGCATTCTGAAAGGGAGGGGGTATACACAGGGATCTAACTGCATTCTGAAAGGGAGGGGGTATACACAGGGGTCTAACTCTGTATTCTCAAAGGGAGGAGGGAAGGGGGGATACACAGCGGTCGCACTCTTCATTCTGAAAAGGAGGTGGGTGTCTGGGATTACTGGAGGGAAAGCTGTGCTGGCATGAAGGGAGGTACTGTGTACCATCCCTCCGTTAACAGTGTACGCTCTGTGTTTGTGAGTGGGCAATGGCGCACTAGGCAACCTGTGTGTGGGGAAGGTGACAGAAAGGGCAGGAGCATTAAGGTTATATGGATGGTGGGGGCAATCGAATCAGCTGGTAGGATCTTGATGTGGTCTTGTTGTGCCACTCTGAGTGTTGGCCAAGATGGGCAATACCATAGCACACCACATTGTTGATCCAGGAAAGCAGCTGATGTACCTGTCAACACCAATCCATGCTCTGTTAGGAATTTTCGAATACATGCAGGGTTCAATTTTATTTATCACATGGAAATAGGTATGGCTCATCCTGCATTGTGTAATCCTCTGCACATGAGGATCCGTATGCGACAGAGGCAATTTCAATAGGCAGGTGCGATCCATGTAGAGACCACTGGTCGTGAGCAGCAGCCCCCAAGGGGAGCCCACCATTACGGTTGCTGTGCATCTACAGGCCTCACTGACATGCCATCGGATGTCAGAGCTCCAGTGTCAGAGGAGATTGCGCATATAGAGTGCGTAGTGACACGTCTCTGTGCCCTGCTCAAGGATAACGTGCAGCCCATGGGCTCCGGTGGACATCCCATGCCTTTGTCCCTCATAGTGGCAGCGGTTCTCAAGCCTGACGACTCTACAGCCTTTTAGGGGCCCACCAGAGACCTTTGTGGGGTCACACAGTCAGCAGTGCACCGCTGCATCAGGGAGGTCACCAATGCCCTGTACCGGAGGGTCAGTGAGGATGTCCACTTCAGGACGGACTCTCACAGCCAGGCCCAGAGGGCCATTGGTTCTAGCACCATTGCCAGAGAACCATCGGTTCTCATGCGGCCATCAGGCCTCCCGCCAGGCTACCACCTGCAGACGTCATCATTAAAAGAGCCCTCTCAATCTAGCTGAAGCTGGTATGTGATCACCGCAGATACTTGAAGTGAATTGTGACCGCTTCTCAGGCAGCTGCCATGACACCTGGGCCTTGCGCCAATCCCGGCTGCCACCGCTGTTCACTGAACTGGCTCAGATGGAGGGGCGGCTTCTTGGAGATAAGGGCCGGCCTTTGCAGACATGGTTCCTGACACCGGTGAGAGACTCCACCACTGCTGCAGAGGAGATATACAACACCAACCACTGAGCTACATCAGCCACCATTGAGCAGGAGGTTGGCATGCTGAAAGAGCGCCTCCAATGCCTGTATGGATAGGGTGATGCCCTGTACTACGGGCCGAAAAGGCCAGCTCCTTTCTTTGCTGCTCTGCACAACTACACACACAATAGAGGCCAGGCCTGGCATGATGAGGAGAGGCATCAACAGGATTCCTCCTTGGACTATGAGGACGCTGAGAACCTACAACATGAAAGACACATGGGAGGGCAGATGGTACCCAGGCTCTGCACGCAGGGCTAGCAGTGAGCTAGGGATGTACGGAAGTGGCTTATCAGACGAAGACTGTCTGCACCATAGGAACCGACATGAGCTCTGCAAGCCACACATCACCCTCACTCACCTGCTGTGCACCAGTCCACATCTGCAGCATCTCTGTGTAAACCATTAGAGGCAGCAGCTGGCTGAGCCCAATGTCCATGTCACTGCATCCGTGGAGATAATCATGAGTGGCATGGCAATGATATTATTGCATACGTTGGCTCTCCTGAAAGGCCAACGGTGCAAAGGGATGTGACATTGGCGCTACATGCTGGCACACATCATTCACAAAGAGGAAAGGACACACATGTTGGTGAGGAACATTCAGTGAAAGACATATTTACATTGCTGTGACACCCCTGCAATCCCATATGTGTTCTCTGTAAACCTTTTATGGTCTACTTAAGTCTCACGTCCTGAAATGTGCAAAGTTAAGATTATTCACCCATGCAGCACGCCTACAAGAACAAATGTTACACTTGAGTGGGAGAAGAGGATCGCAACTTTACAGGACAGGGTAAGTATGTGGCAGCAAAATGGAAAGTGCTGGGGTAACTCAACAGGTCAGGCAGCATCTGTGGAGAGAGAAGCAGAGTTAACTTTCAGGTCTGTGAACTTGGACAAGTTAACTCTGCTTCTCTGTCCACAGATGCTGCCTGACCTGCTGGATTTCTGGAGGACTTTCTGCTTTGCTGCCAGATTAACAGCAGCCCCACTCTTCAGCAGTCAGGTAAGTATTTCTTTGACAGCTGTCAGGAAGCAGGTGCTCGGGCACTTAAAATAGGGCCTCAGCATCTACTACACAGCTGTCAAAAACTCTCTCACTGCGCCGAATGTCCCGCCTCTCCCCACGTCATATGGGGAGAGCGGATTGGCAATGTGATTCTAATGAGCCCCCGTGAATGCAGGCACGATGCCGAGTTCACAGGGTACCCCTGCAGACGGCGGCGCACCAATAAAATTCAGCCCCATAAGTGGAGGTCAGGGGTGAGGCGGGTCACATTGGGCTGTGCACATATACCCAGCAAACACTGACTGTGATCCCAGAATTCACAGCCATAGCTTCAGTCTCTACTTGCTGTTGTGACTGTCTGGAGCAGGGTTTGAATCCTGCACCTTCCGATGCAGAGGCTGGGATGCTTCCACCAAGTCAAAAGTTTACTCTAGCTGTTGGAGTGGTGGGCTGTGTTGCCGTTACTCTGTGTTTGCCTTGAACTTGAAGCATGTCAAATTACTGTATCTTTCTTTAAATATCATGCTGAGAATATACATGATTACAACATTAGGTGTGAAAAACAATGTCCAACTTTTCTCCTTTGCAAAACGTTTTAAAAATCAGTTGCACTTGAATCGTTAATTGTTTGCCAGATTTCCTGTTTGTGTCATGTTTGTGGCACACAAAACTAAAAATTACATATGCAGAGAGGGATCTGAGGTTTATGGCTGATAAGTTATTAGATGTGTGGAAAAACTATGGGGTAAATTTTACAGACACCCCGACGTCAGGGGTTGTGGCGGGGCTGGGGGTGTGGGGGGGCCGGCATGTGTCTCCGGGGGAGGCCTGCCACGGACCTCGATGCCGGAAAGGCCCACCCCCTTATCACAAAGCATATCTACTTAGCAGTGGGACAACCTGTACCCAATTTGCAGAGACATTGGTCCCACTGCTAAATTTGTGGACCACATTTTTGAGGCGTCCTGGACAGATACCGAAAACAGCCATCAGCATCCTTGATTATGTAAATTACGTGCCTAATGCCTATTAAACTTGTCAGTAATGAGTAAGGAAGATGATTGACCTGCCCTGCCCAGGATTCTGAGCTCCCACCCTGATGGTCCTACTCTGATCACCTTCCCTCCCTCCTAAGACTTACCTGGGAAAGAAAGACTTGCATTTATTTCATGCCTTTCATGACCTCAGTACATCCCAAAATGCTTTGCAACCAATGAACTTCTTTTCTACACTGGCACCACAGAGGCTTGACATTAATGTCCTGTTCACTGCTGTGCTGCATGGGTCCTCACAGCAGGCTCACCAATCTAATTTATGATGCTCGAGGCCCAACGTCTATCAGGCCTTGGCCCTACTTGCATTGGCACAGGCAGGTGCTGTGTAATTTCCATCCCATAATGTTTTAGGTTGTATTGCTAGAACACTGTACTTAATCTGTATAAGCATTTGGTACAGCTGCATGGAGTAATGTATCTAGTTTTGGTTCCCATTCTTGATCGGGGATATCAAAGCCATGAAGAAAGTAAAGAGGAGGCCAATCAAAATGATATCCAGACAATGAGTTCTTAGCTTACAGGCTCCAGGAGGTGGGGTTATTTCCTTTTGAGAAACACAAACTAAGATATAGAAATGAACTTCATGAAAATGATTCTGTTTATTTGGAGAGATTATTTGAGTTAAATAAGAATTGAAGAACCAAGGACCTTCATGCATAAAATCCTGAAGCACAACCTTAGGCTAAAATTTAGGAACCATTTCTTTACACACAGCCATTGCCCTCTGGCACACATTATTGAAGCATGTGGTGAATATGGAGTCCCTAGATTGTTTCAAAAAGGAACTGGACAACTTCCTGAGAGAGGTGGATATTTCCAGTAGTGGGATACCTGGCATTCTCGGGATTTATAGATCACTAGCCTCCTTGAGCTTTTCTTGATTGCTACAGGATGTTGGAGATAAGTTTCTTGGAGTTTTTCTTAAATTGGCTTGATTTCTCAAGAGTGTTTTTTCCTCTGAGTTAGGAAATTGCATGACTAGGAAGGTGGATAAAGTTTAATGAATCAGATGGTTTATTCTGTCATTTTTGTAGGTTCATGACTTGGAATCTGTTTGTTTGTAATGTTTAGTTTCTTGAAATAAAATGTGAGAAGAATAACAAAAGTAAAACATTCTGATAGTCACGTCATAAACATTCCCTTTGTAAGCCTTTGGATTACATGGCAGTGAACAATACTTACAGGCTCTCTATTCATCAAAGGAATGTCCATTTATATCTGATGTGACAGATGCCGGATTAAAAAGCTAGAGAAGTAACTCAGTTTAGCAATGTTTAGAGATCATTCTAAAACATTGTTTTTTCTGCAACTAGTATTGCTGAATACAATTTGGAAACAATTTGGGAGAATCAAGATATATTAACTACTCATTCTATTCTGCTGGGAACAGGTTAACTGACTGCATTGACTCCTTGTCAAACTCCTTGTCAGACCTGCAAAGGTCAATCTAGCATTTATTTTGATTAAAGATAAAATGGACAAGCAGTATAATGTGACAAGACATCGTTTTCAAAATTCTCATCATGCCAGTCAATATTTTCTGATTTACAGATCGAAAACATAAAATTCAAGGGTGATTCATTGCACACATGTCAATATTTGCCCAGCCCTTAGTCATTAAATCACTTTTCTTCAGTGAGCATTTGTAAAACAAAATTACATTAAGTCTGTATTATCAAATAAAAATCCTTTACATTTCAACATAATGAGGGTGGCAACTGTGTACTTAAGGTTTATCGGGCTCTGTTTATCGCAATGAGTATCTGAAAAATAATTTTCTTCTGATTTGAAACTGACTCATTGAGAATGTAAGGTAATTGCAATTGCTGCAAAAATATTAACAAATATCTTCTGAAAATGATAATGATGGTAATAGAATGTGCCAACAAAAATAGCAACGTACTGTTTAGAGGAAGTGAGTCTTAACCAATCTGAACTGTTAAAAATAATTGTCAGTTAAACTAATATAGGTTTACCATATTATGGGATTCAACAGTTCTGAAGTGGCCAAGCAAAATTCAAAATATTCATCCACCAGCCATGTTAATCTACCAAAACAGATCAGCAGTGCTTCATCTTCCAAAGAAAAAAAATATTCTTGTGTGGAATTTAAAAACGTCTCAAAATTGAAACCTTTCTAACTCCATTGCTATGCTCCTTAATTAGTTGCACACATCTTAGTTTGATCTCTGCTATTATGAAAATTCATCAACAAATATCAAATATTGTTGAAGTTTTGCCAAAACATATGTTAATATCCATGAGAAAGACCTCTATGGAGCAACAATATTTTAAAGAGCTAACATATTATATAAATCAGTCAGTCATAGTTGAAAATACAAAATTCAGTATGTAATCACATAACAAGTGTCGGGTAAATTAATATCCTTGCCCACATAACATTACCGAAGAACTGTGCAGAAATGTTTTGTGAAGTTACTTTCTACAGGATTACTCCCTCGATGAGGTAACCTATCAGCCACAGTGTCACTAAATGATTCTCCAAAATCCTCATTGACAAGGTCTTCTCCCAATCTATGGAAGCCCATCTGGTAACATCTTGATATGGTAGGAAGAGTAATAAAGTATCGGCAGTTTGTGCATCACAATGACCAGAGAGATGACATCTGATCACAATTTGGTCCCATAATATTGCAAAAGAATTCCCAGTGTACTTATGCCCCTCCACATATGGTCAAACCCATGCTGCACAGTGTCCATACTCTGACATATGGGGCCTTGTGAACCTGTGATGAGTGATAAAACAACATCACCTGCACATTCTGGTTGACCATATTCTTGTTTGAGTTGTTCCTTTAGAGGAGGCCTCCATTTAAGAAATTGAATCATTTAGCTCAAATGTACATCCATGGATTTCTTTTGCATTCTGCTTTTGGTGCAATTCTTCGGTTTCCCTGCCTCACCTAATTCCTGTACTGCTTAGAGACCTACTCCTCCTCTTAGAATACAATGATTTTCTTTTGATCTGAAGGAAGGAGATGTGAACGTTGTAGAACCGACTGGGGATAAAGATAACTTAGATCTCGTACTGTGTAATGAAGCAGGATTAATAAGCAATGTCGTTGTAACAGATCCACTGGAAAATAGTGATCATAACACCATTGAATTTCATGTTAAGTTTGAAAGTGACACATTTCAATCACAAACAAAAATCTTAAACTTAAACAAAGCCAATTATGAAGGTATGAGGGGAGAACTGACTAAGGTTAATTGGGTAAATAAACTCAAAGGTATAGCGGTAAATGAACAGTGGGAAACATTTAAAGAAACAATTCAAAGGGTTCAACCAAAGTACATTCCGTTCAAAAACAAAAATGCATCAAGAAAGACCCATCTGTGGCTCACTCAGGAAGTTAAGGAGAGTATTAGGCTAAAAGAAGAGGCTTGTAATGTTGGAAAGAATAATCGCAAGTCTGAGGATTGGGAGTGTTTTAGAAACCAGCAAAGGGCCATCAAAAAGTTGATAAAAAGGAAAAAAAATAGAATATGAGCGTAAACTAGCCAGCAATATAAAAACAGATTGTAAGAGTTTTTATAAATACGTAAAAAGGAAGAGAGTAGCTAAGGTAGACATTGGTCCCTTAGAGGCAGAGACAGGAGAAATTATCATGGGGAATGAGGCAGAGGCATTGAACAAATATTTTGTGTCTGTCTTCACAGTAGAAGACACTAGTTCCATACCAGAAATAGGCAGCAACCTAGGGACTGAAAAGAGTGAGGAAATTTAGTATATTGATATCAGCTGAGAAAAGTATTGGAGAAACTTGAGGGACTAAAATCTGACAAGTCCCCGGGACCAGATGACCTACATCCTAGGGTTCTAAAAGAGATAGATACAGAGATAGTGGGTGCACTGGCTATGATTTTCCAGAATTCCTTAGATTCAGGAATGGTCCCATCAAATTGGAAGTTGTCAAATGTTATACTGCTTTTCAAGAAAGGAGATAGAGAGAAAAAAAGGGAACTACAACCCAGTTAGCCTAACATCAGTCATTGGGAAGATGCTGGAAACTATTATGAAAGAAGTCTTAACATTGCACTTGGAAAAGCATAGCATGATTAGAACAAGTCAGCATGGTTTTAATAAAGAGAGCTCCTGCTTGACAAGTTTATTAAATTTTTTGTGGATGTAACTAGTAGGGTAGATAAAGGGGAACCAGTAGATGTAGTATACCTGGATTTCCAAAAGGCATTCGATAAAGTGCCACATAAAAGATTAATAGGCAAGATAAGGGCTCATTGTGTTGGGGGTAATATATTAGCATGGATAGAGGATTGGTTAACAGATAGGAAGCAAAGACTGGGCATAAAGGGGGCATTTTCAAGTTGGCAGGCAATGAATAATGGGGTGCTGCAAGGATGATTGCTGGGCCCTCCGCTATTTACACTCTAAATTAATGACTTGGATGAAGAGACAGAAACTAATGTATCTATGTTTGCAGATGATACAAAGCTCGATGGAAAGGTAAGCTGTGGGGAGGACATAAAGAGGCTGAAAAGAGATGTAGACAGGCTAAATGAGTGGGCAACAAGATGGCAAATAGAATATAATGTAGGGAAGTATGAAGTTGTTCACTTTGGTCTTAAAAATAGAAAAGCAGAATATTTCTTACAAGGTGCGAAACTGGTAAGTGTTGATGATCAGAGAGACTTGGGGGTACTCGTACAAGGAATGCACAAAGTTAACATGCAGGTGCAGCAGACTATTAGGAAGGCAAATGGTATGTTGGCCTTTATTGCAAGTGGATTGAAGTACAGGAATAAAGAAGTCTTACTAAAATTGTATAGGGCTTTGGTGAGACCGCACCTGGAATATTGGACTGGATTTTACCGGCCCCTCGACACCTTGGGCCGTGGCACAGGGGCCGGTAAAATGCTGTGGGGAGAGGCCTGCGTCGGCCCATGACGTCAAGAAGGGGCCGCCGCATATTACCGGTATGGCGGGACCTCGGTGCGGCCCCCCTGCTGCACGGCGACAGCACCACAATTAGCATATGGTAAGGAGTACTTACCTACACTGATTATACAGCCCACCGCCTCTCCACTGACACTTCTGTTTAGAGGGGATTTGAGGAAAAATATTTTCACCCAGAAGGTGGTTGGAATCTGGAACACACTGCCTGATGGGGTGGTAGAGGCAGGAATCCACACAACATTGAAGAAGTATTTAGATAAGCATTTGAAACACCATAGCATACAAGGCTACGGGCCAAGTGCTGGAAAATGTGATTAGAATATATAGGCTTAATTGCCGGCGCGGACAGGGTGGGCCGCAGGGACTGTTTCTGTGCTGCATAACTCAATGACTTCCAGATTTTTCGCTGAACGAGCGGCCATTACGTGCCGTCCCGTTCATGACCTGAAAAGCCGGCGGGTCTTCAAAGGCAGTAATTGTCTCCAGTGAAGGTAAGTTGTGTTTTTCAGGGGTCTCACTCTGCGTTACGGAAGGGAGGAGGGAGGGGGGATATTCAGGGGTCCAACTGCATTCTGAAAGGAAGGAGGTGGGGGGAATACACAGGGGTCTAACTCTGCATTCTTAAAGTGGGGGGAACACAGGGGTCGCACTCTGCATTCTGAAAGGGAGGGGGTCTGGGATTACTGGAGGGAAAGCTGTGCTGGCATGAAGGGAGGTACCGTGTACCATCCCTCCATTAACAGTGTATGCTCTGTGTTTGTGAGGGGGCAATGGCACACTATGCACCCTGTGTGTGGGGAGGGTGCCAGAAAGGGCAAGAGCATTAAGGTTTTATGGATGGTGGGGGCAATCGATTCAGCTGGTAGGATCTTGATGTGGTCATGCTGTGCCACTCTGAGTGTTGGCCAAGATGGGCAATGCCATGGCATGCTACATAGTTGATCCAGGAAAGCAGCTGATGTACCCGTCAACACCAATCCATGTCCTGTTATGAACGTTTGAATACATGCAGGGTTCAACTTTATTTATCACTTGGAAATAGGTATGGCTCATCCTACATTGTATGATCCTCTGCAGGGAACGATCCGTATGCGCCAGAGGAATACCAACAGGCAAGCGCGATCCACGTAGAGGCCCCTGGTCATGAGCAGCACCCCCCAAGGGGAGCCCGCCATTACGTTTGGCGTGCATCTACAGGCCCTACTGACATGCCATCGGATGTCAGAGCACCAGTGTCAGAGGAGATTGCACATATAGAGTGCGTAGTGACACGTCTGTGTGCCCTGCTCAAGGATGACGTGCAGCCCATGGGCTCCGGTGGACATCCCATGCCTTTGTCCCTCATAATGGCAGCAGTTCTCAAGCCTGACGCCTCTGCAGCCTTTTAAGGGCCCACCAGAGATCTTTGTGAGGTCACACAGTCACAAGTGCACCGCTGCATCAGGGAGGTCCCAATGCCCTGCACCGGAGGGTCAGTGAGTATGTCCGCTTCAAGACGGACTCTCACAGCCAGGCCCAGAGGGCCTTTGGTTCTTGCACCATTGCCAGAGAACTATAGGTTGTAATGTTCATAGACAGCACTCATGTGGACATCAGGCCTACTGCCAGGCTACCACCTGCAGACGTCATCATTAAAAGAGCCCTCTCAATCTAGCTGAAGCTGGTATGTGATCACCGCAGATGCTTGAAGCGAATGTGTGACCGCTTCTCAGGCAGCTGCCATGACACCTGGGTCTTGCGCCAGTCCCGGCTGCCACCGCTGTTCACTGAACTGGCTCAGATGGAGGGGCGGCTTCTTGGAGATAAGGGTTATCCTTTGCAAACATGGCTCCCGTCACCAGTGAGAGACTCCACCACTGCTGCAGAGGAGAGATACAACGCCAACCACTGAGCTACATCAGCCACCATAGAGCAGGAGATCGGCATGCTGTAAGAGTGCCTCCAATGCCTGGATGGATAGGGTGATGCCCTGTACTACGGGCCGAATAGGCCAGCTCCTTTCTTTGCTGCTCTGCACAACTACGCACCCAATAGAGGCCAGGCCTGGCATGATGAGGAGAGACGTCAACTGGATTCCTCCTCGGACTATGAGGACGCTGAGAACCTACAAAATGAAAGACACATGGGAGGGCAGCTGGTACCCAGGCTCTGCACGCAGGGCTAGCAGTGAGCTAGGGATGTACGGAAGTGGTTTATCAGACAAAGGCTGTCTGCACCATAGGAACCGACATGAGCTCTGCAAGCCACACATCACCCTCACTCACCTGCTGTGCACCAGTCCACATCTGCAGCATCTCTGTGTAAACCATTAGAGGCAGCAGCTGACTGAGCCAATGTCCATGTCACTGCATCTGTGGAGATAATCATGAGTGGCATGGCAATGATGTTATTGCATACGTTGGCTCTCCTGAAAGGCCAACGGTGCAAAGGGATGTGACATTGGCGCTACATGCTAGCACATCATTCACACAGAGAGAAGGACACACATGTTGGTGAGGAACATTTAGTGAAAGATGTATTTACATTGCTGTGACACCCATGCATTCCCATTTGTGTCAGTGTGTTCTATGTAAACTTCTGTAATACCTTTTATGGTCTATTTAAGTTTCACGTCCTGGAGTGCGCAAAATTAAGATTATTCACCCACGTGCAGCACGCCTACAAGAAGGAATGTTACACTTGAGTGGGAGAAGAGGATCGCAACTTCACAGGACACTGGGACACAGCAGGGTAAGTATGTGGCGGCAAAGCGGAAAGTGATGGGGTAACTCAGCAGGTCTGGCAGCATCTGTGGAGAGAGAAGCAGAGTTAACTTTCAGGTCTGTGAACTTGGACAAGTTAACTCTGCTTCTCTCTCCACAGATGCTGCCTGACCTGCTGGATTTCTGGAGGACTTTCTGCTTTGCTGCCAGATTAACAGCAGCCCCACTCTTCAGCAGTCAGGTAAGTATTTCTTTGACAGCTGTCAGGAAGCAGGAGCTCGGGCACTTAAAATAGGGCCCCAGCATCGACTGCACAACTGTCAAAAACTCTCTCACTGCGCTGAATGTCCTGCGTCTCCCCATGTAATATGGGGAGAGCGGCTTGGCAGCGTGACTGTAATGAGCCCCCGCGATTAATATCCCGGGGTCTCGGTGGCAGCCGGTGAATGCGGGCGCACCGCCCAGTTCACCCCAACAAAATTCATCCCATTGTGTGCAGTTTTGGTCTCCACATTTAGGAAGGGATATTCTTGCACTGGAGACAGTGCAGTGAAAATTTACTAAATTGATCCCTGGGATGAGGGGGTTGTCCTATGATGAGAAGCTGGGTAAATTGGGCCTATATTCTCTGGAGTTTAGAAGAATGAGAGGTGATCTAATTGAGACATACAAAATTCTGAAAGGGCTTGATAGGGTAGAAGCTGAGAGATTGTTTCTGCTGATTGGGGAATCTAGAATACAGGGACACAGTCTCAGGATAAGGGTCCAATTATTCAGGACTGAGATGAGGAGAAATTACTTCACTCAGAGGGTTGTGAATCGTTGGAATTCTCTACGCCAAAGGGTTGTGAATGCTCCATCTTTGAATACATTTAAGGCTGGGATAGATAGATTTTTGGTCTCACAGGGAATCAAGGGATATGGGCAGCAGGCAGGAAAATGGAATTGAAGCTCCAGATCAGCCATGATTGCATTGAATGGTGAAGCAGGCTCGATGGGCCGAATGGCCTATATCTGCTCCTATTTCTTGTGCTCTTGTGTTCTTGAACATATCATCCATACAAACATAAGAATAATTCATTTTTGATCACATATGAACCAAAGATGACAATTAAACTTTACAATATTTTGAACTTATAGAATAACAGAATTTTACAGCAAAGCAGACACCATTTGGCCCATTGCACCATGCTAGATCACTGAAAGAGCTAGTCACTTAATTTCATTACCCTACCCTTTCCACATATCCTCTTACATTGTTCTCTTCAAAATATGTATAGTTTAGCATTATCTCTGCTTTTTTACTCTGTGCCTCTCTTTATAAAATGTGCCCTATTTACATCTTTTTCAACTTGTTTTCCCACTTTTTTAGACTTACGTATCTTTCAGCAACTCTACTCCTTTTAAAGTGGTTTAGCCACACATATTCTTTCACGCATCATTACACATTTATCTGCATTAAATTCCATCTGATTATTAGACTGATACCAAGTAGGGCATCTATTCCAATCATAAGAAAGGCATGGGATGAGAAATTCCCTCATGTAGCACCTCCGCAGGGTTCTGCCAGGATAAGGGTGCACACAGCTGCCTCCTGTGTGTGCCAGACGGCTTTGATTTGGCACTATCCTGATGTCACACAAACGGCTGATGTGACACCAGGATCCCACATTTGGGAATGAATGTCCTGGCAGTGCCTACATTGTTTACTCGAGAAAAAAAAACAAGCGCGAAGCTGCAAGATGGGTCCCCCTGCAGTAGTGCTATTTAAAGGGCCAGGCACCCTCATTGCTGAATATTATTTATTGCAAAGAGTCTGGGAATATTCTGGATTGTTTTTGGAGGTATTTTGATAAGTCTCTGGATTTGCCAGAGTGTGTTGCTGCATCGTCACGGGGGTCGAGAGAAGTAGGTGACCTGTGCACACAAAGGTTGCAACAGATAGGCGGGCAGCAGTGACAGTGTCACTAGGTATGCAGCACATCAGGGAGATGGAGCAGAGGCTGTGGAGAGGGAAAGCTCGGCAGCATACCCCTTGTCAAGTTGGAGCAAGACTTTTCCATGTTCCTTTACAGTGACAGGATGCCAACTCACCCAGCATCTTGGTGTGCATATCCATTCAGTGCTCCACTATATGCTTCCCCATGTAGGTCCTCACCTGAGTCCTCTGAAGCAGTAGTCACCTGCCATCTCGATATCTGGTGAGCTGACAAATGAATCACCCTTTACCCCTGGCCTGGCTGCAGCCCACTCATGCCTAGATGACTCACCACATGCTGATCCCAACTCTATACTAGCCTCCAAAGTATATTTAGTGCCAATATCTGAGCTGGTGTTGCAAGCGTCAGATCAACTGACGGGGCCTCTTCATCAATGCTGTGGTGTTGCTCTCTCTCTTCCTCCTTGGGCTGCTGTGGCTGGACAGACAGCAGTTCTTGGGTGTCTGAGACCTGAAAATCAGGGTAAAGTTGGAACGAGGGAAGGGAGCAGGGGTGGGGTGGGAAGCAAGAGGTCCATGGTTACATCATCAGCAGCTTACTTATCATGCCAGATATCAAGATGAGGGTGTGTGGGCAATTGAGCAGGAATGCAGGAACATACCGTCACCCTCAATGATCTCAGCGCTTTTGGTTGCTTTAGGCCCCGTTGCAGCCAGCCCCATGATTCAGACAACCATCTCCTCTGTAGGGTTCAGGAAATGCAGCTGTCATTGCCCAATGCTAGTTCTGCTCTGCTCCCTTCTATTTTGTGTCACCTTGTCCTGCAAGAGAGAGAGGGCCAAATGTCAATGATTGTGTAGCACTGTGTTTGAATGATGTGCCTGTAATAGCTGAATAGCTGGAGATATGTGGAGGCAGTGAGAGATGGATGTGAGGCTGGCAGCACTGGTAGGTGTGTAAAGGAGATGTGGAGTATCTGGATGTTAGACATGAGTCCTGAGTGCCAGGGACTCCAATTGGGGGAGTGACGGGTGTGTGGTTCATTGAGCAGCATGAGAGATTTGTGTTGTGGCAGGTGGGAGATATCATGTGAAGATGCGTTCATTGACGTTGATCACCCGTATAAGGTCATTAAACTTGTTATGACACTGCTGCCAGGCCTGACTCCGGGAGTTGACCTTCCTGGCCATCAGCTCATACTCCCTTCTGAGGGTGATTCTTGAGGGTCTCCTGCAACACCACCCCTGCCTCGTGGACCCATGGGGCTGAATATTACTAGCCCTCTGACGTCAGGGGTCATGGCGGGGGTGCGGGGGGGGGTGGAAATATTCCGGAAGAGGCCCACCACGACCCCTGATGCCGGGAAGGCCCCGTTGCATTTTACTAGCAACGACGAGACCTCGGTGTGCACCACCCCCCACCCACCGCTCAGTGGCAGGGCCTTCATTCAAATATTAAAATGAATTAAAATAAATGCAAAATAACTTACCATGACCAAACAGCCGTCCCATGCCGATATTCCAGCCAGTGGCCGGAACTCCCGCACTGTCCGATATCCGTTCGGAGATCCGAGGTGTGACACTGGTGGGGAGTGGGGGGAGGAGTGAAATTCTCAGGGTCGGGGGAGTGGAGTGGAGAGAACTATTGTTATTGGCTGTTGGGATGATGGGAAGGGATTGAGCGTCAAAGGTACTGAAGTGGGGGAGGGGGGAAGTTCAGAATATCAAAAGGTGTTTTTTTGGGGGATATGTCAAATTATTAATGAAGACTCAGTGCGGAAATGGGGGGTGATGGGAAAGGGGAATCAAAGTAAAAGTAAAAGTATTCTGCAGCTTTTTTTTTAAATGGGACCTTTTAAACATTTAAATGAGACTGAAGGACCTGAAGCCCTTTAAAAATGCTGCCAGCGCCTGCACAGTGGCACAGGACGCTATTGCCACGGTCGGACCGACCTCCCCCTCTACGTCATCGGGGGCGGCCGTTCTGCCCCCTCCATTCAAATGAGCCCCCACACGAAATATCACAGGGGCTCAGCGGCGCACATGTCGTGCGTGCGCCGTGCCTTCTTTCAAGCTCGCCGCCGTTCTTTCAGCCCATGTTGTCTTTCTTCCTGCTCACCTCCACCACTAATGAATGCAGTACCACATACATTGTGATGGATTGCTCTGTCTGCCCTGGTGTTCACTTCACAATAATTTATATTGCAGCAATATTTTTATACAGCTTCCCTTTAAGATATAGCCTGTCTTTAAGGACAGCAATCTGGCAGTACCATGTGTTCTGCAAATAATGCTGTTGGGCCTCCTGCTGTGGCACAAGGACCACACGCAGTGTTCAGGAGCAACACCAACACAGGAGCCACTCAGACCAACGCCACAATCTTTAGATGAGCTGCGTACATGAAGCTTGCATGTTGCCCACCTCACTCTGAACTGGCGTAAGCAGATCACGAGTCATGACCCCATGCCCAAAAAACAGGGCTAACCAATTTCAAGCACATGGACTCTAGAGGCAAGTTCACTTTCAAGATTGATTGAACATATACATGGCTAAAAGCAAGCAAGTATTACCATCATACTTACAAGTAGGATATCTTTTGGGGATCAAGAGCATCATTGGTCCAGGCCAATTCTTGATCAGAAGTACACCTGAAGATACATTCCATTCTTCATTTATACTTTTACCATAACACACCTTCTTTTGCTCATAAGATATGATGTAACCCCAGCACATGTCATATCTCTTTCGCTGAAAACTGACTCCAACAGATTTGTCCAGCTTTGCAATATCTCACTAACTTGTTTCAGCGCAAAACCATTAGACTTGAAGCCCTATCACTTTTCTCTTCAAAAGTTTGCTGCCTCTTGTTTTTAGAGGAATGTTAAAGCCTTTGATATCTGTTTGAGCACTTCCCCCAGTACTTTAAGACTAGACTTAGGCTTGTCTATTCCATGGCAGCACTCTAACTTGTCTGCCTGTCAGTAATTTTAACCCTTTCGATATCAAAGTCATGTGATCTGTAAGTCCCAACTAAGTTAAGAAGCACCCTACTTCTCCATAACTATTTTTAGCTAGCACTGTGGTTAGTTACATCAATGCTAGTTGCTTTTGCTTCAGCTTTCACACCGTATCTTGCTTAATATGTCCTATTTTGCATAGAAATCTCTCAGACTGGAAAATTGACTTTAACATTCCTGTTAGTATATATGCTATCTCTCACTAAAGTTCCCTAAACTAATTAACTCATGATGCTCTTTACTTCTATGTTATATTGCACACTATCCTGCATTTCCTTCCCTGAAACTTTGGGAAATACCTTTTCCAAGGTTCAACACTCAATTATCCTTCTCATGGTTTCAGGGCAAGCATTGCCCAAATGGTTTCACTCCACAGGCGCTCCCAATTCCTATTCATAAGGGCAATCACTCCCATCATGTTCTTCCTCAGCCATACCTTCCTTAGGGTTTTTCTAACTACACAAATAAGAATATAACCAACAGGATTTCCAGCCCTTGACGAACAACATTGGCATGATACACACCCAGGGATGCAGTCCGATGTTGCATTCTACTTCCCACCATTTATGATTTCCTAACACTCTTATACCTTTCTCTATCCAGGCATTTTGTTGTTGCATGTAAGATATTTGTAAAATGCACCGGACCTGTGCAAAATAGACTGTAAATATTATGACAGTGGTGGGAGTGGATGTCTAAATTTCACCACTGCCCATAACATGTGAATATGTGAATTATCCAAGAACTCAAGAGGCAGGAGACGAGAGAGTCTGGAAAGCCACAGATATTTCATGTTGTTCTAGGAAAGGTGGAGTCTGGCTATCGCACTATGATGTGTTGCAAAACACATTATCAAAACACATTACCAGAATATTTCAAGGGGAGAGGGTGAACAGCCAGAGGTTGCAATCTATATTGGTACCAATGGCATAGGTAGAAAGAGGGATGAGCTCCTGCAGGCAGATTTTAGGGAGCTGGAAAGAAATGAAAAGGTAGGACCTGAAAGGGAGATTACTCCCGGTGCCACACGGTCACGCAAGTACAGAAATAGGAGGATAGTGCAGCTGATTGGCTGTAGAGATGGTGCAGGAGGGAGGGCTGGGGGAGGTGGGACATCAAATCGGATGGCTTGCATCTCAACAGGTCCAGGACAATGAAAGGAATCTAGTGACAAAGGCAGGTGAGCTTACTTCGAAGGGTAGACACTTGGAAGTATGATATCTTAGTTATTACTGAAACATGGGCTAGAATTTTAGGCCTCCCCCCCACTGAGAGTGGACTGGAGGTGGGGGAGGGGGGGGGGGGTGGTGGGGGGTGGGTGGCAAATCAAGTGGGAGGCGTGGGGTGCCATTCCCGTCACCTACCATCCCCACTACCATTTTACCAGCATCAGGGGAGGTTGAAAATGGCCCACCTGCCCCAGGTCAATTGAAACCCTTAAGTAGCCAATTAATTACCAACAGCAGCCGGGAACTTTGCCACCTGGGGAGGCTGCTTGGTAAGGTCAGGCGGCCTCCTTGCTGGCTAGGGACAGTTGCCCTCCTGATCGGGCCCCCTGTACCACAGGGAGGCCCCCCAACCCGCAACACAAGCCAGCCTTGCTGAAGCACTTCCCTTTTTTCCCAAAAATATACTTTATTCATAAAAATCTGTAAAAAATACATTACAAGACAGTTCAAAACAGCTCCAAGTTGACTTTCCAAGAAGTGCAAAGGAAACCAGTTTTCTTCAATTTAGAAGTGAGTTGCCTCACAACTCTTCCATTCCATTTTACATGCAATGTACATTTTACAGCATAACGATATTTTGGAGCACACAGCCCGAGGGGGAGCACCTCCCCTGAGCCCTCCTAATTGACCCCCACCCCCCCTCACCAGGGCACAGCCTATTTTCCCCAGTGAGGCACGAAACCCAACTCACCTTTTGGTGCAGGCATCCATGGTCCTCATCTGGCTGGGTATAGTCCCAGCAGTGGGCAGCACAGTGGCGCAGTGGTTAGCACCGCAGCCTCACAGCTCCAGCGACCCGGGTTCAATTCTGGGTACTGCCTGTGTGGAGTTTGCAAGTTCTCCCTGTGTCTGCGTGGGTTTCCTCCGGGTGCTCCGGTTTCCTCCCACATGCCAAAAGACTTGCAGGGTGATAGGTTAATTGGCCATTATAAATTGCCCCTAGTATAGGTAGGTGGTAGGGAAATATAGGGACAGGTTGGGATGTGGTAGGAATATGGAATTAGTGTAGGATTAGTATAAATGGGTGATTGATGGTCGGCACAGACTCGGTGGGCCGAAGGGCCTGTTTCAGTGCTGTATCTCTAAAACTAAAACATAAAACTAAAAAAAACAGTGGCTACCTCTCCCAATGGCGCTGCTGGGACTGAGGAGCTGCCGGTCTTCTGCTTACTCTGTAGCTCTTGGAGGTGGGACTTCAAGCCTCAGAGGGGTGGAAGTCTTGCCCAGGGCCAATTAATGGCCAGGGCCCCTTCTTGGCATGGCTGGCTGCTGCTGCTGCTCTTGTTACGGAGTTTCACAGACAGGCACAACTGCTTCCTGGCCCTCCTTCCAACAGAGAAGCGTGTTACGTCACGGGGATCCAAAATAGCAGAGTGTGTGAGACCCATGCCAGGTGACGTGTGGGCCTACAGAGTGCTCTTACTGCAGAGAAGACCCTGCCTTGGCAACAGTGCATTGACACTTCTCCCTGCAGATTCACTGATGGCCCTCACTGCCCACCCTTGCCAATAGCCGACCCTCTCAACCAGCAGTCTGGGCAACCAAAGATCTCACACAGCAGTATGGTCACCCAATACATCCTACTAAACTGAAGCCCCCCGCCTTGCTGAGCCCCTGAGAACATGACTGCCCCTGTCAGAGACCCCGAGAACATGACCCCTCTGTCAGAGAACCCGAGAATACGACTCCCCTGTCATGGTCCTTGACACCATGACCCTCCTGTCAAAGGCCCTAACACCATGGTCTGTCTGGCAGAGTGCACAGCAATACAGTCCGACAATGGCTTCTGCATCACTGACCCCCCCACCCCGCGCCCTTTCACCTCTGCAGCAACGTTCATGGCTGCCTCCCTGTTACGACATTGAAGCCTCTCGCCCCAGTGCCGTCAGTATTTAACAGTTGTGAACCCAAAGGCACATGAGTGCCGCCCACCATTCACCAATCACAAGCCCACAATTAAACTGATGTGGATTAGATGCAAATGTATTACAATCATCTGCTCAGCAATTTAAATTTGCTTCCAGTTGTGACATGGCGGCAATGCCACCTTGGTGCTTTCCCGCCGCTGATAAAATCTGGAAATGGCATCACAATTTCCAGACAGACGATTCTGATGCCATTCTCCAAACCACCCCATCACCATTCTCACTTTAAATGGCCGATAAAATTCATCCCATATAGTGCAATTCTTCATCCAGGGTGTGCCACAAGCTAGTAATGTGTTTTGCAACACGTCACAGCCAGGATCCAGTTTGTTTCGAACAACAGGAGATACTTGTGGCTTTCCAGACTCTCTCTTCTCCCCTCTCTTGAGTTCTTGGATAATTCACGTATTCCTGCAATACATTGGATTGGTAACCAGACTCAATCACTTCCAAAGACTCAACATTCAAAAATTTCATCAGTTTATGTTCCTCCAACTGTAGACTGCCACCCCAAAAGGTATTACCTCTCCTCCACCTCCTATGTATTCCCAGATTGGTTACGTGGTTTTCTGGTGCTTATTTTACACCAACTGGAATATTACTGTCCAGATGCCAACTGATTAATTGGCTTGATTTCACAAAACCAGCCATCTTATTGCTTTCCAAATCATTTAACCCTTTTTGAATCTGATTCAATAAAAACCTTCTATTGATGCACACATAATTGTTTTAGACATCTTCTGGTCCTGATACTCTGCGTTAGTCAAATTGATCATTTCATTGATTTTATCCTTTAGCTTGTACATGGCATCGATTAATTCCCTCACTGATTACACTGCTTTTTGTCCTTCACATAAGGTCACCACTTTGAATGCCCCTGCAGCAGCCCTCAATCAAGTTCCCATAATGATTCAACATCTATCGGTTTCATGCTGCAGTTCCTGCTGCAGCTCCCATTCCTCATCACTTATCTAAATCTCTCTTATTTGATTTTGTATTCAAAATTGCAGGCCATGATTCATCTAAATGACTATCTGCACTTCTCTGATTAAAATCATGCACAATTTCCTAGATCATAGCAGAATAACAATGATCATATAGCAGGTTCCATAGGTTTTTTGGCATAGCTACAGCTGATAGATTGAAAACTACCAGTGCAATCTCCTAACAAACATCATTATACAAAGCTTGATGAGTTCTAATAACTGTCTTCAGCAGACAATTAAAGTCCTACCATAGAGAGTACAGCCAGAGCCAAATCCATGTCACCATGGATGGCTCAGCTGTACAGAGGGGCAGAGGAGGAAGGCCAGAAAAGGAAGACTGAAAGGAGATTCAATAGCTAAAGGAACAGACAAGCATTTCTGTGGCTGCAGACATTATTCTAGGATGGTACATTGGCTCCCCCGTGCCATGGTCAAGGATGTCACTCAGCGACTGCAGAACGTTCTGAGCGGGGAGGGTGAACAGACAGAGGTTGCGATCCATATCGATACCAACAACATAGGTGGAAAGAGGGATGAGGACCTGCAGGCAGATTTTATGGAGCTAGGAAAGAAATTAAAAGGTAAGACCTCAAAGGTAGTAATCTTTAAATTACATCTGATACCCCATGGTAGCGCAAGTACAGAAATAGGATAGTGCAGCTGAATGCGAGGCTGCAGAGATGGTGCAGGAGGGAGGGCTTTCGATTCCTCGGGCATTGGACAAGTTCTGGGGGAGGGAAATATAAAACTGCATGGCTTGCACCTCAACAGGGCCAGGACACATATCGTGGCAGGGTGGTATGCTCATGTTATTGGTAGGGTGATGTGAACCTGAACATAGATTCAAAAGGGAGAGAAACAAAGCTGGAAATTGATGGCAGGAAATTAGTGAGCGAGCATGGAAGGCAAAGGAAACAAAGACTAGAAATAGACAACAAAGGAGTTTAGTGGTGCTTAATGGTATATTCTTCAATGCAAGGAGTCCAAGGCAGATGAGCTGACTTCCAAGGGTAGATACTTGGAAGTATGATCTCATAGTTTTTACTGAAACAAGGCTTAAAGAAGGGCATGAATGGCAGCTCAACATTCCTGATTACAGGGTTTTTAGATGAGAGAGATGGGGAATAAAAATGGAGGGTAGTTGCGATATTGGTTAAAGAAACAGTTGCAGCTGTGAGGAGGGATGATATGCTAGAAGAATCACCAAATTAAGTCATATGAATTGAAATGAAGAACAAAGAAGGGGACTGTAGAACCCCAAACAGTCAGTGGGAGAGAGAAGAGAAAATATGTAGGCAAATTTTGAGGAGTGCAAAAACAGTAAGGCAGTAATAGTGGAGGTTTTCAACAATCGGTGCAAAAGGTAGAGGGTGCAAAATTCTTTAAAAAAGCACTCAAGAGAATGTTTTTAGCCAGTACATAGCAAGCCCAACAGAGAAGGAGCAGTTCTGGACTTAGGAAATGATGCTGAGCAGGTGGAAGGGCTGTCGGGGAGAGAGCATTTTGGCCGTAGAGATCACAATTTAGTTCAATGTAACATTGTCATTGAAAAGGACAAAGATTGACCGAGAGTAAAAGTCTTAAACTGGAGAAAGGCCAATTTTACTAAGCTGATATGTGATTTAGCAGAAGTGGACTGGAGAAAGCTACTTTCAGGTCAATCATTGGCAAAGCAGCAGGAGGCATTTAAGGAGGAGATAGAGAGGGTTTAGAACAAATATGTTCCCACAAAGAAAAAGGGGGGACTCCAAATTGCCAGCCCGTCACAGAGCACACAGGGTAAGATAAAGCAAAAAAGAAAAGCTGATGTCAGATAGTGAAAGCCCAAAACTGCAGAAGGCCTAGATGAATATAAAGAGTACAGGGGTAAGTTTAAAAAGGAAACGAGGAAAACAAAGAGAGGGCATGAAAAAATATTGGCAAGTAAAATCAAGGAAAACCCAAAGATGTTTTATAAATACATAAGGAGCAAGAGGATAATTAAGGAAAGTGTAGGGCCTATTAGAGCCCAATAAAGTAATCTGGTTGTGGAGGTGGAGGACATGGGAATGGTTCTTAAAGAATACTTTACGTTTGTCTTCACAAACATGGGCAATGCAGTTATTGTAATTAAGGAGGCGTGTGGAAAATTGGATGGGATAAACATAGTGAGAGAGGAAATATTAAGGGGTTTAGCATCTTTCAAAGTAGATAAATTGCCAGGCCTGGATATAGTTGATAGTGAGGAAGAAAGCTGTAGACTGCAGTAAGATAGCACAAAGTCCAGCCGACTGAGTCTTGTGAGACAAAGTGCTTAACTTGGGAATTTGCTAAGTGAGGGAATTTGGTGCAGTGAGGGATGAGATGCTTTTCTGGTCTTCTATAGAACAAGGAGTGATCCGAGAGAGGGAGCCGGAGACAGTGAAACCTGACAGCTGAACCTCAGAGGCATTAATAAGGGAGGAGATAGGTGATTGGTTGTGAGTTATACTCTTTTTCTCCTCTCTAAACTGGGGCAGTAGTTTATACTGGTACTGGGGAGATAATAGCACTGTGGATATGCCTATATCACATGGACTGCAGCGGTTCAAGAAGGCGGCTCACCAGCACCTTCTCAAGGGCAATTAGGGATAGGCAACAACTAGCCTGGCCAGCGACACCCACATCCTGTGTATTAAATTTACAGCTTACCAATTAAACTGCTTAATATAACTGCAAATAATCGTTGAGTGATAGTTCTAAATTTAAAACTAATTAGTTAAATAAAACATAATAAAGATGGCAGGGCAGGTGATGTGTTGCAGATGTGGGAGCTGGTATACACCAGTGTAATCTACTGCAACCATATCTGCAGTAAGTGTCTGCAGTTCAGAGAACTTCAGCCCAGAGTTGAAGAGCTGGAATCTGAGCTTCAGACACTGTGATGCATCAGGGAGGGGGAGACTTTGTTCCAGGAGGCAAACACACGAGGTACTTCAGATTTCGTCCATCGTCAGGGACAAGAAGATGTGACTGGGGATCCAGAAGGGAGAAATGGCGTCCTCGCACTTGTCCAACACGTTTGATGCTCTTGGCCAGGCCATAAATTGGCTTCAGTCAGGGCCTCCGCCCCTCTGAGGCTGGAGGTCATGCCTCCAGGAGCTGCCGGCCAATTAGAGGACCAGCATCTCTTCAGTCCCAGCAGTGCCATCGGCACTGGCCTCGAAAAAGGTAAATGAGGGTTAGGCCTCGCGAGGACAACTGGCTCAGACCTGGCGGTGGAAGGGGAGGTCCGAGTCTAGGGTAGGGGGGTTGTAGCGGGGGAGGACTGTGCTGCTGGGAGCAGCTCTCCTGTGGCACAGAGTGTCCAATCAGGAGGGCCATTCCCCAGCCTGCAAGGAGACTGCCAAGTCTTACTAGGTGGCCTCCTCAGGTGCTGAAGTGCCCGTCTCATGTAATACCAGCAGCGGCGGGAAGAGGCCCTTAGGTGACAATTAACAGGCACGGCACCCCCTGCCTCCCACACAATTTTACACCTCCCCTCTGGCCTCCTAGCCTGCTCCAAGGGGGATGGAGGATGGAGGGGTGTGAAATTACAGCCTTGTAGTGGGACGGGGAGGACCAGTGGTCGTGGTCCACATGGGTACCAACAACACAGGTAGCACTAAGAAAGAGGTATTCCTGAGGGAGGTTGAGCACTGAGGGGCTAAATTAGAAAGCAGAACCACAAAGGTAATAATCTTTGGATTAGTACCTGAGCCACGAGCACATTGGCATAGGGTAAATAAGATCAGAGAGTTGAATGCATGGCTCAAAGATTGGTGTGGGAGAAATGGGTTTCGATTCATGGGGCACTGGTACCAGTATTGGGGAAAAAGGGAGCTGTAACATTGGGATGGTCTTCACCTGAACCACACTGGGTCCTGTGTCCTAGCGAAGTGTATAACTAGGGTTGGAAAGAGGGCTTTAAACTAAATAGTTGGGTGGAAGGTGCGCAGAGGGTGTGGGGAGGGTTCATGTGAGGGGAGATTTGGAAAGTTACCAAGAAAGGATAAGGCAATAGTACAGGGTAGCAATATGGGTAATGTTAACCAGAGTGTGACAGGAAGGGACAGAGTGTACAAACATATGACTGCAACAGTAAATACGATCAGAGTAGGGAAAAATGGTAAAAGGACAGAATTAAAGACTCTTTATCAGAATGCATGCAGCATTTGTAACAAGATGGAAGAATTGATGGTAAAAATAGTATTAATGAGTATGATATGATACCCATTACAGAGATGTAGTTGCAAGGTGACAAAGGCTGGGAACTGAATATTCAAGGTTATTTGCCATTTCAAAAGGATAGGAAGAAAGAAATAGGAGGTGTGGTAGCTCTTTTAATAAAAGAGACAGAGAGAAATGATCTTGGCTTGGAAGATAAAGATGTAGAATCAATTTGGATGGAGATAATAAATAGCAAGGGAAAGAATTCGCTGGTGGGAGCATTTTCTAGATTTTTCTAACAGTAGCTGCACTGTAGGATGGAGTATAAATCAAGAAATAATGGGGAATTGTAAGAAAGAAACTGCAATAATCATGGGTGATTTTAATTTTCATATTGATTGGAGAAATCAAATTGGCAAAGGTAGCCTTGAGGATGAGTTCACAGAGTGTATTCGAGACAGATTCTTAGGGCAGTACTTTCTGAAACCAACAAAGGAACAGACTATTTTAGACTTGGTAATGTGCAATGAGACAGGTTTAATTAATGACCTCATAGTAAAAGATCCTCTAGGCTAGAGTAATCATAACATGATAGAGTTTCACATTCAGTTTGAGGGTGAGCTATCTGGGTCTGAAACTAGTGTCTTAAACTTAAATAATGACAATTACAAGGGTATGAAGACAGAGTTGGCTAAAGTGGACTGGGAGAATAGGTTAAAAGTTAAGATGTAAAGAAACAGTGGCAGACATTTAAGGAGATATTTCACAACTCTCAACAAAGATATATTTCATTGAGAAGGACTCTATCCATGCTAATTAAGGAAGTTAAGGATGGTATCAAATTCAAAGAAAAGGCGTACAATGCTGCAAAGATTATTGGTAGGCCAGAAGATTAGGAACATTTTAGAAACAAAGGATGGCTAAAAAAAGAGGGAGAAATTAAAGTATAAGAGTAAACTAGCAAGAAATATAGAAACAGCCAGAAAAAGCTTCTACAAGTATATAAAAAAGGAAAAGAGTAGCTAAGCTAAGCATTGGTCCCTTAGAGGATGATATTGGGGAATTAATAATGGGAAACAAGGAAATGGCAGAGACTTTGAACAAATATTTTGCATCTGTCTTCACATTCAAAGCATCCCAAGAATAGAAAAAAATCAAGAGACAACAGGGAGGGAGGAACTTAAAGCAATTACTATCACTAGAGAAAAAGTAGTAGGAAAACTAATGGGACTAAAGGTTGACAAGTCCCCTAGACCTGATGGCCTGCATCCTAGGGTCTTAAAAGAAGTGGCTGCAGAGATAGTGGATGCATTGGTTGTAATCTTCCAAAATTCCCTAGATTCTGGAACGGTCCCAGCAGATTGGAAAACTGCAAATGTAATACCTCTATTCAAGAAAGGAGGGAGACAGAAAGCAGGAAATTGTAGGCAAGTTAGCCTACCATCTGTAATTGGGAAAGTGCTGGAATCCATAATTAAGGAAATAGTAGCAGGATATTTAGAAAATCATAAAACAATCAGGCAGAGTCAACACGGTTTTACAAAAGGGAGATCGTGTTTGAAAAAATTATTAGAGTTATTTATTTATTTATTTAGAGATACAGTGTGGTGCAGTGGTTAGCACCGCAGCCTCACAGCTCCAACGACCCGGGTTCAGTTCTGGGTACTGCCTGTGCGGAGTTTGCAAGTCCTCCCTGTGACCGCATGGGTTTCCGCCAGGTGCTCTGGTTTCCTCCCACAGCCAAAGACTTGCAGGTTGATAGGTAAATTGGCTATTGTATATTGCCCCTAGTGTAGGTAGGAGAATGGTGGGGATGTGGTAGTTCTTTGAGGATGTAACAAGCAGGGTGGATAAAGGGGAACAAGTAGATATAGTGTGTTGTTCCCCTTTATCCACCCTGCTTGTTACATCCTCAAAGAACTACAAAGAACCTCAAAGAAATCCAAATATAGTGTGTTTGGATTTCCAAAGGGCATTCAATAAGGTGCCACATAAAAGATTATGACACAGGATAAGAGCTAATAGTGTTGGGGGTAATATATTAGCATGGATAGAGGATTGGTTAACAAACAGGAAGCAGAGAGTTGGGATAAATGGGGCATTTTCATGTTGGCAAATTGTAACCAGTGGAGTGCCACAGGGATCAGTGCTGGGACCTCAACTATTTATGATCTATATTCGTGACTTAAATGAAGGGACTGAGTGTATTGTAGCCAAATTTGCTGAAGATACAAAGATAGATAGAAAAGCAAGTTGTGAGGAAGCCACAAAGGGGGGAATTTTATGGGCCCTGCAAGAGTAGATTTGGTGGTGTGCAGGGTGATTTAATTAGGCTGGACGTGTTTGTTCGGATTCCCGATGGTGGGATTTTTTCCCGAAATTAAGTCGACGGCATGTTTGTGGCGTTCCGAGGCTCCCCCTGCACAATGGTGGATTGCAGCTTTGCATTCATTTACATGCCATGAATACGCATTACTCTACTTACACTTAAGTCCTACCTGCCAGATTAAGTGAAGGTGAGCGGTATTCCCGTGCCACCCGGTTCATGTTTGTTTCAACGTGGTGTGTAGAAGTCGGATTTGTGCAGTTGGTGTCTGAGGTCAGTGTTTTTCTTTCTTGAGCTCTTCGGCAAAATGAATGTAAATATTGGAATGGATACTTGGCTCCAGGCTCGCACCAACAAGGGTGATTCTTCTCAGGGTTGGCGGCAAAGGCATAGGGGTGTGTGCATGGAGGAACGGTGGGGGGTGGGGTACTCGGGGAGGACAGTGTAGGGTGATCGGGTGCATGGAGGAGCAGGGGAGGGAGGAGGGGAGCGTCCAGGGTGTGTCGTGGTTTTTATTGTTGCTGAAACTGGATGTGGGTGGCTGTGGGGATGATGGGTTGATTTGAGCTTTACAGTCAACAGATGGTCATGAGGGACCTAAAGGGAGGGATAAGTGCTGTCAACGTCAGGGACCTGATGGGCAAATTCAGGGTACTGGCTGATCCTGTGGCATGACCGGCAACCACTTGGGTTTGGTGGGAATCTCATGCCAGTTGCCCTCAAGGTGACCGTTGCAGTCAATTTTTTTGCGAACGAGGCCTTCCAGGGATCAATGGGTGACATATGTGGCATCTCACAGTCTTTCACTAAGATTGTTTTCTTTCACCTCTGCAACATTGCCAGTGTGCACCCCACCTCAGCTCATTTGCTGCTGAAACCCTCATCCATGCCTTTGTTACCTCTAGACATGACTATTCCAGTGCTCTCCTTGTTGACCTTCCACCTTGCACCCACTATAAGCTTGGGCTCATCCAAAAGTCTATTTCCTATACCGTAATTCACACCAAGTCCCATTAACCCATTATCTCTGTGCTCTCTGACCTGCTTTGGCTCCTGGTCCAACAATGTCTTGATTTTAAAATTCTCATGCTTGTTTTTAAGTTTCTGCGAGGCCTTGTCCCTCCCCATCTCTGTATTCTTCTCCAGTCTAAAAGTGTCCAAGATCTCTGCATTCCTCCAATTCTGGCATCTTGAGAATCCCCAATTTTAATTGCTCGACCGTTGGTGGCTGTGCCTTCAGCTACCTTGACTCCAAGCTCTGGAATTCCCTCCTTAAATAATTCCTTCGCCTGCATTAAGGTGCTGCTTAAAACCTACCTCTCTGACCAAGCTTTTGGTCATCTGCCTTAATAGCTGAGGTGGCTCGGTGTCAAATTTTGTTTGATAACGCTCCTGTGAATTGAAGTGGGTTGTTTTAGTATGTTAAAGATGTTATATAAATACAAATTGCTGTTGATTATTGTGCTGTGTATTTGTTGCTGGTGAGGCAATGAAAAAACACACAGTACAGGCGACCCGACTTTCACAGTTAAAGTATATGCAAAGCATGTAGCATACAAGAAAATGAGTGAGTAAACAAAGTCCTGATTACTAACTTCATTCTGGGGATTGTTTCCTTGGTACATTGATGGTGGCAGCTGCAGCGTGATCCCCCCCCTCACTCCCAGTGGCCTCTTGTCATTGCCCCCAGGTTTGGGTGAGAGTCCGGTCTGAAGAATGGTAATGACAGCAGGTAAATATAATGACCTCGGCCTCATATTAGTGAATCGGAGCAAGCCTGCTGCTCACCCCCACACGGATTTTTTGTACTGAGTTAAAATTGAGCTAAAGAAACTACTTACTTTTTAGAAACCTTTTTATAGTCAATAACATAGGACAAATTACAGTCACATGACTTGAAACGCCATAGCATACAAGGCTACGGGCCAAGTGCTGGAAAATGGGATTAGAATAGGTAGGTGCTTGATGGCCAGCACAGACACGATGGGCCGAAGGGCCTGTTTCTGTGCTGTATGACTCTGTGACAGTCAGAGCAAATAAAAATGGATTAAGTCAGGTTAGAGTAGATAATGTTAAATGGATAGAGCTAGCATTAGATCAGATAGTGACTGATGGACATGCAAAGACAGGAATTACTGTGATTGATACAAGAGCCCATGAAGAACTAAACAGTTTTAATTTGTACTATCAATCATTCTTTCTCAGGAGAGCAGTGTCTAACAGAATTAGTGTTTTGCACCTTACACTGTTGAATAATGCAGTGTCTCTCTTGGTGTGCAAATGTGCTTTGGCAACTCATCTGTCAGTGCTTCACTTTTAACAAGACAGTTGATTTTAGACAGTAAATCACTAAACTAAAATCAATTAAATTAATGTTATCAAAATAGAAAGAAGCGCAAGTTGATTAACATCAAAGATAGTTATACAAGCAGGAATTATCACCAATCAGCTAATTGGGAAAATATAATTGGCAGTTCCTTAACTACTAAATTCATCTTCTATCACTTTATATTTTTCCCTCTTACCAAATTTGATCTCCACTCACCATGGGAAGCCCTGCTGCATCAATCCAGTTCTAAAACTGGCCAGTAGGAAGTGTGTTATAGTGGCCTGGGATGTATTGCGCAAAAATGACAGACTGCTTCTTACAATGCCCTCACAGTAATGCAGCTTAAAATCAGAGCTTAGCAGTTTGAAGAGAGATGGGTTAAATATAAAGTATGATCCCATATCTCACCACTCCATGGCACTATATGCTGATGTAAAGCCAAGTCAATGAATGGCTCACGTGAGGCTTCATTTGAAAAAGAACGCAGAGAGTGGAGAGAGGCTTCATTTGAAAAGGAGCATGGAGAATGGGGAGAGCTTCATTAGAAAATGAGCAGGGAGAGCGGGGAGATGCTTCATTTGAAAGAGATTGGGAAGAGGCTTCATTTGAAAGAGAGCGCGGAGAGTGGGAAGAGGTTTCATTTGAAAAAGAGCACGGAGAGGGGGAAGAGGTTTCAGTTCAAAGAGAGTATGGAGAATGGGGAGCAGCTTCATTTGAAAAAGCGCGGGGACAGGCTTCATTTGAAAAAGAGCACGGACATTGGGGAGAAGCTTCATTTGAAAAAGAGCGGGGAGAGCGGGGAGAGGCTTCATTTGAAAAAGAGCATGGAGAGCGGGGAGAGGCTTCATTTGAAAAAGAGGGGGGAGAGGCTTCATTTGAAAAAGAGCAGGGAGAGCGGGGAGAGGCTTCATTTGAAAGAGAGCACAGAGAGTGGGCAGAGGCTTCATTTGAAAGAGAGTGGGGAGAGCGGGGAGAGGCTCCATTTGAAGTAGAGCATGGAGAAGTGGGGAGATGCTTCATTTGAAAGAGAGCACAGAGAGTGGGGAGAGGCTTCATTTGAAAGAGAGTGGTGAGAGGCTCCATTTGAAGCAGAGCACGGAGAAGTGGGGAGAGGCTTCATTTGAAAGAGAGCATGGAGAGCGGGGAGAGGCTTCATTTGAAAGAGAGCGAGAAGCGCAGGGAGAGGCTTCATTTGAAAAAGAGCACGGAGAGCAGGGAGAGGCTTCATTTGAAAAAGAGCATGGAGAGCGGGGAGAGGCTTCATTTGAAAGAGAGCGTGGAGAGCGGGGAGAGGCTTCATTTGAAAAAGAGCGCGGAGAGCAGTGAGAGGCATCATTTGAAAAAGAGCAGGGAGAGCGGGGAGAGGCTAAATTTGAAAAAGAGCACGGAGAGCGGTGAGAGGCATCATTTGAAAAAGAGCACGGTGAGTGGGGAGAGGCTTCATTTGAAAAAGAGTGGGGCTAGCGGTGAGAGGCATCATTTGAAAAAGAGCACGGTGAGTGGGGACAGGCTTCATTTGAAAAAGAGTGGGGAGAGGCTTCATTTGAAAAAGTGCATGGAGAGTGGGAAGAGGGATCATTTGAAAAAGAGTGGGGAGAGCGGGGAGAGGCTTCATTTGAAAAGGAGCATGGAGAGCGGGGATAGGCTTCATTTGAAAAAGAGCGGGGAGAGTGGGGAGAGGCTAAATTTGAAAAAGAGCACGGAGAAGTGGGGAGAGGCTTCATTTGAAAGAGAGCATGGAGAGCGGGGAGAGGCTTCATTTGAAAGAGAGCGTGGAGCGTAGGGAGAGGCTTCATTTGAAAAAGAGCACGGAGAGCAGGGAGAGGCTTCATTTGAAAAAGAGCATGGAGAGCGGGGAGAGGCTTCATTTGAAAGAGAGCGTGGAGAGCGGGCAGAGGGATCATTTGAAAAAGAGCAGGGAGAGCGGGGAGAGGCTAAATTTGAAAAAGAGCAGGGAGAGCGGGGAGAGGCATCATTTGAAAAAGAGCACGGTGAGTGGGGAGAGGCTTCATTTGAAAAAGAGTGGGACTAGCGATGAGAGGCATCATTTGAAAAAGAGCACGGTGAGTGGGGAGAGGCTTCATTTGAAAAAGAGTGGGGAGAGGCATCATTTGAAAAAGTGCATGGAGAGTGGGAAGAGGGATCATTTGAAAAAGAGTGGGGAGAGTGGGGAGAGTCTTCATTTGAAGAGGAGCATGGAGAGCGGGGAGAGGCTTCATTTGAAAAAGAGCGGGGAGAGTGGGGAGAGGCTAAATTTGAAAAAGAGCATGGAGAGTGGGGAGAGGCTTCATTTGAAAGTGAGCATGGAGAGCGGGGAGAGGCTTCATTTGAAAGAGAGCGTGGAGCGCAGGGAGAGGCTTCATTTGAAAAAGAGCACGGAGAGAAGGGAGAGGCTTCATTTGAAAAAGAGCATGGAGAGCGGTGAGAGGCACATTTGAAAGAGAGCGTGGAGAACGGGGAGAGTCTTCATTTGAAAAAGAGCATGGAGAGCGGGGAGAGGCTTCATTTGAAGGAGAGCGTGGAGAGCGGGGAGAGGCTTCATTTGAAAAAGAGCATGGAGAGCAGGGAGAGGCTTCATTTGAAAAAGAGCACGGAGAGCAGGGAGAGGCTTCATTTGAAAAAGAGCATGGAGAGCGGGGAGAGGCTTCATTTGAAAGAGAGCGTGGAGAGCGGGGAGAGGCTTCATTTGAAAAAGAGCGCGGAGAGCAGTGAGAGGCATCATTTGAAAAAGAGCAGGGAGAGCGGGGAGAGGCTTCATTAGAAAAAGAGTGGGGCTAGCGGTGAGAGGCATCATTTGAAAAAGAGCACGGTGAGTGGGGAGAGGCTTCATTTGAAAAAGAGTGGGGAGAGGCTTCATTTGAAAAAGTGCATGGAGAGTGGGAAGAGGGATCATTTGAAAAAGAGTGGGGAGAGTGGGGAGAGGCTTCATTTGAAAAGGTGCATGGAGAGCGGGGAGAGGCTTCATTTGAAAAAGAGCGGGGAGAGTGGGGAGAGGCTAAACTTGAAAAAGAGCACGGAGAAGTCGGAAGAGGGATCATTTGAAAAAGAGCAGGGAGAGCGGGGAGAGGCGAAATATGAAAAAGAGCACGGAGAGCGGTGAGAGGCATCATTTGAAAAAGAGCACGGTGAGTGGGAAGAGGCTTCATTTGAAAAAGAGTGGGGCTAGCGGTGAGAGGCATCATTTGAAAAAGAGCACGGTGAGTGGGGAGAGGCTTCATTTGAAAAAGAGTGGGGAGAGGCTTCATTTGAAAAAGTGCATGGAGAGTGGGAAGAGGGATCATTTGAAAAAGAGTGGGGAGAGTGGGGAGAGGCTTCATTTGAAAAGGAGCATGGAGAGCGGGGAGAGGCTTCATTTGAAAAAGAGCGGGGAGCGTGGGGAGAGTCTTCATTTGAAAAAGAGCATGGAGAGCGGGGAGAGGCTTCATTTGAAAGAGAGCGTGGAGAGCGGGGAGAGGCTTCATTTGAAAAAGAGCATGGAGAGCAGGGAGAGGCTTCAATTGAAAAAGAGCGGGGAGAGCAGGGAGAGGCTTCATTTGAAAGAGAGCACGGAGAGTGGGGAGAGGCTTCATTTGAAAAAGAGCATGGAGAGCAGGGAGAGGCTTCATTTGAAAAAGAGCGGGGAGAGCTCGGAGAGGCTTCATTTGAAAAAGAGCACGGAGAGCAGGGAGAGGCTTCATTTGAAAAAGAGCATGGAGAGCGGGGAGAGGCTTCATTTGAAAGAGAGCGTGGAGAACGGGGAGAGGCTTCATTTGAAAAAGAGCATGGAGAGCAGGGAGAGGCTTCATTTGAAAAAGAGCACGGAGAGCAGGGAGAGGCTTCATTTGAAAAAGAGCATGGAGAGCGGGGAGAGGCTTCATTTGAAAGAGAGCGTGGAGAGCGGGGAGAGGCTTCATTTGAAAAAGAGCGCGGAGAGCAGTGAGAGGCATCATTTGAAAAAGAGCAGGGAGAGCGGGGAGAGGCGTCATTAGAAAAAGAGTGGGGCTAGCGGTGAGAGGCATCATTTGAAAAAGAGCATGGAGAGCAGGGAGAGGCTTCATTTGAAAAAGAGCGGGGAGAGCTCGGAGAGGCTTCATTTGAAAAAGAGCACGGAGAGCAGGGAGAGGCTTCATTTGAAAAAGAGCATGGAGAGCGGGGAGAGGCTTCATTTGAAAGAGAGCGTGGAGAACGGGGAGAGTCTTCATTTGAAAAAGAGCATGGGGAGCGTGGGGAGGCTTCATTTGAAAGAGAGCGTGGAGAGCGGGGAGAGGCTTCATTTGAAAAAGAGCATGGAGAGCAGGGAGAGGCTTCATTTGAAAAAGAGCACGGAGAGCAGGGAGAGGCTTCATTTGAAAAAGAGCACGGACATTGGGGAGAAGCTTCATTTGAAAAAGAGCGGGGAGAGCGGGGAGAGGCTTCATTTGAAAAAGAGCATGGAGAGCGGGGAGAGGCTTCATTTGAAAAGAGGGGGGAGAGGCTACATTTGAAAAAGAGCAGGGAGAGCGGGGAGAGGCTTCATTTGAAAAAGAGCACGGAGAGCAGGGAGAGGCTTCATTTGAAAAAGAGCATGGAGAGCGGGGAGAGGCTTCATTTGAAAGAGAGCGTGGAGAGCGGGGAGAGGCTTCATTTGAAAAAGAGCGCGGAGAGCAGTGAGAGGCATCATTTGAAAAAGAGCAGGGAGAGCGGGGAGAGGCGTCATTAGAAAAAGAGTGGGGCTAGCGGTGAGAGGCATCATTTGAAAAAGAGCATGGAGAGCAGGGAGAGGCTTCATTTGAAAAAGAGCGGGGAGAGCTCGGAGAGGCTTCATTTGAAAAAGAGCACGGAGAGCAGGGAGAGGCTTCATTTGAAAAAGAGCATGGAGAGCGGGGAGAGGCTTCATTTGAAAGAGAGCGTGGAGAACGGGGAGAGTCTTCATTTGAAAAAGAGCATGGGGAGCGTGGGGAGGCTTCATTTGAAAGAGAGCGTGGAGAGCGGGGAGAGGCTTCATTTGAAAAAGAGCATGGAGAGCAGGGAGAGGCTTCATTTGAAAAAGAGCACGGAGAGCAGGGAGAGGCTTCATTTGAAAAAGAGCACGGACATTGGGGAGAAGCTTCATTTGAAAAAGAGCGGGGAGAGCGGGGAGAGGCTTCATTTGAAAAAGAGCATGGAGAGCGGGGAGAGGCTTCATTTGAAAAGAGGGGGGAGAGGCTACATTTGAAAAAGAGCAGGGAGAGCGGGGAGAGGCTTCATTTGAAAGAGAGCACAGAGAGTGGGCAGAGGCTTCATTTGAAAGAGAGTGGGGAGAACGGGGAGAGGCTCCATTTGAAGTAGAGCATGGAGAAGTGGGGAGATGCTTCATTTGAAAGAGAGCACAGAGAGTGGGGAGAGGCTTCATTTGAAAGAGAGTGGTGAGAGGCTCCATTTGAAGCAGAGCACGGAGAAGTGGGGAGAGGCTTCATTTGAAAGAGAGCATGGAGAGCGGAGAGAGGCTTCATTTGAAAGAGAGCGAGAAGCGCAGGGAGAGGCTTCATTTGAAAAAGAGCACGGAGAGCAGGGAGAGGCTTCATTTGAAAAAGAGCATGGAGAGCGGGGAGAGGCTTCATTTGAAAGAGAGCGTGGAGAGCGGGGAGAGGCTTCATTTGAAAAAGAGCGCGGAGAGCAGTGAGAGGCATCATTTGAAAAAGAGCAGGGAGAGCGGGGAGAGGCTAAATTTGAAAAAGAGCACGGAGAGCGGTGAGAGGCATCATTTGAAAAAGAGCACGGTGAGTGGGGAGAGGCTTCATTTGAAAAAGAGTGGGGCTAGCGGTGAGAGGCATCATTTGAAAAAGAGCACGGTGAGTGGGGACAGGCTTCATTTGAAAAAGAGTGGGGAGAGGCTTCATTTGAAAAAGTGCATGGAGAGTGGGAAGAGGGATCATTTGAAAAAGAGTGGGGAGAGTGGGGAGAGGCTTCATTTGAAAAGGAGCATGGAGAGCGGGGAGAGGCTTCATTTGAAAAAGAGCGGGGAGAGTGGGGAGAGGCTAAATTTGAAAAAGAGCACGGAGAAGTGGGGAGAGGCTTCATTTGAAAGAGAGCATGGAGAGCGGGGAGAGGCTTCATTTGAAAGAGAGCGTGGAGCGCAGGGAGAGGCTTCATTTGAAAAAGAGCACGGAGAGCAGGGAGAGGCTTCATTTGAAAAAGAGCATGGAGAGCGGGGAGAGGCTTCATTTCAAAGAGAGTGTGGAGAGCGGGCAGAGGGATCATTTGAAAAAGAGCAGGGAGAGCGGGGAGAGGCTAAATTTGAAAAAGAGCACGGAGAGCGGTGAGAGGCATCATTTGAAAAAGAGCACGGTGAGTGGGGAGAGGCTTCATTTGAAAAAGAGTGGGGCTAGCGATGAGAGGCATCATTTGAAAAAGAGCACGGTGAGTGGGGAGAGGCTTCATTTGAAAAAGAGTGGGGAGAGGCATCATTTGAAAAAGTGCATGGAGAGTGGGAAGAGGGATCATTTGAAAAAGAGTGGGGAGAGTGGGGAGAGTCTTCATTTGAAGAGGAGCATGGAGAGCGGGGAGAGGCTTCATTTGAAAAAGAGCGGGGAGAGTGGGGAGAGGCTAAATTTGAAAAAGAGCATGGAGAGTGGGGAGAGGCTTCATTTGAAAGTGAGCATGGAGAGCGGGGAGAGGCTTCATTTGAAAGAGAGCGTGGAGCGCAGGGAGAGGCTTCATTTGAAAAAGAGCACGGAGAGAAGGGAGAGGCTTCATTTGAAAAAGAGCATGGAGAGCGGTGAGAGGCACATTTGAAAGAGAGCGTGGAGAACGGGGAGAGTCTTCATTTGAAAAAGAGCATGGAGAGCGGGGAGAGGCTTCATTTGAAGGAGAGCGTGGAGAGCGGGGAGAGGCTTCATTTGAAAAAGAGCATGGAGAGCAGGGAGAGGCTTCATTTGAAAAAGAGCACGGAGAGCAGGGAGAGGCTTCATTTGAAAAAGAGCATGGAGAGCGGGGAGAGGCTTCATTTGAAAGAGAGCGTGGAGAGCGGGGAGAGGCTTCATTTGAAAAAGAGCGCGGAGAGCAGTGAGAGGCATCATTTGAAAAAGAGCAGTGAGAGCGGGGAGAGGCTTCATTAGAAAAAGAGTGGGGCTAGCGGTGAGAGGCATCATTTGAAAAAGAGCACGGTGAGTGGGGAGAGGCTTCATTTGAAAAAGAGTGGGGAGAGGCTTCATTTGAAAAAGTGCATGGAGAGTGGGAAGAGGGATCATTTGAAAAAGAGTGGGGAGAGTGGGGAGAGGCTTCATTTGAAAAGGTGCATGGAGAGCGGGGAGAGGCTTCATTTGAAAAAGAGCGGGGAGAGTGGGGAGAGGCTAAACTTGAAAAAGAGCACGGAGAAGTCGGAAGAGGGATCATTTGAAAAAGAGCAGGGAGAGCGGGGAGAGGCGAAATATGAAAAAGAGCACGGAGAGCGGTGAGAGGCATCATTTGAAAAAGAGCACGGTGAGTGGGAAGAGGCTTCATTTGAAAAAGAGTGGGGCTAGCGGTGAGAGGCATCATTTGAAAAAGAGCACGGTGAGTGGGGAGAGGCTTCATTTGAAAAAGAGTGGGGAGAGGCTTCATTTGAAAAAGTGCATGGAGAGTGGGAAGAGGGATCATTTGAAAAAGAGTGGGGAGAGTGGGGAGAGGCTTCATTTGAAAAGGAGCATGGAGAGCGGGGAGAGGCTTCATTTGAAAAAGAGCGGGGAGAGTGGGGAGAGTCTTCATTTGAAAAAGAGCATGGAGAGCGGGGAGAGGCTTCATTTGAAAGAGAGCGTGGAGAGCGGGGAGAGGCTTCATTTGAAAAAGAGCATGGAGAGCAGGGAGAGGCTTCAATTGAAAAAGAGCGGGGAGAGCAGGGAGAGGCTTCATTTGAAAGAGAGCACGGAGAGTGGGGAGAGGCTTCATTTGAAAAAGAGCATGGAGAGCAGGGAGAGGCTTCATTTGAAAAAGAGCGGGGAGAGCTCGGAGAGGCTTCATTTGAAAAAGAGCACGGAGAGCAGGGAGAGGCTTCATTTGAAAAAGAGCATGGAGAGCGGGGAGAGGCTTCATTTGAAAGAGAGCGTGGAGAACGGGGAGAGTCTTCATTTGAAAAAGAGCATGGGGAGCGTGGGGAGGCTTCATTTGAAAGAGAGCGTGGAGAGCGGGGAGAGGCTTCATTTGAAAAAGGGCATGGAGAGCAGGGAGAGGCTTCATTTGAAAAAGAGCACGGAGAGCAGGGAGAGGCTTCATTTGAAAAAGAGCATGGAGAGCGGGGAGAGGCTTCATTTGAAAGAGAGCGTGGAGAGCGGGGAGAGGCTTCATTTGAAAAAGAGCGCGGAGAGCAGTGAGAGGCATCATTTGAAAAAGAGCAGGGAGAGCGGGGAGAGGCGTCATTAGAAAAAGAGTGGGGCTAGCGGTGAGAGGCATCATTTGAAAAAGAGCATGGAGAGCAGGGAGAGGCTTCATTTGAAAAAGAGCGGGGAGAGCTCGGAGAGACTTCATTTGAAAAAGAGCACGGAGAGCAGGGAGAGGCTTCATTTGAAAAAGAGCATGGAGAGCGGGGAGAGGCTTCATTTGAAAGAGAGCGTGGAGAACGGGGAGAGTCTTCATTTGAAAAAGAGCATGGGGCGCGTGGGGAGGCTTCATTTGAAAGAGAGCGTGGAGAGCGGGGAGAGGCTTCATTTGAAAAAGAGCATGGAGAGCAGGGAGAGGCTTCATTTGAAAAAGAGCACGGAGAGCAGGGAGAGGCTTCATTTGAAAAAGAGCATGGAGAGCGGGGAGAGGCTTCATTTGAAAGAGAGCGTGGAGAGCGGGGAGAGGCTTCATTTGAAAAAGAGCGCGGAGAGCAGTGAGAGGCATCATTTGAAAAAGAGCAGGGAGAGCGGGGAGAGGCGTCATTAGAAAAAGAGTGGGGCTAGCGGTGAGAGGCATCATTTGAAAAAGAGCACGGTGAGTGTGGAGAGGCTTCATTTGAAAAAGAGTGGGGAGAGGCCTCATTTGAAAAGGAGCATGGAGAGCGGGGAGAGGCTTCATTTGAAAAAGAGCGGGGAGAGTGGGGAGAGGCTAAACTTGAAAAAGAGCACGGAGAAGTGGGAAGAGGGATCATTTGAAAAAGAGCAGGGAGAGCGGGGCGAGGCTACATTTGAAAAAGAGCACGGAGAGCGGTGAGAGGCATCATTTGAAAAAGAGCACGGTGAGTGGGGAGAGGCTTCATTTGAAAAAGAGTGGGGCTAGCGGTGAGAGGCATCATTTGAAAAAGAGCACGGTGAGTGGGGAGAGGCTTCATTTGAAAAAGAGTGGGGAGAGGCTTCATTTGAAAAAGTGCATGGAGAGTGGGAAGAGGGATCATTTGAAAAAGAGTGGGGAGAGTGGGGAGAGGCTTCATTTGAAAAGGAGCATGGAGAGCGGGGAGAGGCTTCATTAGAAAAAGAGCGGGGAGCGTGGGGAGAGTCTTCATTTGAAAAAGAGCATGGAGAGCGGGGAGAGGCTTCATTTGAAAGAGAGCGTGGAGAGCGGGGAGAGGCTTCATTTGAAAAAGAGCATGGAGAGCAGGGAGAGGCTTCATTTGAAAAAGAGCGGGGAGAGCAGGGAGAGGCTTCATTTGAAAGAGAGCGTGGAGAGCGGGGAGAGGCTTCATTTGAAAAAGAGCGGGGAGAGCAGGGAGAGGCTTCATTTGAAAGAGAGCGTGGAGAGCGGAGTGAGGCTTCATTTGAAAAAGAGCACGGAGAGCGGGGAGAGGCTTCATTTGAAAGAGAGCGCGGAGTGCGGTGAGAGGCTTCTTTTAAAAGAGAGTGCGGAGAGTGGGGAGAGGCTTCATTTGACAGAGAGCACAGAGAGTGGGGAGAGGCTTCATTTGAAAGACAGCACGAAGAGTGGGGAGAGGCTTCATTTGAAAGAGAGCACAGAGCATGGGGACAAGCTTCAGTTGAAAGAGAGTGGGAAGAGGCTTCAGTTGAAAAAGATCAGGGAGAGTAGTGAGAGGCTTCATTTGAAAGATAGCACGTAGAGGAGGGAGAGGCTTCATTTGAAAAGGAGCGCGGAGAGTGGGAAGAGGTTTCAGTTGAAAGAGAGCACGGAGAGTGGGACAGGCTACATTTGAAAGAGAGTGTGGAGAGGTTTCATTTGAAAAAGAGTGGGGAGAGCAGGGAGAGGCATCATTTGAAATAGAGTGGGGAGAGCGGGGAGAGGCTTCATTTGAAAAAGAGCACGGAGAGTGGGGAGAGGCTTCATTTGACAAAGAGCGGGGAGAGGCTTCATTTGAAAATGAGTGGGGAGAGCAGGGAGAGGCATCATTTGAAATAGAGCTGGGAGAGGCTTCATTTGAAAATGAGCACGGAGAGCAGGGAGAGGCTTCATTTGAAAAAGAGCATGGAGAGCGGTGAGAGGCTTCTTTTAAAAGAGAGTGCGGAGAGTGGGGAGAGGCTTCATTTGAAAGAGAGCACAGAGAGTGGGGAGAGGCTTCATTTGAAAGACAGCACGAAGAGTGGGGAGAGGCTAAATTTGAAAGAGAGCACAGAGCATGGGGACAAGCTTCAGTTGAAAGAGAGTGGGAAGAGGCTTCAGTTGAAAAAGATCAGGGAGAGTAGTGAGAGGCTTCATTTGAAAGATAGCACGTAGAGGAGGGAGAGGCTTCATTTGAAAAGGAGCGCGGAGAGTGGGAAGAGGTTTCAGTTGAAAGAGAGCACGGAGAGTGTGGAGAGGCTACATTTGAAATAGAGTGGGGAGAGCGGGGAGAGGCTTCATTTGAAAAAGAGCACGGAGAGTGGGGAGAGGCTTCATTTGAAAAAGAGCGGGGAGAGGCTTCATTTGAAAAAGAGTGGGGAGAGCGGGGAGAGGCTTCATTTGAAAAAGAGCATGGAGAGCGGGGAGAGGCTTCATTTGAAAGAAAGCGTGGAGAGCGGGGAGAGGCTTCATTTGAAAAAGAGCATGGAGTGCAGGGAGAGGCTTCATTTGAAAAACAGCACGGAGAGCAGGGAGAGGCTTCATTTGAAAAAGAGCATGGAGAGCGGGGAGAGGCTTCATTTGAAAGAGAGCGTGGAGAGCGGCGAGAGGCTTCATTTGAAAAAGAGCGCGGAGAGCAGTGAGAGGCATCATTTGAAAAAAAGCAGGGAGAGCGGGGCGAGGCTTCATTAGAAAAAGAGTGGGGCTAGCGGTGAGAGGCATAATTTGAAAAAGAGCACGGTGAGTGGGGAGAGGCTTCATTTGAAAAAGAGTGGGGAGAGGCTTCATTTGAAAAAGTGCATGGAGAGTGGGAAGAGGGATCATTTGAAAAAGAGTGGGGAGAGTGGGGAGAGGCTTCATTTGAAAAGGAGCATGGAGAGCGGGGAGAGGCATCATTTGAAAAAGAGCGCGGAGAGTGGGGAGAGGCTAAACTTGAAAAAGAGTACGGAGAAGTGGGAAGAGGGATCATTTGAAAAAGAGCAGGGAGAGCGGGCAGAGGCTAAATTTGAAAAAGAGCACGGAGAGCGGTGAGAGGCTTCATTTGAAAAAGAGCACGGTGAGTGGGGAGAGGCTTCATTTGAAAAAGAGTGGGGCTTGCGGTGAGAGGCATCATTTGAAAAAGAGCATGGTGAGTGGGGAGAGGCTTCATTTGAAAAAGTGCATGGAGAGTGGGAAGAGGGATCATTTGAAAAAGAGTGGGGAGAGTGGGGAGAGGCTTCATTTGAAAATGAGTGGGGAGAGCAGGGAGAGGCTTCATTTGAAAAAGAGCAGGGAGAGTGGGGAGAGTCTTCATTTGAAAAAGAGCATGGAGAGCGGGGAGAGGCTTCATTTGAAAGAGAGCGTGGAGAGCGGGGAGAGGCTTCATTTGAAAAAGAGCATGGAGAGCAGGGAGAGGCTTCATTTGAAAAAGAGCATGGAGAGCAGGGAGAGGCTTCAATTGAAAAAGAGCGGGGAGAGCAGGGAGAGGCTTCATTTGAAAGAGAGCACGGAGAGTGGGGAGAGGCTTCATTTGAAAAAGAGCGGGGAGAGCAGGGAGAGGCTTCATTTGAAAGAGAGCGTGGAGAGCGGGGAGAGGCTTCATTTGAAAAAGAGCATGGCGAGCGGGGAGAGGCTTCATTTGAAAAAGAGCATGGAGAGAGGGGACAGGCTTCATTCGAAAGAGAGCGTGGAGAGCGGAGTGAGGCTTCATTTGAAAAAGAGCACGGAGAGCAGGGAGAGGCTTGATTTGAAAGAGAGCGCGGAGAGCGGTGAGAGGCTTCTTTTAAAAGAGAGTGCGGAGAGTGGGGAGAGGCTTCATTTGAAAGAGCACAGAGAGTGGGGAGAGGCTTCATTTGAAAGACAGCACGAAGAGTGGGGAGAGGCTTCATTTGAGAGAGAGCACAGAGCATGGGGACAAGCTTCAGTTGAAAGAGAGTGGGAAGAGGCTTCAGTTGATAAAGATCAGGGAGAGTAGTGAGAGGCTTCATTTGAAAGATAGCACGTAGAGGAGGGAGGGGCTTCATTTGAAAAGGAGCGCGGAGAGTGGGAAGAGGTTACAGTTGAAAGAGAGCACGGAGAGTGTGGAGAGGCTACATTTGAAAGAGAGTGTGGAGAGGTTTCATTTGAAAAAGAGTGGGGAGAGCAGGGAGAGGCATCATTTGAAATAGAGTGGGGACAGCGGGGAGAGGCTTCATTTGAAAAAGAGCACGGAGAGCGGGGAGAGGCTTCATTTGAAAAAGAGCATGGAGAGCGGGGAGAGGCTTCATTTGAAAGAGAGCGTGGAGAGTGGGGAGAGGCTTCATTTGAAAAAGAGCACGGAGAGTGGGTAGAGGCTTCATTTGAAAAAGAGTGGGGAGTGGCTTCATTTGAAAAAGTGCATGGAGAGTGGGAAGAGGGATCATTTGAAAAAGAGTGGGGAGAGTGGGGAGAGGCTTCATTTGAAAAGGAGCATGGAGAGCGGGGAGAGGCTTCATTTGAAAAAGAGCGGGGAGAGTGGGGAGAGGCTAAATTTGAAAAAGAGCACGGAGAAGTGGGGAGAGGCTTCATTTGAAAGAGAGCATAGAGAGCGGGGAGAGGCTTCATTTGAAATAGAGCGTGCAGCTCAGGGAGAGGCTTCATTTGAAAAAGAGCACGGAGAGCAGGGAGAGGCTTCATTTGAAAAAGAGCATGGAGAGCGGGGAGAGGCTTCATTTGAAAGAGAGCGTGGAGAGCGGGCAGAGGGATCATTTGAAAGAGAGCACGGAGAGCGGTGAGAGGCATCATTTGAAAAAGAGCAGGGAGAGTGGGGAGAGGCTTCATTTGAAAAAGAGCATGGAGAGCAGGGAGAGGCTTCATTTGAAAAAGAGCGGGGAGAGCAGGGAGAGGCTTCATTTGAAAGAGAGCGTGGAGAGCGGGGAGAGGCTTCATTTGAAAAAGAGCATGGCGAGCAGGGAGAGGCTTCATTTGAAAAAGAGCATGGAGAGAGGGGACAGGCTTCATTCGAAAGAGAGCGTGGACAGCGGAGTGAGGCTTCATTTGAAAAAGAGCACGGAGAGCAGGGAGAGGCTTCATTTGAAAGAGAGCGCCGAGAGCGGTGAGAGGATTCTTTTAAAGGAGAGTGGGGAGAGGGTTCATTTGAAAGAGAGCACAGAGAGTGGGGAGAGGCTTCATTTGAAAGACAGCACGAAGAGTGGGGAGAGGCTTCATTTGAAAGAGAGCACAGAGCATGGGGACAAGCTTCAGTTGAAAGAGAGTGGGAAGAGGCTTCAGTTGAAAAAGATCAGGGAGAGTAGTGAGAGGCTTCATTTGAAAGATAGCACGTCGAGGAGGGACAGGCTTCATTTGAAAAGGAGCGCGGAGAGTGGGAAGAGGTTTCAGTTGAAAGAGAGCACAGAGAGTGGAGAGAGGCTACATTTGAAAGAGAGTGTGGAGCGGTTTCATTTGAAAAAGAGTGGGGAGAGCAGGGAGAGGCATCATTTAAAATAGAGTGGGGATAGCGGGGAGAGGCTTCATTTGAAAAAGAGCACGGAGAGTGGGGAGAGGCTTCATTTGAAAAAGATCAGGCAGAGTAGTGAGAGGCTTCATTTGAAAGATAGCACGTAGAGGAGGGAGAGGCTTCATTTGAAAAGGAGCGCGGAGAGTGGGAAGAGGTTTCAGTTGAAAGAGAGCACGGAGAGTGGGGAGAGGCTACATTTGAAAGAGAGTGTGGAGAGGTTTCATTTGAAAAAGAGTGGGGAGAGCAGGGAGAGGCATCATTTGAAATAGAGTGGGGAGAGCGGGGAGAGGCTTCATTTGAAAAAGAGCACGGAGAGTGGGGAGAGGCTTCATTTGAAAAAGAGCGGGGAGAGGCTTCATTTGAAAATGAGTGGGGAGAGCAGGGAGAGGCATCATTTGAAATAGAGCGGGGAGAGGCTTCATTTGAAAAAGAGCACGGAGAGCAGGGAGAGGCTTCATTTGAAAAAGAGCATGGAGAGCGGTGAGAGGCTTCTTTTAAAAGAGAGTGCGGAGAGTGGGGAGAGGCTTCATTTGAAAGAGAGCACAGAGAGTGGGGAGAGGCTTCATTTGAAAAACAGTGGGGAGAGCGGGGAGAGGCTTCATTTGAAAAAGAGCATGGAGAGCGGGGAGAGGCTTCATTTGAAAGAAAGCGTGGAGAGCGGGGAGAGGCTTCATTTGAAAAAGAGCATGGAGAGCAGGGAGAGGCTTCATTTGAAAAAGAGCACGGAGAGCAGGGAGAGGCTTCATTTGAAAAAGAGCATGGAGAGCGGGGAGAGGCTTCATTTGAAAGAGAGCGTGGAGAGCGGGGAGAGGCTTCATTTGAAAAAGAGCGCAGAGAGCAGTGAGAGGCATCATTTGAAAAAGAGCAGGGAGAGCGGGGCGAGGCTTCATTAGAAAAAGAGTGGGGCTAGCGGTGAGAGGCATCATTTGAAAAAGAGCACGGTGAGTGGGGAGAGGCTTCATTTGAAAAAGAGTGGGGAGAGGCTTCATTTGAAAAAGTGCATGGAGAGTGGGAAGAGGGATCATTTGAAAAAGAGTGGGGAGAGTGGGGAGAGGCTTCATTTGAAAAGGAGAATGGAGAGCGGCGAGAGGCTTCATTTGAAAAAGAGCATGGCGAGCAGGGAGAGGCTTCATTTGAAAAAGAGCATGGAGAGAGGGGACAGGCTTCATTCGAAAGAGAGCGTGGAGAGCGGAGTGAGGCTTCATTTGAAAAAGAGCACGGAGAGCAGGGAGAGGCTTCATTTGAAAGAGAGAGCCGAGAGCGGTGAGAGGCTTCTTTTAAAGGAGAGTGCGGAGAGTGGGGAGAGGGTTCATTTGAAAGAGAGCACAGAGAGTGGGGAGAGGCTTCATTTGAAAGACAGCACGAAGAGTGGGGAGAGGCTTCATTTGAAAGAGAGCACAGAGCATGGGGACAAGCTTCAGTTGAAAGAGAGTGGGAAGAGGCTTCAGTTGAAAAAGATCAGGGAGAGTAGTGAGAGGCTTCATTTGAAAGATAGCACGTAGAGGAGGGAGAGGCTTCATTTGAAAAGGAGCGCGGAGAGTGGGAAGAGGTTTCAGTTGAAAGAGAGCACGGAGAGTGGGGAGAGGCTTCATTTGAAAGAGAGTGTGGAGCGGTTTCATTTGAAAAAGAGTGGGGAGAGCAGGGAGAGGCATAATTTAAAATAGAGTGGGGAGAGCGGGGAGAGGCTTCATTTGAAAAAGAGCACGGAGAGTGGGGAGAGGCTTCATTTGAAAAAGAGCGGGGAGAGGCTTCATTTGAAAAAGAGTGGGGAGAGCAGGGAGAGGCATCATTTGAAATAGAGCGGGGAGAGGCTTCATTTGAAAAAGAGCACGGAGAGCAGGGAGAGGCTTCATTTGAAAAAGAGCATGGAGAGCGGTGAGAGGCTTCTTTCAAAAGAGAGTGCGAAGAGTGGGGAGAGGCTTCATTTGAAAGAGAGCACAGAGAGTGGGGAGAGGCTTCATTTGAAAGACAGCACGAAGAGTGGGGAGAGGCTTCATTTGAAAGAGAGCACAGAGCATGGGGACAAGCTTCAGTTGAAAGAGAGTGGGAAGGGGCTTCAGTTGAAAAAGATCAGGGAGAGTAGTGAGAGGCTTCATTTCAAAGAGAGCACGTAGAGGAGGGAGAGGCTTCATTTGAAAAGGAGCGCGGAGAGTGGGAAGAGGTTTCAGTTGAAAGAGAGCACGGAGAGAGTGGAGAGGCTACATTTGAAAGAGAGTGTGGAGAGCGGGGAGAGGCTTCATTTGAAAAAGAGCATGGAGAGCGGGGAGAGGCTTCATTTGAAAGAAAGCGTGGAGAGCGGGGAGAGGCTTCATTTGAAAAAGAGCATGGAGTGCAGGGAGAGGCTTCATTTGAAAAACAGCACGGAGAGCAGGGAGAGGCTTCATTTGAAAAAGAGCATGGAGAGCGGGGAGAGGCTTCATTTGAAAGAGAGCGTGGAGAGCGGCGAGAGGCTTCATTTGAAAAAGAGCGCGGAGAGCAGTGAGAGGCATCATTTGAAAAAAAGCAGGGAGAGCGGGGCGAGGCTTCATTAGAAAAAGAGTGGGGCTAGCGGTGAGAGGCATAATTTGAAAAAGAGCACGGTGAGTGGGGAGAGGCTTCATTTGAAAAAGAGTGGGGAGAGGCTTCATTTGAAAAAGTGCATGGAGAGTGGGAAGAGGGATCATTTGAAAAAGAGTGGGGAGAGTGGGGAGAGGCTTCATTTGAAAAGGAGCATGGAGAGCGGGGAGAGGCATCATTTGAAAAAGAGCGCGGAGAGTGGGGAGAGGCTAAACTTGAAAAAGAGTACGGAGAAGTGGGAAGAGGGATCATTTGAAAAAGAGCAGGGAGAGCGGGCAGAGGCTAAATTTGAAAAAGAGCACGGAGAGCGGTGAGAGGCTTCATTTGAAAAAGAGCACGGTGAGTGGGGAGAGGCTTCATTTGAAAAAGAGTGGGGCTTGCGGTGAGAGGCATCATTTGAAAAAGAGCATGGTGAGTGGGGAGAGGCTTCATTTGAAAAAGTGCATGGAGAGTGGGAAGAGGGATCATTTGAAAAAGAGTGGGGAGAGTGGGGAGAGGCTTCATTTGAAAATGAGTGGGGAGAGCAGGGAGAGGCTTCATTTGAAAAAGAGCAGGGAGAGTGGGGAGAGTCTTCATTTGAAAAAGAGCATGGAGAGCGGGGAGAGGCTTCATTTGAAAGAGAGCGTGGAGAGCGGGGAGAGGCTTCATTTGAAAAAGAGCATGGAGAGCAGGGAGAGGCTTCATTTGAAAAAGAGCATGGAGAGCAGGGAGAGGCTTCAATTGAAAAAGAGCGGGGAGAGCAGGGAGAGGCTTCATTTGAAAGAGAGCACGGAGAGTGGGGAGAGGCTTCATTTGAAAAAGAGCGGGGAGAGCAGGGAGAGGCTTCATTTGAAAGAGAGCGTGGAGAGCGGGGAGAGGCTTCATTTGAAAAAGAGCATGGCGAGCGGGGAGAGGCTTCATTTGAAAAAGAGCATGGAGAGAGGGGACAGGCTTCATTCGAAAGAGAGCGTGGAGAGCGGAGTGAGGCTTCATTTGAAAAAGAGCACGGAGAGCAGGGAGAGGCTTGATTTGAAAGAGAGCGCGGAGAGCGGTGAGAGGCTTCTTTTAAAAGAGAGTGCGGAGAGTGGGGAGAGGCTTCATTTGAAAGAGCACAGAGAGTGGGGAGAGGCTTCATTTGAAAGACAGCACGAAGAGTGGGGAGAGGCTTCATTTGAGAGAGAGCACAGAGCATGGGGACAAGCTTCAGTTGAAAGAGAGTGGGAAGAGGCTTCAGTTGATAAAGATCAGGGAGAGTAGTGAGAGGCTTCATTTGAAAGATAGCACGTAGAGGAGGGAGGGGCTTCATTTGAAAAGGAGCGCGGAGAGTGGGAAGAGGTTACAGTTGAAAGAGAGCACGGAGAGTGTGGAGAGGCTACATTTGAAAGAGAGTGTGGAGAGGTTTCATTTGAAAAAGAGTGGGGAGAGCAGGGAGAGGCATCATTTGAAATAGAGTGGGGACAGCGGGGAGAGGCTTCATTTGAAAAAGAGCACGGAGAGCGGGGAGAGGCTTCATTTGAAAAAGAGCATGGAGAGCGGGGAGAGGCTTCATTTGAAAGAGAGCGTGGAGAGTGGGGAGAGGCTTCATTTGAAAAAGAGCACGGAGAGTGGGTAGAGGCTTCATTTGAAAAAGAGTGGGGAGTGGCTTCATTTGAAAAAGTGCATGGAGAGTGGGAAGAGGGATCATTTGAAAAAGAGTGGGGAGAGTGGGGAGAGGCTTCATTTGAAAAGGAGCATGGAGAGCGGGGAGAGGCTTCATTTGAAAAAGAGCGGGGAGAGTGGGGAGAGGCTAAATTTGAAAAAGAGCACGGAGAAGTGGGGAGAGGCTTCATTTGAAAGAGAGCATAGAGAGCGGGGAGAGGCTTCATTTGAAATAGAGCGTGCAGCTCAGGGAGAGGCTTCATTTGAAAAAGAGCACGGAGAGCAGGGAGAGGCTTCATTTGAAAAAGAGCATGGAGAGCGGGGAGAGGCTTCATTTGAAAGAGAGCGTGGAGAGCGGGCAGAGGGATCATTTGAAAGAGAGCACGGAGAGCGGTGAGAGGCATCATTTGAAAAAGAGCAGGGAGAGTGGGGAGAGGCTTCATTTGAAAAAGAGCATGGAGAGCAGGGAGAGGCTTCATTTGAAAAAGAGCGGGGAGAGCAGGGAGAGGCTTCATTTGAAAGAGAGCGTGGAGAGCGGGGAGAGGCTTCATTTGAAAAAGAGCATGGCGAGCAGGGAGAGGCTTCATTTGAAAAAGAGCATGGAGAGAGGGGACAGGCTTCATTCGAAAGAGAGCGTGGACAGCGGAGTGAGGCTTCATTTGAAAAAGAGCACGGAGAGCAGGGAGAGGCTTCATTTGAAAGAGAGCGCCGAGAGCGGTGAGAGGATTCTTTTAAAGGAGAGTGGGGAGAGGGTTCATTTGAAAGAGAGCACAGAGAGTGGGGAGAGGCTTCATTTGAAAGACAGCACGAAGAGTGGGGAGAGGCTTCATTTGAAAGAGAGCACAGAGCATGGGGACAAGCTTCAGTTGAAAGAGAGTGGGAAGAGGCTTCAGTTGAAAAAGATCAGGGAGAGTAGTGAGAGGCTTCATTTGAAAGATAGCACGTCGAGGAGGGACAGGCTTCATTTGAAAAGGAGCGCGGAGAGTGGGAAGAGGTTTCAGTTGAAAGAGAGCACAGAGAGTGGAGAGAGGCTACATTTGAAAGAGAGTGTGGAGCGGTTTCATTTGAAAAAGAGTGGGGAGAGCAGGGAGAGGCATCATTTAAAATAGAGTGGGGATAGCGGGGAGAGGCTTCATTTGAAAAAGAGCACGGAGAGTGGGGAGAGGCTTCATTTGAAAAAGATCAGGCAGAGTAGTGAGAGGCTTCATTTGAAAGATAGCACGTAGAGGAGGGAGAGGCTTCATTTGAAAAGGAGCGCGGAGAGTGGGAAGAGGTTTCAGTTGAAAGAGAGCACGGAGAGTGGGGAGAGGCTACATTTGAAAGAGAGTGTGGAGAGGTTTCATTTGAAAAAGAGTGGGGAGAGCAGGGAGAGGCATCATTTGAAATAGAGTGGGGAGAGCGGGGAGAGGCTTCATTTGAAAAAGAGCACGGAGAGTGGGGAGAGGCTTCATTTGAAAAAGAGCGGGGAGAGGCTTCATTTGAAAATGAGTGGGGAGAGCAGGGAGAGGCATCATTTGAAATAGAGCGGGGAGAGGCTTCATTTGAAAAAGAGCACGGAGAGCAGGGAGAGGCTTCATTTGAAAAAGAGCATGGAGAGCGGTGAGAGGCTTCTTTTAAAAGAGAGTGCGGAGAGTGGGGAGAGGCTTCATTTGAAAGAGAGCACAGAGAGTGGGGAGAGGCTTCATTTGAAAAACAGTGGGGAGAGCGGGGAGAGGCTTCATTTGAAAAAGAGCATGGAGAGCGGGGAGAGGCTTCATTTGAAAGAAAGCGTGGAGAGCGGGGAGAGGCTTCATTTGAAAAAGAGCATGGAGAGCAGGGAGAGGCTTCATTTGAAAAAGAGCACGGAGAGCAGGGAGAGGCTTCATTTGAAAAAGAGCATGGAGAGCGGGGAGAGGCTTCATTTGAAAGAGAGCGTGGAGAGCGGGGAGAGGCTTCATTTGAAAAAGAGCGCAGAGAGCAGTGAGAGGCATCATTTGAAAAAGAGCAGGGAGAGCGGGGCGAGGCTTCATTAGAAAAAGAGTGGGGCTAGCGGTGAGAGGCATCATTTGAAAAAGAGCACGGTGAGTGGGGAGAGGCTTCATTTGAAAAAGAGTGGGGAGAGGCTTCATTTGAAAAAGTGCATGGAGAGTGGGAAGAGGGATCATTTGAAAAAGAGTGGGGAGAGTGGGGAGAGGCTTCATTTGAAAAGGAGAATGGAGAGCGGCGAGAGGCTTCATTTGAAAAAGAGCATGGCGAGCAGGGAGAGGCTTCATTTGAAAAAGAGCATGGAGAGAGGGGACAGGCTTCATTCGAAAGAGAGCGTGGAGAGCGGAGTGAGGCTTCATTTGAAAAAGAGCACGGAGAGCAGGGAGAGGCTTCATTTGAAAGAGAGAGCCGAGAGCGGTGAGAGGCTTCTTTTAAAGGAGAGTGCGGAGAGTGGGGAGAGGGTTCATTTGAAAGAGAGCACAGAGAGTGGGGAGAGGCTTCATTTGAAAGACAGCACGAAGAGTGGGGAGAGGCTTCATTTGAAAGAGAGCACAGAGCATGGGGACAAGCTTCAGTTGAAAGAGAGTGGGAAGAGGCTTCAGTTGAAAAAGATCAGGGAGAGTAGTGAGAGGCTTCATTTGAAAGATAGCACGTAGAGGAGGGAGAGGCTTCATTTGAAAAGGAGCGCGGAGAGTGGGAAGAGGTTTCAGTTGAAAGAGAGCACGGAGAGTGGGGAGAGGCTTCATTTGAAAGAGAGTGTGGAGCGGTTTCATTTGAAAAAGAGTGGGGAGAGCAGGGAGAGGCATAATTTAAAATAGAGTGGGGAGAGCGGGGAGAGGCTTCATTTGAAAAAGAGCACGGAGAGTGGGGAGAGGCTTCATTTGAAAAAGAGCGGGGAGAGGCTTCATTTGAAAAAGAGTGGGGAGAGCAGGGAGAGGCATCATTTGAAATAGAGCGGGGAGAGGCTTCATTTGAAAAAGAGCACGGAGAGCAGGGAGAGGCTTCATTTGAAAAAGAGCATGGAGAGCGGTGAGAGGCTTCTTTCAAAAGAGAGTGCGAAGAGTGGGGAGAGGCTTCATTTGAAAGAGAGCACAGAGAGTGGGGAGAGGCTTCATTTGAAAGACAGCACGAAGAGTGGGGAGAGGCTTCATTTGAAAGAGAGCACAGAGCATGGGGACAAGCTTCAGTTGAAAGAGAGTGGGAAGGGGCTTCAGTTGAAAAAGATCAGGGAGAGTAGTGAGAGGCTTCATTTCAAAGAGAGCACGTAGAGGAGGGAGAGGCTTCATTTGAAAAGGAGCGCGGAGAGTGGGAAGAGGTTTCAGTTGAAAGAGAGCACGGAGAGAGTGGAGAGGCTACATTTGAAAGAGAGTGTGGAGAGCGGGGAGAGGGATCATTTGAAAAAGAGCACGGAGAGCGGTGAGAGGCATCATTTGAAAAAGAGCACGGTGAGTGGGGAGAGGCTTCATTTGAGAAGAGTGGGGAGAAGCTTCATTTGAAAAAGAGCATGGAGAGTGGGAAGAGGGATCATTTGAAAAAGAGTGGGGAGAGGCTTCATTTGAAAAGGAGCATGGAGAGCGGGGAGAGGCTTCATTAGAAAAAGAGCGGGGAGAGCGGGGAGAGGCTAAATTTGAAAAAGAGCGGGGAGAGTGGGGAGAGGCTTCATTTGAAAGTGAGCATGGAGAGCGGGGAGAGGCTTCATTTGAAAGAGAGCGTGGAGCGCAGGGAGAGGCTTCATTTGAAAAAGATCACGGAGATCAGGGAGAGGCTTCATTTGAAAAAGAGCATGGAGAGCGGGGAGAGGCTTCATTTGAAAGAGAGCGTGGAGAGCAGGGAGAGTCTTCATTTGAAAAAGAGCATGGAGAGCGGGGAGAGGCTTCATTTGAAAGAGAGCGTGGAGAGCGGGGAGAGGCTTCATTTGAAAAAGAGCATGGAGAACAGGGAGAGGCTTCATTTGAAAAAGAGCGGGGAGAGCAGGGAGAGGCTTCATTTGAAAGAGAGCATGGAGAGCAGGGAGAGGCTTCATTTGAAAAAGAGCATGGAGAGAGGGACAGGCTTCATTCGAAAGAGAGCGTGGAGAGCGGAGTGAGGCTTCATTTGAAAAAGAGCACGGAGAGCAGGGAGAGGCTTCATTCGAAAGAGAGCGCGGAGAGCGGTGAGAGGCTTCTTTTAAAAGAGAGTGCGGAGAGTGGGGAGAGGGTTCATTTGAAAGAAAGCACAGAGAGTGGGGAGAGGCTTCATTTGAAAGACAGCACGAAGAGTGGGGAGAGGCTTCATTTGAAAGAGAGCACAGAGCATGGGGACAAGCTTCAGTTGAAAGAGAGTGGGAAGAGGCTTCAGTTGAAAAAGATCAGGGAGAGTAGTGAGAGGCTTCATTTGAAAGATAGCACGTAGAGGAGGGAGAGGCTTCATTTGAAAAGGAGCGCGGAGAGTGGGAAGAGGTTTCAGTTGAAAGAGAGCACGGAGAGTGGGGAGAGGCTACATTTGAAAGAGAGTGTGGAGAGGTTTCATTTGAAAAAGAGTGGGGAGAGCAGGGAGAGGCATCATTTGAAATAGAGTGGGGAGAGCGGGGAGAGGCTTCATTTGAAAAAGAGCACGGAGAGTGGGTAGAGGCATCATTTGAAAAAGAGCGGGGAGAGGCTTCATTTGAAAAAGAGTGGGGAGAGCAGGGAGAGGCATCATTTGAAATAGAGCGGGGAGAGCGGGGAGAGGCTTCATTTGAAAAAGAGCACGGAGAGCAGGGAGAGGCTTCATTTGAAAAAGAGCATCGAGAGCGGTGAGAGGCTTCTTTTAAAAGAGAGTGCGGAGAGTGGGGAGAGGCTTCATTTGAAAGAGAGCACAGAGAGTGGGGAGAGGCTTCATTTGAAAGACAGCACGAAGAGTGGGGAGAGGCTTCATTTGAAAGAGAGCACAGAGCATGGGGACAAGCTTCAGTTGAAAGAGAGTGGGAAGAGACTTCAGTTGAAAAAGATCAGGGAGAGTAGTGAGAGGCTTCATTTGAAAGATAGCACGTAGAGGAGGGAGAGGCTTCATTAGAAAAAGAGCACGGAGAGCAGGGAGAGGCTTCATTTCAAAAAGAGCATGGAGAGCGGGGAGAGGCTTCATTTGAAAGAGAGCGTGGAGAGCGGGGAGAGGCTTCATTTGCAAAAGAGCACGGAGAGTGGGTAGAGGCTTCATTTGAAAAAGGGTGGGGAGTGGCTTCATTTGAAAAAGTGCATGGAGAGTGGGAAGAGGGATCATTTGAAAAAGAGCGGGGAGAGTGGGGAGAGGCTAAATTTGAAAAAGAGCATGGAGAAGTGGGGAGAGGCTTCATTTGAAAGTGAGCATGGAGAGCGGGGAGAGTCTTCATTTGAAAGAGAGCGTGGAGCGCAGGGAGAGGCTTCATTTGAAAAAGAGCACGGAGAGCAGGGAGAGGCTTCATTTGAAAAAGAGCATGGAGAGCGGGGAGAGGCTTCATTTGAAAGAGAGCGTGGAGAGCGGGGAGAGTCTTCATTTGAAAAAGAGCATGGAGAGCGGGGAGAGGCTTCATTTGAAAGAGAGCGTGGAGAGCAGGGAGAGGCTTCATTTGAAAAAGAGCATGGAGAGCAGGGAGAGGCTTCATTTGAAAGAGAGCATGGAGAGCAGGGAGAGGCTTCATTTGAAAAAGAGCACGGAGAGCAGGGAGAGGCTTCAATTGAAAAAGAGCGGGGAGAGCAGGGAGAGGCTTCATTTGAAAGAGAGCACGGAGAGTGGGGAGAGGCTTCATTTGAAAAAGAGCGGGGAGAGCAGGGAGAGGTTTCATTTGAAAGAGAGCGTGGAGAGTGGGGAGAGGCTTCATTTGAAAAAGAGCATGGAGAGCAGGGAGAGGCTTCATTTGAAAGAGAGCATGGAGAGCAGGGAGAGGCTTCATTTGAAAGAGAGCATGGAGAGCAGGGAGAGGCTTCATTTGAAAAAGAGCACGGAGAGCAGGGAGAGGCTTCATTTGAAAAAGCGCGGGGCGAGCAGGGAGAGGCTTCATTTGAAAGAGAGCGTGGAGAGCGGGGAGAGGCTTCATTTGAAAAAGAGCATGGCGAGCAGGGAGAGGCTTCATTTGAAAAAGAGCATGGAGAGAGGGGACAGGCTTCATTCGAAAGAGAGCGTGGAGAGCGGAGTGAGGCTTCATTTGAAAAAGAGCACGGAGAGCAGGGAGAGGCTTCATTTGAAAGAGAGCGCGGAGAGCGGTGAGAGGCATCTTTTAAAAGAGAGTGCGGAGAGTGGGGAGAGGCTTCATTTGAAAGAAAGCACAGGGAGTGGGGAGAGGCTTCATTTGAAAGACAGCACGAAGAGTGGGGAGAGGCTTCATTTGAAAGAGAGCACAGAGCATGGGGACAAGCTTCAGTTGAAAGAGAGTGGGAAGAGGCTTCAGTTGAAAAAGATCAGGGAGAGTAGTGAGAGGCTTCATTTGAAAGATAGCACGTAGAGGAGGGAGAGGCTTCATTTGAAAGAGAGTGTGGAGAGGTTTCATTTGAAAAAGAGCACGGAGAGTGGGGAGAGGCTTCATTTGAAAAAGAGCGGGGAGAGGCTTCATTTGAAAAAGAGTGGGGAGAGCAGGGAGAGGCATCATTTGAAATAGAGTGAGGAGAGCGGGGAGAGGCTTCATTTGAAAAAGAGCACGGAGAGCAGGGAGAGGCTTCATTTGAAAAAGAGCATGGAGAGCGGGGAGAGGCTTCATTTGAAAGAGAGCGTGGAGAGCGGGGAGAGTCTTCATTTGAAAAAGAGCATGGAGAGCGGGGAGAGGCTTCATTTGAAAGAGAGCGTGGAGAGCAGGGAGAGGCTTCATTTGAAAAAGAGCATGGAGAGCAGGGAGAGGCTTCATTTGAAAGAGAGCATGGAGAGCAGGGAGAGGCTTCATTTGAAAAAGAGCACGGAGAGCAGGGAGAGGCTTCAATTGAAAAAGAGCGGGGAGAGCAGGGAGAGGCTTCATTTGAAAGAGAGCACGGAGAGTGGGGAGAGGCTTCATTTGAAAAAGAGCGGGGAGAGCAGGGAGAGGTTTCATTTGAAAGAGAGCGTGGAGAGCGGGGAGAGGCTTCATTTGAAAAAGAGCATGGAGAGCAGGGAGAGGCTTCATTTGAAAGAGAGCATGGAAAGCAGGGAGAGGCTTCATTTGAAAGAGAGCATGGAGAGCAGGGAGAGGCTTCATTTGAAAAAGAGCACGGAGAGCAGGGAGAGGCTTCATTTGAAAAAGCGCGGGGCGAGCAGGGAGAGGCTTCATTTGAAAGAGAGCGTGGAGAGCGGGGAGAGGCTTCATCTGAAAGAGAGCGTGGAGAGCAGGGAGAGGCTTCATTTGAAAAAGAGCATGGAGAGAGGGGACAGGCTTCATTCGAAAGAGAGCGTGGAGAGCGGAGTGAGGCTTCATTTGAAAAAGAGCACGGAGAGCAGGGAGAGGCTTCATTTGAAAGAGAGCGCGGAGAGCGGTGAGAGGCTTCTTTTAAAAGAGAGTGCGGAGAGTGGGGAGAGGCTTCATTTGAAAGAGAGCACAGGGAGTGGGGAGAGGCTTCATTTGAAAGACAGCACGAAGAGTGGGGAGAGGCTTCATTTGAAAGAGAGCACAGAGCATGGGGACAAGCTTCAGTTGAAAGAGAGTGGGAAGAGGCTTCAGTTGAAAAAGATCAGGGAGAGTAGTGAGAGGCTTCATTTGAAAGATAGCACGTAGAGGAGGGAGAGGCTTCATTTGAAAGAGAGTGTGGAGAGGTTTCATTTGAAAAAGAGCACGGAGAGTGGGGAGAGGCTTCATTTGAAAAAGAGCGGGGAGAGGCTTCATTTGAAAAAGAGTGGGGAGAGCAGGGAGAGGCATCATTTGAAATAGAGTGGGGAGAGCGGGGAGAGGCTTCATTTGAAAAAGAGCACGGAGAGCAGGGAGAGGCTTCATTTGAAAAAGAGCATGGAGAGCGGGGAGAGGCTTCATTTGAAAGAGAGCGTGGAGAGCGGGGAGAGGCTTCATTTGAAAAAGAGCACGGAGAGTGGGGAGAGGCTTCATTTGAAAAAGAGTGGGGAGAGGATTCATTTGAAAAAGTGCATGGAGAGTGGGAAGAGGGATCATTTGAAAAAGAGTGGGGAGAGCAGGGAGAGGCATCATTTGAAATAGAGTGGAGAGAGCGGGGAGAGGCTTCATTTGAAAAAGAGCACGGAGAGTGGGGAGAGGCTTCATTTGAAAAAGAGCGGGGAGAGGCTTCATTTGAAAAAGAGTGGGGAGAGCAGGGAGAGGCATCATTTGAAATAGAGTGGGGAGAGCGGGGAGAGGCTTCATTTGAAAAAGAGCACGGAGAGCAGGGAGAGGCTTCATTTGAAAAAGAGCATGGAGAGCGGGGAGAGGCTTCATTTGAAAGAGAGCGTGGAGAGCGGGGAGAGGCTTCATTTGAAAAAGAGCTCGGAGAGTGGGGAGAGGCTTCATTTGAAAAAGAGTGGGGAGAGGATTCATTTGAAAAAGTGCATGGAGAGTGGGAAGAGGGATCATTTGAAAAAGAGTGGGGAGAGTGGGGAGAGGCTTCATTTGAAAAGGAGCATGGAGAGCGGGGAGAGGCTTCATTTGAAAAAGAGCGGGGAGAGTGGGGAGAGGTTAAATTTGAAAAAGAGCACGGAAAAGCGGGGAGAGGCTTCATTTGAAAGAGAGCATGGAGAGCGGGGAGAGGCTTCATTTGAAAGAGAGCACGGAGAGTGGGGAGAGGCTTCATTTGAAAAAGAGCATGGAGAGCAGGGAGAGGCTTCATTTGAAAAAGAGCGGCGAGAGCAGGGAGAGGCTTCATTTGAAAGAGAGCGTGGAGAGCGGGGAGAGGCTTCATTTGAAAAAGAGCATGGAGAGCAGGAAGAGGCTTCATTTGAAAAAGAGCGGGGAGAGCAGGGAGAGGCTTCATTTGAAAGAGAGCGTGGAGAGCGGACAGAGGCTTCATTTGAAAAAGAGCATGGCGAGCAGGGAGAGGCTTCATTTGAAAAAGAGCATGGAGAGAGGGGACAGGCTTCATTCGAAAGAGAGCGTGGAGAGCGGGGTGAGGCTTCATTTGAAAAAGAGCACGGAGAGCAGGGAGAGGCTTCATTTGAAAAAGAGCGCGGAGAGCGGGGAGAGGCTTCATTTGAAAGAGAGTGCGGAGAGCGGTGAGAGGCTTCTTTTAAAAGAGAGCGCGGAGAGTGGGGAGAGGCTTCATTTGAAAGAGAGCACAGAGAGTGGGGAGAGGCTTCATTTGAAAGACAGCACGAAGAGTGGGGAGAGGCTTCATTTGAAAGAGAGCACAGAGCATGGGGAGAAGCTTCAGTTGAAAGAGAGTGGGAAGAGGCTTCAGTTGAAAAAGATCAGGGAGAGTGGTGAGAGGCTTCATTTGAAAGATAGCACGTAGAGGAGGGAGAGGCTTCATTTGAAAAGGAGCGCGGAGAGTGGGAAGAGGTTTCAGTTGAAAGAGAGCACGGAGAGTGGGGAGAGGCTACATTTGAAATAGAGTGGGGAGAGCGGGGAGAGGCTTCATTTGAAAAAGAGCACGGAGAGTGGGGAGAGGCTTCATTTGAAAAAGAGCGGGGAGAGGCTTCATTTGAAAAAGAGTGGGGAGAGCAGGGAGAGGCATCATTTGAAGTAGAGCGGGGAGAGCGGGGAGAGGCTTCATTTGAAAAAGAGCACGGAGAGCAGGGAGAGGCTTCATTTGAAAAAGGCTGGGGAAAGCAGGGAGAGGCTTCATTTGAAAAAGAGCATGGAGAGCGGGGAGAGGCTTCATTTGAAAGAGAGCATGGAGAGCGGGGAGAGGCTTCATTTGAATGAGAGCGTGGAGAGCGGGGAGAGGCTTCATTTGAAAAAGAGCATGGAGAGCAGGGAGAGGCTTCATTTGACAAAGAGCGGGGAGAGCAGGGAGAGGCTTCATTTGAAAGAGAGCACGGAGAGTGGGAAGAGGCTTCATTTGAAAAAGAGCATGGAGAGCAGGGAGAGGCTTCATTTGAAAAAGAGCGGGGAGAGCAGGGAGAGGCTTCATTTGAAAGAGAGCGTGGAGAGTGGGGAGAGGCTTCATTTGAAAAAGAGCATGGAGTGCAGGAAGAGGCTTCATTTGAAAAAGAGCGGGGAGAGCAGGGAGAGGCTTCATTTGAAAGAGAGCGTGGAGAGCGGGGAGAGGCTTCATTTGAAAAAGAGCATGGAGAGAGGGGACAGGCTTCATTCGAAAGAGAGCGTGGAGAGCGAGGTGAGGCTTCATTTGAAAAAGAGCACGGAGAGCAGGGAGAGGCTTCATTTGAAAAAGAGTGCGGAGAGCGGAGAGAGGCTTCATTTGAAAGAGAGCGCGGAGAGTGGTGAGAGGCTTCTTTTAAAAGAGAGTGCGGAGAGTGGGGAGAGGCTTCATTTGAAAGAGAGCACAGAGAGTGGGGAGAGGCTTCATTTGAAAGACAGCACAGAGAGTGGGGAGAGGCTTCATTTGAAAGAGAGCACAGAGCATGGGGAGAAGCTTCAGTTGAAAGAGAGTGGGAAAAGGCTACAGTTGAAAAAGACCAGAGAGAGTGGAGAGAGGCTTCATTTGAAAGAGAGCAGCGAGAGCGGGGAGAGGCTAAATTTGAAAAAGACCACGGAGAGCGGTGAGAGGCATCATTTGAAAAAGAGCACGGTGAGTGGGGAGAGGCTTCATTTGAAAAAGAGTGGGGAGAGGATTCATTTGAAAAAGAGCATGGAAAGTGGGAAGAGGGATCATTTGAAAAAGAGTGGGGAGAGGCTTCATTTGAAAAGGAGCATGGAGAGCGGGGAGAGGCTTCATGAGAAAAAGAGCGGGGAGAGTGGGGAGAGGCTAAATTTGAAAAAGAGCGGGGAGATTGGGGAGAGGCTTCATTTGAAAGTGAGCATGGAGAGCGGGGAGAGGCTTCATTTGAAAAAGAGCACGGAGAGCAGGGAGAGGCTTCATTTGAAAAAGAGCATGGAGAGCGGGGAGAGGCTTCATTTGAAAGAGAGCGTGGAGAGCGGGGAGAGTCTTCATTTGAAAAAGAGCATGGAGAGCGGGGAGAGGCTTCATTTGAAAGAGAGCGTGGAGAGCGGGGAGAGGCTTCATTTGAAAAAGAGCATGGAGAGCAGGGAGAGGCTTCATTTGAAAAAGAGCGGGGAGAGCAGGGAGAGGCTTCATTTGAAAGAGAGCATGGAGAGCAGGTAGAGGCTTCATTTGAAAAAGAGCACGCAGAGTGGGGAGAGGCTTCATTTGAAAGACAGCACGAAGAGTGGGGAGAGGCTTCATTTGAAAGAGAGCACAGAGCATGGGGACAAGCTTCAGTTGAAAGAGAGTGGGAAGAGGCTTCAGTTGAAAAAGATCGGGGAGAGTAGTGAGAGGCTTCATTTGAAAGATAGCACGTAGAGGAGGGAGAGGCTTCATTTGAAAAAGAGCATGGAGAGCAGAGAGAGGCTTCATTTGAAAAAGAGCGGGGAGAGCAGAAAGAGGCTTCATTTGAAAGAGAGCACGGAGAGTGGGGAGAGGCTTCATTTGAAAAAGAGCATGGAGAGCAGGGAGAGGCTTCATTTGAAAAAGAGCGTGGAGAGCAGGGTGAGGCTTCATTTGAAAGAGAGCGTGGAGAGCGGGGAGAGGCTTCATTTGAAAAAGAGCATGGAGAGCAGGAAGAGGCTTCATTTGAAAAAGAGCGGGGAGAGCAGGGAGAGGCTTCATTTGAAAGAGAGCGTGGAGAGCGGGGAGAGGCTTCATTTGAAAAAGAGCATGGCGAGCAGGGAGAGGCTTCATTTGAAAGAGAGCATGGAGAGAGGGGACAGGCTTCATTCGAAAGAGAGCGTGGAGAGCGGAGTGAGGCTTCATTTGAAAAAGAGCATGGAGAGCAGGAAGAGGCTTCATTTGAAAAAGAGCGGGGAGAGCAGGGAGAGGCTACATTTGAAAGAGAGCGTGGAGAGCGGAGTGAGGCTTCATTTGAAAAAGAGCACGGAGAGCAGAGAGAGGCTTTATTTGAAAGAGAGCACAGAGCATGGGGACAAGCTTCAGTTGAAAGAGAGTGGGAAGAGGCTTCAGTTGAAAAAGATCGGGGAGAGTAGTGAGAGGCTTCATTTGAAAGATAGCACGTAGAGGAGGGAGAGGCTTCATTTGAAAAGGAGCGCCGAGAGTGGGAAGAGGTTTCAGTTGAAAGAGAGCACGGAGAGTGGGGAGAGGCTACATTTGAAAGAGAGTGTGGAGAGGTTTCATTTGAAATAGAGTGGGGAGAGCGGGGAGAGGCTTCATTTGAAAAAGAGCACGGAGAGTGGGGAGAGGCTTCATTTGAAAAAGAGCGGGGAGAGGCTTCATTTGAAAAAGAGTGGGTAGAGCAGGGAGAGGCATCATTTGAAATAGAGCGGGGAGAGCGGGGAGAGGCTTCATCTGAAAAAGAGCACGGAGAGCAGGGAGAGGCTTCAGTTGAAAAAGAGCATGGAGAGCGGGGAGAGGCTTCATTTGAAAGAGAGCGTGGAGAGCGGGGAGAGGCTTCATTTGAATAAGAGCACGGAGAGTGGGGAGAGGCTTCATTTGAAAAAGAGTGGGGAGAGGCTTCATTTGAAAAAGTGCATGGAAAGTGGGAAGAGGGATCATTTGAAAAAGAGTGGGGAGAGTGGGGAGAGGCTTCATTTGAAAAAGAGCGGGGAGAGTGGGGCGAGGTTAAATTTGAAAAAGAGCACGGAAAAGTGGGGAGAGGCTTCATTTGAAAGAGAGCATGGAGAGCGGGGAGAGGCTTCATTTGAAAGAGAGCGTGGAGCGCAGGGAGTGTCTTCATTTGAAAAAGAGCACGGAGAGCAGGGAGAGGCTTCATTTGAAAAAGAGCATGGAGAGCGGGGAGAGGGATCATTTGAAAAAGAGCAGCGAGAGTGGGGAGAGGCTTCATTTGAAAGAGAGCGTGGAGAGCGGGGAGAGGCTTCAGTTGAAAAAGAGCATGGAGAGCGGGGAGAGGCTTCATTTGAAAGAGAGCATGGAGAGCGGGGAGAGGGATCATTTGAAAAAGAGCAGCGAGAGCGGGGAGAGGCTTCATTTGAAAGAGAACGTGGAGAGCGGGGAGAGGCTTCATTTGAAAAAGAGCATGGAGAGCAGGGAGAGGCTTCATTTGAAAAAGAGCGGGGAGAGCAGGGAGAGGCTTCATTTGAAAGAGAGCATGGAGAGCGGGGAGAGGCTTCATTTGAATGAGAGCGTGGAGAGCGGGGAGAGGCTTCATTTGAAAAAGAGCATGGAGAGCAGGGAGAGGCTTCATTTGAAAAAGAGCGGGGAGTGCAGGGAGAGGCTTCATTTGAAAGAGAGCACGGAGAGTGGGGAGAGGCTTCATTTGAAAAAGAGCATGGAGAGCAGGGAGAGGCTTCATTTGAAAAAGAGCGGGGAGAGCAGGGAGAGGCTTCATTTGAAAGAGAGCGTGGAGAGTGGGGAGAGGCTTCATTTGAAAAAGAGCATGGAGTGCAGGAAGAGGCTTCATTTGAAAAAGAGCGGGGAGAGCAGGGAGAGTCTTCATTTGAAAGAGAGTGTGGAGAGCGGGGAGAGGCTTCATTTGAAAAAGAGCATGGAGAGAGGGGACAGGCTTCATTCGAAAGAGAGCGTGGAGAGCGAGGTGAGGCTTCATTTGAAAAAGAGCACGGAGAGCAGGGAGAGGCTTCAATTGAAAAAGAGTGCGGAGAGCGGGGAGAGGCTAAATTTGAAAAAGAGCACGGAGAGTGGTGAGAGGCATCATTTGAAAAAGAGCACGGTGAGTGGGGAGAGGCTTCATTTGAAAAAGAGTGGGGAGAGGCTTCATTTGAAAAAGAGCATGGAGAGTGGGAAGAGGAATCATTTGAAAAAGAGTGGGGAGAGGCTTCATTTGAAAAGGAGCATGGAGAGCGGGGAGAGTTTTCATGACAAAAAGAGCGGGGAGAGTGGGGAGAGGCTAAATTTGAAAAAGAGCGGGGAGATTGGGGAGAGGCTTCATTTGAAAGTGAGCATGGAGAGCGGGGAGAGGCTTCATTTGAAAGAGAGCGTGGAGCGCAGGGAGAGGCTTCATTTGAAAAAGAGCACGGAGAGCAGGGAGAGGCTTCATTTGAAAAAGAGCATGGAGACCGGGGAGAGGCTTCATTTGAAAGAGTGCGTGGAGAGCGGGGAGAGTCTTTATTTGAAAAAGAGCATGGAGAGCGGGGAGAGGCTTCATTTGAAAGAGAGCGTGGAGAGCGGGGAGAGGCTTCATTTGAAAAAGAGCATGGAGAGCAGGGAGAGGCTTCATTTGAAAAAGAGCGGGGAGAGCAGGGAGAGGCTTCATTTGAAAGAGAGCATGGAGAGCAGGTAGAGGCTTCATTTGAAAAAGAGCACGGAGAGCAGGGAGACGCTTCAATTGAAAAAGAGCGGGAAGAGCAGAGAGAGGCTTCATTTGAAAGAGAGCACAGAGAGTGGGGAGAGGCTTCATTTGAAAAAGAGCATGGAGAGCAGGGAGAGGCTTCATTTGATAAAGAGCGGGGAGAGCAGGGTGAGGCTTCATTTGAAAGAGAGCGTGGAGAGCGGGGAGAGGCTTCATTTGAAAAAGAGCATGGAGAGCAGGAAGAGGCTTCATTTGAAAAAGAGCGGGGAGAGCAGGGAGAGGCTTCATTTGAAAGAGAGCGTGGAGAGCGGGGAGAGGCTTCATTTGAAAAAGAGCATGGCGAGCAGGGAGAGGCTTCATTTGAAAAAGAGCATGGAGAGAGGGGACAGGCTTCATTCGAAAGAGAGCGTGGAGAGCGGAGTGAGGCTTCATTTGAAAAAGAGCATGGAGAGAAGGAAGAGGCTTCATTTGAAAAAGAGCGGGGAGAGCAGGGAGAGGCTTCATTTGAAAGAGAGCGTGGAGAGCGGAGTGAGGCTTCATTTGAAAAAGAGCACGGAGAGCAGGGAGAGGCTTCATTTGAAAGAGAGCGTGGAGAGCGGTGAGAGGCTTCTTTTAAAAGAGAGAGCGGAGAGTGGGGAGAGGGTTCATTTGAAAGAGAGCACAGAGGGTGGGGAGAGGCTTCATTTGAAAGACAGCACGAAGAGTGGGGAGAGGCTTCATTTGAAAGAGAGCACAGAGCATGGGGACAAGCTTCAGTTGAAAGAGAGTGGGAAGAGGCTTCAGTTGAAAAAGATCGGGGAGAGTAGTGAGAGGCTTCATTTGAAAGATAGCACGTAGAGGAGGGAGAGGCTTCATTTGAAAAGGAGCGCCGAGAGTGGGAAGAGGTTTCAGTTGAAAGAGAGCACGGAGAGTGGGGAGAGGCTACATTTGAAAGAGAGTGTGGAGAGGTTTCATTTGAAAAAGAGTGGGGAGAGCAGGGAGAGGCATCATTTGAAATAGAGTGGGGAGAGCGGGGAGAGGCTTCATTTGAAAAAGAGCACAGAGAGTGGGGAGAGGCTTCATTTGAAAAAGAGCGGGGAGAGGCTTCATTTGAAAAAGAGTGGGTAGAGCAGGGAGAGGCATCATTTGAAATAGAGCAGGGAAAGCGGGGAGAGGCTTCATTTGAAAAAGAGCACGGAGAGCAGGGAGAGGCTTCATTTGAAAGAGAGCGTGGAGAGCGGGGAGAGGCTTCATTTGAATAAGAGCACGGAGAGTGGGGAGAGGCTTCATTTGAAAAAGAGTGGGGAGAGGCTTCATTTGAAAAAGTGCATGGAAAGTGGGAAGAGGGATCATTTGAAAAAGAGTGGGGAGAGTGGGGAGAGGCTTCATTTGAAAAAGTGCGGGGAGAGTGGGGCGAGGTTAAATTTGAAAAAGAGCACGGAAAAGTGGGGAGAGGCTTCATTTGAAAGAGAGCATGGAGAGCGGGGAGAGGCTTCATTTGAAAGAGAGCGTGGAGCGCAGGGAGTGTCTTCATTTGAAAAAGAGCACGGAGAGCAGGGAGAGGCGTCATTTGAAAAAGAGCATGGAGAGCGGGGAGAGGCTTCATTTGAAAAAGAGCACGGAGAGCAGGGAGAGGCTTCAGTTGAAAAAGAGCATGGAGAGCGGGGAGAGGCTTCATTTGAAAGAGAGCGTGGAGAGCGGGGAGAGGCTTCATTTGAATAAGAGCACGGAGAGTGGGGAGAGGCTTCATTTGAAAAAGAGTGGGGAGTGGCTTCATTTGAAAAAGTGCATGGAGAGTGGGAAGAGGGATCATTTGAAAAAGAGTGGGGAGAGTGGGGAGAGGCTTCATTTGAAAAGGAGCATGGAGAGCGGGGAGAGGCTTCATTTGAAAAAGAGCGGGGAGAGTGGGGCGAGGTTAAATTTGAAAAAGAGCACGGAAAAGTGGGGAGAGGCTTCATTTGAAAGAGAGCATGGAGAGCGGGGAGAGGCTTCATTTGAAAGAGAGCGTGGAGCGCAGGGAGTGTCTTCATTTGAAAAAGAGCACGGAGAGCAGGGAGAGGCTTCATTTGAAAAAGAGCATGGAGAGCGGGGAGAGGCTTCATTTGAAAGAGAGCGTGGAGAGCGGGGAGAGGGATCATTTGAAAAAGAGCAGCGAGAGCGGGGAGAGGCTTCATTTGAAAGAGAGCGTGGAGAGCGGGGAGAGGCTTCATTTGAAAAAGAGCATGGAGAGTGGGGAGAGGCTTCATTTGAAAAAGAGTGGGGAGAGGCTTCATTTGAAAAAGTGCATGGAAAGTGGGAAGAGGGATCATTTGAAAAAGAGTGGGGAGAGTGGGGAGAGGCTTCATTTGAAAAAGTGCGGGGAGAGTGGGGCGAGGTTAAATTTGAAAAAGAGCACGGAAAAGTGGGGAGAGGCTTCATTTGAAAGAGAGCATGGAGAGCGGGGAGAGGCTTCATTTGAAAGAGAGCGTGGAGCGCAGGGAGTGTCTTCATTTGAAAAAGAGCACGGAGAGCAGGGAGAGGCGTCATTTGAAAAAGAGCATGGAGAGCGGGGAGAGGCTTCATTTGAAAAAGAGCACGGAGAGCAGGGAGAGGCTTCAGTTGAAAAAGAGCATGGAGAGCGGGGAGAGGCTTCATTTGAAAGAGAGCGTGGAGAGCGGGGAGAGGCTTCATTTGAATAAGAGCACGGAGAGTGGGGAGAGGCTTCATTTGAAAAAGAGTGGGGAGTGGCTTCATTTGAAAAAGTGCATGGAGAGTGGGAAGAGGGATCATTTGAAAAAGAGTGGGGAGAGTGGGGAGAGGCTTCATTTGAAAAGGAGCATGGAGAGCGGGGAGAGGCTTCATTTGAAAAAGAGCGGGGAGAGTGGGGCGAGGTTAAATTTGAAAAAGAGCACGGAAAAGTGGGGAGAGGCTTCATTTGAAAGAGAGCATGGAGAGCGGGGAGAGGCTTCATTTGAAAGAGAGCGTGGAGCGCAGGGAGTGTCTTCATTTGAAAAAGAGCACGGAGAGCAGGGAGAGGCTTCATTTGAAAAAGAGCATGGAGAGCGGGGAGAGGCTTCATTTGAAAGAGAGCGTGGAGAGCGGGGAGAGGGATCATTTGAAAAAGAGCAGCGAGAGCGGGGAGAGGCTTCATTTGAAAGAGAGCGTGGAGAGCGGGGAGAGGCTTCATTTGAAAAAGAGCATGGAGAGCAGGGAGAGGCTTCATTTGAAAAAGAGCGGGGAGAGCAGGGAGAGGCTTCATTTGAAAGAGAGCATGGAGAGCGGGGAGAGGCTTCATTTGAATGAGAGCGTGGAGAGCGGGGAGAGGCTTCATTTGAAAAAGAGCATGGAGAGCAGGGAGAGGCTTCATTTGAAAAAGAGCGGGGAGAGCAGGGAGAGGCTTCATTTGAAAGAGAGCACGGAGAGTGGGGAGAAGCTTCATTTGAAAAAGAGCATGGAGAGCAGGGGAGGCTTCATTTGAAAAAGAGCGGGGAGAGCAGGGAGAGGCTTCATTTGAAAGAGAGCGTGGAGAGTGGGGAGAGGCTTCATTTGAAAAAGAGCATGGAGTGCAGGAAGAGGCTTCATTTGAAAAAGAGCGGGGAGAGCAGGGAGAGTCTTCATTTGAAAGAGAGCGTGGAGAGCGGGGAGAGGCTTCATTTGAAAAAGAGCATGGAGAGAGGGGACAGGCTTCATTCGAAAGAGAGCGTGGAGAGCGAGGTGAGGCTTCATTTGAAAAAGAGCACGGAGAGCAGGGAGAGGCTTCATTTGAAAAAGAGTGCGGAGAGCGGGGAGAGGCTAAATTTGAAAAAGAGCACGGAGAGCGGTGAGAGGCATCATTTGAAAAAGAGCACGGTGAGTGGGGAGAGGCTTCATTTGAAAAAGAGTGGGGAGAGGCTTCATTTGAAAAAGAGCATGGAGGGTGGGAAGAGGGATCATTTGAAAAAGAGTGGGGAGAGGCTTCATTTGAAAAGGAGCATGGAGAGCGGGGAGAGGCTTCATGAGAAAAAGAGCGGGGAGAGTGGGGAGAGGCTAAATTTGAAAAAGAGCGGGGAGATTGGGGAGAGGCTTCATTTGAAAGTGAGCATGGAGAGCGGGGAGAGGCTTCATTTGAAAGAGAGCGTGGGGCGCAGGGAGAGGCTTCATTTGAAAAAGAGCACGGAGAGCAGGGAGAGGCTTCATTTGAAAAAGAGCATGGAGAGCGGGGAGAGGCTTCATTTGAAAGAGAGCGTGGAGAGCGGGGAGAGGCTTCATTTGAAAAAGAGCGGGAAGAGCAGAGAGAGGCTTCATTTGAAAGAGAGCACAGAGAGTGGGGAGAGGCTTCATTTGAAAAAGAGCATGGAGAGCAGGAAGAGGCTTCATTTGAAAAAGAGCGGGGAGAGCAGGGAGAGGCTTCATTTGAAAGAGAGCGTGGAGAGCGGGGAGAGGCTTCATTTGAAAAAGAGCATGGCGAGCAGGGAGAGGCTTCATTTGAAAGAGAGCATGGAGAGAGGGGACAGGCTTCATTCGAAAGAGAGCGTGGAGAGCGGAGTGAGGCTTCATTTGAAAAAGAGCATGGAGAGCAGGAAGAGGCTTCATTTGAAAAAGAGCGGGGAGAGCAGGGAGAGGCTACATTTGAAAGAGAGCGTGGAGAGCGGAGTGAGGCTTCATTTGAAAAAGAGCACGGAGAGCAGGGAGAGGCTTTATTTGAAAGAGAGCACAGAGCATGGGGACAAGCTTCAGTTGAAAGAGAGTGGGAAGAGGCTTCAGTTGAAAAAGATCGGGGAGAGTAGTGAGAGGCTTCATTTGAAAGATAGCACGTAGAGGAGGGAGAGGCTTCATTTGAAAAGGAGCGCCGAGAGTGGGAAGAGGTTTCAGTTGAAAGAGAGCACGGAGAGTGGGGAGAGGCTACATTTGAAAGAGAGTGTGGAGAGGTTTCATTTGAAATAGAGTGGGGAGAGCGGGGAGAGGCTTCATTTGAAAAAGAGCACGGAGAGTGGGGAGAGGCTTCATTTGAAAAAGAGCGGGGAGAGGCTTCATTTGAAAAAGAGTGGGTAGAGCAGGGAGAGGCATCATTTGAAATAGAGCGGGGAGAGCGGGGAGAGGCTTCATCTGAAAAAGAGCACGGAGAGCAGGGAGAGGCTTCAGTTGAAAAAGAGCATGGAGAGCGGGGAGAGGCTTCATTTGAAAGAGAGCGTGGAGAGCGGGGAGAGGCTTCATTTGAATAAGAGCACGGAGAGTGGGGAGAGGCTTCATTTGAAAAAGAGTGGGGAGAGGCTTCATTTGAAAAAGTGCATGGAAAGTGGGAAGAGGGATCATTTGAAAAAGAGTGGGGAGAGTGGGGAGAGGCTTCATTTGAAAAAGAGCGGGGAGAGTGGGGCGAGGTTAAATTTGAAAAAGAGCACGGAAAAGTGGGGAGAGGCTTCATTTGAAAGAGAGCATGGAGAGCGGGGAGAGGCTTCATTTGAAAGAGAGCGTGGAGCGCAGGGAGTGTCTTCATTTGAAAAAGAGCACGGAGAGCAGGGAGAGGCTTCATTTGAAAAAGAGCATGGAGAGCGGGGAGAGGGATCATTTGAAAAAGAGCAGCGAGAGTGGGGAGAGGCTTCATTTGAAAGAGAGCGTGGAGAGCGGGGAGAGGCTTCAGTTGAAAAAGAGCATGGAGAGCGGGGAGAGGCTTCATTTGAAAGAGAGCATGGAGAGCGGGGAGAGGGATCATTTGAAAAAGAGCAGCGAGAGCGGGGAGAGGCTTCATTTGAAAGAGAACGTGGAGAGCGGGGAGAGGCTTCATTTGAAAAAGAGCATGGAGAGCAGGGAGAGGCTTCATTTGAAAAAGAGCGGGGAGAGCAGGGAGAGGCTTCATTTGAAAGAGAGCATGGAGAGCGGGGAGAGGCTTCATTTGAATGAGAGCGTGGAGAGCGGGGAGAGGCTTCATTTGAAAAAGAGCATGGAGAGCAGGGAGAGGCTTCATTTGAAAAAGAGCGGGGAGTGCAGGGAGAGGCTTCATTTGAAAGAGAGCACGGAGAGTGGGGAGAGGCTTCATTTGAAAAAGAGCATGGAGAGCAGGGAGAGGCTTCATTTGAAAAAGAGCGGGGAGAGCAGGGAGAGGCTTCATTTGAAAGAGAGCGTGGAGAGTGGGGAGAGGCTTCATTTGAAAAAGAGCATGGAGTGCAGGAAGAGGCTTCATTTGAAAAAGAGCGGGGAGAGCAGGGAGAGTCTTCATTTGAAAGAGAGTGTGGAGAGCGGGGAGAGGCTTCATTTGAAAAAGAGCATGGAGAGAGGGGACAGGCTTCATTCGAAAGAGAGCGTGGAGAGCGAGGTGAGGCTTCATTTGAAAAAGAGCACGGAGAGCAGGGAGAGGCTTCAATTGAAAAAGAGTGCGGAGAGCGGGGAGAGGCTAAATTTGAAAAAGAGCACGGAGAGTGGTGAGAGGCATCATTTGAAAAAGAGCACGGTGAGTGGGGAGAGGCTTCATTTGAAAAAGAGTGGGGAGAGGCTTCATTTGAAAAAGAGCATGGAGAGTGGGAAGAGGAATCATTTGAAAAAGAGTGGGGAGAGGCTTCATTTGAAAAGGAGCATGGAGAGCGGGGAGAGTTTTCATGACAAAAAGAGCGGGGAGAGTGGGGAGAGGCTAAATTTGAAAAAGAGCGGGGAGATTGGGGAGAGGCTTCATTTGAAAGTGAGCATGGAGAGCGGGGAGAGGCTTCATTTGAAAGAGAGCGTGGAGCGCAGGGAGAGGCTTCATTTGAAAAAGAGCACGGAGAGCAGGGAGAGGCTTCATTTGAAAAAGAGCATGGAGACCGGGGAGAGGCTTCATTTGAAAGAGTGCGTGGAGAGCGGGGAGAGTCTTTATTTGAAAAAGAGCATGGAGAGCGGGGAGAGGCTTCATTTGAAAGAGAGCGTGGAGAGCGGGGAGAGGCTTCATTTGAAAAAGAGCATGGAGAGCAGGGAGAGGCTTCATTTGAAAAAGAGCGGGGAGAGCAGGGAGAGGCTTCATTTGAAAGAGAGCATGGAGAGCAGGTAGAGGCTTCATTTGAAAAAGAGCACGGAGAGCAGGGAGACGCTTCAATTGAAAAAGAGCGGGAAGAGCAGAGAGAGGCTTCATTTGAAAGAGAGCACAGAGAGTGGGGAGAGGCTTCATTTGAAAAAGAGCATGGAGAGCAGGGAGAGGCTTCATTTGATAAAGAGCGGGGAGAGCAGGGTGAGGCTTCATTTGAAAGAGAGCGTGGAGAGCGGGGAGAGGCTTCATTTGAAAAAGAGCATGGAGAGCAGGAAGAGGCTTCATTTGAAAAAGAGCGGGGAGAGCAGGGAGAGGCTTCATTTGAAAGAGAGCGTGGAGAGCGGGGAGAGGCTTCATTTGAAAAAGAGCATGGCGAGCAGGGAGAGGCTTCATTTGAAAAAGAGCATGGAGAGAGGGGACAGGCTTCATTCGAAAGAGAGCGTGGAGAGCGGAGTGAGGCTTCATTTGAAAAAGAGCATGGAGAGAAGGAAGAGGCTTCATTTGAAAAAGAGCGGGGAGAGCAGGGAGAGGCTTCATTTGAAAGAGAGCGTGGAGAGCGGAGTGAGGCTTCATTTGAAAAAGAGCACGGAGAGCAGGGAGAGGCTTCATTTGAAAGAGAGCGTGGAGAGCGGTGAGAGGCTTCTTTTAAAAGAGAGAGCGGAGAGTGGGGAGAGGGTTCATTTGAAAGAGAGCACAGAGGGTGGGGAGAGGCTTCATTTGAAAGACAGCACGAAGAGTGGGGAGAGGCTTCATTTGAAAGAGAGCACAGAGCATGGGGACAAGCTTCAGTTGAAAGAGAGTGGGAAGAGGCTTCAGTTGAAAAAGATCGGGGAGAGTAGTGAGAGGCTTCATTTGAAAGATAGCACGTAGAGGAGGGAGAGGCTTCATTTGAAAAGGAGCGCCGAGAGTGGGAAGAGGTTTCAGTTGAAAGAGAGCACGGAGAGTGGGGAGAGGCTACATTTGAAAGAGAGTGTGGAGAGGTTTCATTTGAAAAAGAGTGGGGAGAGCAGGGAGAGGCATCATTTGAAATAGAGTGGGGAGAGCGGGGAGAGGCTTCATTTGAAAAAGAGCACAGAGAGTGGGGAGAGGCTTCATTTGAAAAAGAGCGGGGAGAGGCTTCATTTGAAAAAGAGTGGGTAGAGCAGGGAGAGGCATCATTTGAAATAGAGCAGGGAAAGCGGGGAGAGGCTTCATTTGAAAAAGAGCACGGAGAGCAGGGAGAGGCTTCATTTGAAAGAGAGCGTGGAGAGCGGGGAGAGGCTTCATTTGAATAAGAGCACGGAGAGTGGGGAGAGGCTTCATTTGAAAAAGAGTGGGGAGAGGCTTCATTTGAAAAAGTGCATGGAAAGTGGGAAGAGGGATCATTTGAAAAAGAGTGGGGAGAGTGGGGAGAGGCTTCATTTGAAAAAGTGCGGGGAGAGTGGGGCGAGGTTAAATTTGAAAAAGAGCACGGAAAAGTGGGGAGAGGCTTCATTTGAAAGAGAGCATGGAGAGCGGGGAGAGGCTTCATTTGAAAGAGAGCGTGGAGCGCAGGGAGTGTCTTCATTTGAAAAAGAGCACGGAGAGCAGGGAGAGGCGTCATTTGAAAAAGAGCATGGAGAGCGGGGAGAGGCTTCATTTGAAAAAGAGCACGGAGAGCAGGGAGAGGCTTCAGTTGAAAAAGAGCATGGAGAGCGGGGAGAGGCTTCATTTGAAAGAGAGCGTGGAGAGCGGGGAGAGGCTTCATTTGAATAAGAGCACGGAGAGTGGGGAGAGGCTTCATTTGAAAAAGAGTGGGGAGTGGCTTCATTTGAAAAAGTGCATGGAGAGTGGGAAGAGGGATCATTTGAAAAAGAGTGGGGAGAGTGGGGAGAGGCTTCATTTGAAAAGGAGCATGGAGAGCGGGGAGAGGCTTCATTTGAAAAAGAGCGGGGAGAGTGGGGCGAGGTTAAATTTGAAAAAGAGCACGGAAAAGTGGGGAGAGGCTTCATTTGAAAGAGAGCATGGAGAGCGGGGAGAGGCTTCATTTGAAAGAGAGCGTGGAGCGCAGGGAGTGTCTTCATTTGAAAAAGAGCACGGAGAGCAGGGAGAGGCTTCATTTGAAAAAGAGCATGGAGAGCGGGGAGAGGCTTCATTTGAAAGAGAGCGTGGAGAGCGGGGAGAGGGATCATTTGAAAAAGAGCAGCGAGAGCGGGGAGAGGCTTCATTTGAAAGAGAGCGTGGAGAGCGGGGAGAGGCTTCATTTGAAAAAGAGCATGGAGAGTGGGGAGAGGCTTCATTTGAAAAAGAGTGGGGAGAGGCTTCATTTGAAAAAGTGCATGGAAAGTGGGAAGAGGGATCATTTGAAAAAGAGTGGGGAGAGTGGGGAGAGGCTTCATTTGAAAAAGTGCGGGGAGAGTGGGGCGAGGTTAAATTTGAAAAAGAGCACGGAAAAGTGGGGAGAGGCTTCATTTGAAAGAGAGCATGGAGAGCGGGGAGAGGCTTCATTTGAAAGAGAGCGTGGAGCGCAGGGAGTGTCTTCATTTGAAAAAGAGCACGGAGAGCAGGGAGAGGCGTCATTTGAAAAAGAGCATGGAGAGCGGGGAGAGGCTTCATTTGAAAAAGAGCACGGAGAGCAGGGAGAGGCTTCAGTTGAAAAAGAGCATGGAGAGCGGGGAGAGGCTTCATTTGAAAGAGAGCGTGGAGAGCGGGGAGAGGCTTCATTTGAATAAGAGCACGGAGAGTGGGGAGAGGCTTCATTTGAAAAAGAGTGGGGAGTGGCTTCATTTGAAAAAGTGCATGGAGAGTGGGAAGAGGGATCATTTGAAAAAGAGTGGGGAGAGTGGGGAGAGGCTTCATTTGAAAAGGAGCATGGAGAGCGGGGAGAGGCTTCATTTGAAAAAGAGCGGGGAGAGTGGGGCGAGGTTAAATTTGAAAAAGAGCACGGAAAAGTGGGGAGAGGCTTCATTTGAAAGAGAGCATGGAGAGCGGGGAGAGGCTTCATTTGAAAGAGAGCGTGGAGCGCAGGGAGTGTCTTCATTTGAAAAAGAGCACGGAGAGCAGGGAGAGGCTTCATTTGAAAAAGAGCATGGAGAGCGGGGAGAGGCTTCATTTGAAAGAGAGCGTGGAGAGCGGGGAGAGGGATCATTTGAAAAAGAGCAGCGAGAGCGGGGAGAGGCTTCATTTGAAAGAGAGCGTGGAGAGCGGGGAGAGGCTTCATTTGAAAAAGAGCATGGAGAGCAGGGAGAGGCTTCATTTGAAAAAGAGCGGGGAGAGCAGGGAGAGGCTTCATTTGAAAGAGAGCATGGAGAGCGGGGAGAGGCTTCATTTGAATGAGAGCGTGGAGAGCGGGGAGAGGCTTCATTTGAAAAAGAGCATGGAGAGCAGGGAGAGGCTTCATTTGAAAAAGAGCGGGGAGAGCAGGGAGAGGCTTCATTTGAAAGAGAGCACGGAGAGTGGGGAGAAGCTTCATTTGAAAAAGAGCATGGAGAGCAGGGGAGGCTTCATTTGAAAAAGAGCGGGGAGAGCAGGGAGAGGCTTCATTTGAAAGAGAGCGTGGAGAGTGGGGAGAGGCTTCATTTGAAAAAGAGCATGGAGTGCAGGAAGAGGCTTCATTTGAAAAAGAGCGGGGAGAGCAGGGAGAGTCTTCATTTGAAAGAGAGCGTGGAGAGCGGGGAGAGGCTTCATTTGAAAAAGAGCATGGAGAGAGGGGACAGGCTTCATTCGAAAGAGAGCGTGGAGAGCGAGGTGAGGCTTCATTTGAAAAAGAGCACGGAGAGCAGGGAGAGGCTTCATTTGAAAAAGAGTGCGGAGAGCGGGGAGAGGCTAAATTTGAAAAAGAGCACGGAGAGCGGTGAGAGGCATCATTTGAAAAAGAGCACGGTGAGTGGGGAGAGGCTTCATTTGAAAAAGAGTGGGGAGAGGCTTCATTTGAAAAAGAGCATGGAGGGTGGGAAGAGGGATCATTTGAAAAAGAGTGGGGAGAGGCTTCATTTGAAAAGGAGCATGGAGAGCGGGGAGAGGCTTCATGAGAAAAAGAGCGGGGAGAGTGGGGAGAGGCTAAATTTGAAAAAGAGCGGGGAGATTGGGGAGAGGCTTCATTTGAAAGTGAGCATGGAGAGCGGGGAGAGGCTTCATTTGAAAGAGAGCGTGGGGCGCAGGGAGAGGCTTCATTTGAAAAAGAGCACGGAGAGCAGGGAGAGGCTTCATTTGAAAAAGAGCATGGAGAGCGGGGAGAGGCTTCATTTGAAAGAGAGCGTGGAGAGCGGGGAGAGGCTTCATTTGAAAAAGAGCGGGAAGAGCAGAGAGAGGCTTCATTTGAAAGAGAGCACAGAGAGTGGGGAGAGGCTTCATTTGAAAAAGAGCATGGAGAGCAGGAAGAGGCTTCATTTGAAAAAGAGCGGGGAGAGCAGGGAGAGGCTTCATTTGAAAGAGAGCGTGGAGAGCGGGGAGAGGCTTCATTTGAAAAAGAGCATGGCGAGCAGGGAGAGGCTTCATTTGAAAGAGAGCATGGAGAGAGGGGACAGGCTTCATTCGAAAGAGAGCGTGGAGAGCGGAGTGAGGCTTCATTTGAAAAAGAGCATGGAGAGCAGGAAGAGGCTTCATTTGAAAAAGAGCGGGGAGAGCAGGGAGAGGCTACATTTGAAAGAGAGCGTGGAGAGCGGAGTGAGGCTTCATTTGAAAAAGAGCACGGAGAGCAGGGAGAGGCTTTATTTGAAAGAGAGCACAGAGCATGGGGACAAGCTTCAGTTGAAAGAGAGTGGGAAGAGGCTTCAGTTGAAAAAGATCGGGGAGAGTAGTGAGAGGCTTCATTTGAAAGATAGCACGTAGAGGAGGGAGAGGCTTCATTTGAAAAGGAGCGCCGAGAGTGGGAAGAGGTTTCAGTTGAAAGAGAGCACGGAGAGTGGGGAGAGGCTACATTTGAAAGAGAGTGTGGAGAGGTTTCATTTGAAATAGAGTGGGGAGAGCGGGGAGAGGCTTCATTTGAAAAAGAGCACGGAGAGTGGGGAGAGGCTTCATTTGAAAAAGAGCGGGGAGAGGCTTCATTTGAAAAAGAGTGGGTAGAGCAGGGAGAGGCATCATTTGAAATAGAGCGGGGAGAGCGGGGAGAGGCTTCATCTGAAAAAGAGCACGGAGAGCAGGGAGAGGCTTCAGTTGAAAAAGAGCATGGAGAGCGGGGAGAGGCTTCATTTGAAAGAGAGCGTGGAGAGCGGGGAGAGGCTTCATTTGAATAAGAGCACGGAGAGTGGGGAGAGGCTTCATTTGAAAAAGAGTGGGGAGAGGCTTCATTTGAAAAAGTGCATGGAAAGTGGGAAGAGGGATCATTTGAAAAAGAGTGGGGAGAGTGGGGAGAGGCTTCATTTGAAAAAGAGCGGGGAGAGTGGGGCGAGGTTAAATTTGAAAAAGAGCACGGAAAAGTGGGGAGAGGCTTCATTTGAAAGAGAGCATGGAGAGCGGGGAGAGGCTTCATTTGAAAGAGAGCGTGGAGCGCAGGGAGTGTCTTCATTTGAAAAAGAGCACGGAGAGCAGGGAGAGGCTTCATTTGAAAAAGAGCATGGAGAGCGGGGAGAGGGATCATTTGAAAAAGAGCAGCGAGAGTGGGGAGAGGCTTCATTTGAAAGAGAGCGTGGAGAGCGGGGAGAGGCTTCAGTTGAAAAAGAGCATGGAGAGCGGGGAGAGGCTTCATTTGAAAGAGAGCATGGAGAGCGGGGAGAGGGATCATTTGAAAAAGAGCAGCGAGAGCGGGGAGAGGCTTCATTTGAAAGAGAACGTGGAGAGCGGGGAGAGGCTTCATTTGAAAAAGAGCATGGAGAGCAGGGAGAGGCTTCATTTGAAAAAGAGCGGGGAGAGCAGGGAGAGGCTTCATTTGAAAGAGAGCATGGAGAGCGGGGAGAGGCTTCATTTGAATGAGAGCGTGGAGAGCGGGGAGAGGCTTCATTTGAAAAAGAGCATGGAGAGCAGGGAGAGGCTTCATTTGAAAAAGAGCGGGGAGTGCAGGGAGAGGCTTCATTTGAAAGAGAGCACGGAGAGTGGGGAGAGGCTTCATTTGAAAAAGAGCATGGAGAGCAGGGAGAGGCTTCATTTGAAAAAGAGCGGGGAGAGCAGGGAGAGGCTTCATTTGAAAGAGAGCGTGGAGAGTGGGGAGAGGCTTCATTTGAAAAAGAGCATGGAGTGCAGGAAGAGGCTTCATTTGAAAAAGAGCGGGGAGAGCAGGGAGAGTCTTCATTTGAAAGAGAGTGTGGAGAGCGGGGAGAGGCTTCATTTGAAAAAGAGCATGGAGAGAGGGGACAGGCTTCATTCGAAAGAGAGCGTGGAGAGCGAGGTGAGGCTTCATTTGAAAAAGAGCACGGAGAGCAGGGAGAGGCTTCAATTGAAAAAGAGTGCGGAGAGCGGGGAGAGGCTAAATTTGAAAAAGAGCACGGAGAGTGGTGAGAGGCATCATTTGAAAAAGAGCACGGTGAGTGGGGAGAGGCTTCATTTGAAAAAGAGTGGGGAGAGGCTTCATTTGAAAAAGAGCATGGAGAGTGGGAAGAGGAATCATTTGAAAAAGAGTGGGGAGAGGCTTCATTTGAAAAGGAGCATGGAGAGCGGGGAGAGTTTTCATGACAAAAAGAGCGGGGAGAGTGGGGAGAGGCTAAATTTGAAAAAGAGCGGGGAGATTGGGGAGAGGCTTCATTTGAAAGTGAGCATGGAGAGCGGGGAGAGGCTTCATTTGAAAGAGAGCGTGGAGCGCAGGGAGAGGCTTCATTTGAAAAAGAGCACGGAGAGCAGGGAGAGGCTTCATTTGAAAAAGAGCATGGAGAGCGGGGAGAGGCTTCATTTGAAAGAGTGCGTGGAGAGCGGGGAGAGTCTTTATTTGAAAAAGAGCACGGAGAGCGGGGAGAGGCTTCATTTGAAAGAGAGCGTGGAGAGCGGGGAGAGGCTTCATTTGAAAAAGAGCATGGAGAGCAGGGAGAGGCTTCATTTGAAAAAGAGCGGGGAGAGCAGGGAGAGGCTTCATTTGAAAGAGAGCATGGAGAGCAGGTAGAGGCTTCATTTGAAAAAGAGCACGGAGAGCAGGGAGACGCTTCAATTGAAAAAGAGCGGGAAGAGCAGAGAGAGGCTTCATTTGAAAGAGAGCACAGAGAGTGGGGAGAGGCTTCATTTGAAAAAGAGCATGGAGAGCAGGGAGAGGCTTCATTTGATAAAGAGCGGGGAGAGCAGGGTGAGGCTTCATTTGAAAGAGAGCGTGGAGAGCGGGGAGAGGCTTCATTTGAAAAAGAGCATGGAGAGCAGGAAGAGGCTTCATTTGAAAAAGAGCGGGGAGAGCAGGGAGAGGCTTCATTTGAAAGAGAGCGTGGAGAGCGGGGAGAGGCTTCATTTGAAAAAGAGCATGGCGAGCAGGGAGAGGCTTCATTTGAAAAAGAGCATGGAGAGAGGGGACAGGCTTCATTCGAAAGAGAGCATGGAGAGCGGAGTGAGGCTTCATTTGAAAAAGAGCATGGAGAGAAGGAAGAGGCTTCATTTGAAAAAGAGCGGGGAGAGCAGGGAGAGGCTTCATTTGAAAGAGAGCGTGGAGAGCGGAGTGAGGCTTCATTTGAAAAAGAGCACGGAGAGCAGGGAGAGGCTTCATTTGAAAGAGAGCGTGGAGAGCGGTGAGAGGCTTCTTTTAAAAGAGAGAGCGGAGAGTGGGGAGAGGGTTCATTTGAAAGAGAGCACAGAGGGTGGGGAGAGGCTTCATTTGAAAGACAGCACGAAGAGTGGGGAGAGGCTTCATTTGAAAGAGAGCACAGAGCATGGGGACAAGCTTCAGTTGAAAGAGAGTGGGAAGAGGCTTCAGTTGAAAAAGATCGGGGAGAGTAGTGAGAGGCTTCATTTGAAAGATAGCACGTAGAGGAGGGAGAGGCTTCATTTGAAAAGGAGCGCCGAGAGTGGGAAGAGGTTTCAGTTGAAAGAGAGCACGGAGAGTGGGGAGAGGCTACATTTGAAAGAGAGTGTGGAGAGGTTTCATTTGAAAAAGAGTGGGGAGAGCAGGGAGAGGCATCATTTGAAATAGAGTGGGGAGAGCGGGGAGAGGCTTCATTTGAAAAAGAGCACAGAGAGTGAGGAGAGGCTTCATTTGAAAAAGAGCGGGGAGAGGCTTCATTTGAAAAAGAGTGGGTAGAGCAGGGAGAGGCATCATTTGAAATAGAGCAGGGAAAGCGGGGAGAGGCTTCATTTGAAAAAGAGCACGGAGAGCAGGGAGAGGCTTCATTTGAAAGAGAGCGTGGAGAGCGGGGAGAGGCTTCATTTGAATAAGAGCACGGAGAGTGGGGAGAGGCTTCATTTGAAAAAGAGTGGGGAGAGGCTTCATTTGAAAAAGTGCATGGAAAGTGGGAAGAGGGATCATTTGAAAAAGAGTGGGGAGAGTGGGGAGAGGCTTCATTTGAAAAAGTGCGGGGAGAGTGGGGCGAGGTTAAATTTGAAAAAGAGCACGGAAAAGTGGGGAGAGGCTTCATTTGAAAGAGAGCATGGAGAGCGGGGAGAGGCTTCATTTGAAAGAGAGCGTGGAGCGCAGGGAGTGTCTTCATTTGAAAAAGAGCACGGAGAGCAGGGAGAGGCGTCATTTGAAAAAGAGCATGGAGAGCGGGGAGAGGCTTCATTTGAAAAAGAGCACGGAGAGCAGGGAGAGGCTTCAGTTGAAAAAGAGCATGGAGAGCGGGGAGAGGCTTCATTTGAAAGAGAGCGTGGAGAGCGGGGAGAGGCTTCATTTGAATAAGAGCACGGAGAGTGGGGAGAGGCTTCATTTGAAAAAGAGTGGGGAGTGGCTTCATTTGAAAAAGTGCATGGAGAGTGGGAAGAGGGATCATTTGAAAAAGAGTGGGGAGAGTGGGGAGAGGCTTCATTTGAAAAGGAGCATGGAGAGCGGGGAGAGGCTTCATTTGAAAAAGAGCGGGGAGAGTGGGGCGAGGTTAAATTTGAAAAAGAGCACGGAAAAGTGGGGAGAGGCTTCATTTGAAAGAGAGCATGGAGAGCGGGGAGAGGCTTCATTTGAAAGAGAGCGTGGAGCGCAGGGAGTGTCTTCATTTGAAAAAGAGCACGGAGAGCAGGGAGAGGCTTCATTTGAAAAAGAGCATGGAGAGCGGGGAGAGGCTTCATTTGAAAGAGAGCGTGGAGAGCGGGGAGAGGGATCATTTGAAAAAGAGCAGCGAGAGCGGGGAGAGGCTTCATTTGAAAGAGAGCGTGGAGAGCGGGGAGAGGCTTCATTTGAAAAAGAGCATGGAGAGCAGGGAGAGGCTTCATTTGAAAAAGAGCGGGGAGAGCAGGGAGAGGCTTCATTTGAAAGAGAGCATGGAGAGCGGGGAGAGGCTTCATTTGAATGAGAGCGTGGAGAGCGGGGAGAGGCTTCATTTGAAAAAGAGCATGGAGAGCAGGGAGAGGCTTCATTTGAAAAAGAGCGGGGAGAGCAGGGAGAGGCTTCATTTGAAAGAGAGCACGGAGAGTGGGGAGAAGCTTCATTTGAAAAAGAGCATGGAGAGCAGGGGAGGCTTCATTTGAAAAAGAGCGGGGAGAGCAGGGAGAGGCTTCATTTGAAAGAGAGCGTGGAGAGTGGGGAGAGGCTTCATTTGAAAAAGAGCATGGAGTGCAGGAAGAGGCTTCATTTGAAAAAGAGCGGGGAGAGCAGGGAGAGTCTTCATTTGAAAGAGAGCGTGGAGAGCGGGGAGAGGCTTCATTTGAAAAAGAGCATGGAGAGAGGGGACAGGCTTCATTCGAAAGAGAGCGTGGAGAGCGAGGTGAGGCTTCATTTGAAAAAGAGCACGGAGAGCAGGGAGAGGCTTCATTTGAAAAAGAGTGCGGAGAGCGGGGAGAGGCTAAATTTGAAAAAGAGCACGGAGAGCGGTGAGAGGCATCATTTGAAAAAGAGCACGGTGAGTGGGGAGAGGCTTCATTTGAAAAAGAGTGGGGAGAGGCTTCATTTGAAAAAGAGCATGGAGGGTGGGAAGAGGGATCATTTGAAAAAGAGTGGGGAGAGGCTTCATTTGAAAAGGAGCATGGAGAGCGGGGAGAGGCTTCATGAGAAAAAGAGCGGGGAGAGTGGGGAGAGGCTAAATTTGAAAAAGAGCGGGGAGATTGGGGAGAGGCTTCATTTGAAAGTGAGCATGGAGAGCGGGGAGAGGCTTCATTTGAAAGAGAGCGTGGGGCGCAGGGAGAGGCTTCATTTGAAAAAGAGCACGGAGAGCAGGGAGAGGCTTCATTTGAAAAAGAGCATGGAGAGCGGGGAGAGGCTTCATTTGAAAGAGAGCGTGGAGAGCGGGGAGAGGCTTCATTTGAAAAAGAGCGGGAAGAGCAGAGAGAGGCTTCATTTGAAAGAGAGCACAGAGAGTGGGGAGAGGCTTCATTTGAAAAAGAGCATGGAGAGCAGGGAGAGGCTTCATTTGAAAAAGAGCGGGGAGAGCAGAGTGAGGCTTCATTTGAAAGATAGCGTGGAGAGCGGGGAGAGGCTTCATTTGAAAAAGAGCATGGAGAGCAGGAAGAGGCTTCATTTGAAAAAGAGTGGGGAGAGCAGGGAGAGGCTTCATTTGAAAGAGAGCGTGGAGAGCGGGGAGAGGCTTCATTTGAAAAAGAGCATGGCGAGCAGGGAGAGGCTTCATTTGAAAAAGAGCATGGAGAGAGGGGACAGGCTTCATTCGAAAGAGAGCGTGGAGAGCGGAGTGAGGCTTCATTTGAAAAAGAGCATGGAGAGCAGGAAGAGGCTTCATTTGAAAAAGAGCGGGGAGAGCAGGGAGAGGCTTCATTTGAAAGAGAGCGTGGAGAGCGGAGTGAGGCTTCATTTGAAAAAGAGCACGGAGAGCAGGGAGAGGCTTCATTTGAAAGAGAGCGTGGAGAGCGGTGAGAGGCTTCTTTTAAAAGAGAGAGCGGAGAGTGGGGAGAGGGTTCATTTGAAAGAGAGCACAGAGAGTGGGGAGAGGCTTCATTTGAAAGACAGCACGAAGAGTGGGGAGAGGCTTCATTTGAAAGAGAGCACAGAGCATGGGGACAAGCTTCAGTTGAAAGAGAGTGGGAAGAGGCTTCAGTTGAAAAAGATCGGGGAGAGTAGTGAGAGGCTTCATTTGAAAGATAGCACGTAGAGGAGGGAGAGGCTTCATTTGAAAAGGAGCGCCGAGAGTGGGAAGAGGTTTCAGTTGAAAGAGAGCACGGAGAGTGGGGAGAGGCTACATTTGAAAGAGAGTGTGGAGAGGTTTCATTTGAAAAAGAGTGGGGAGAGCAGGGAGAGGCATCATTTGAAATAGAGTGGGGAGAGCGGGGAGAGGCTTCATTTGAAAAAGAGCACGGAGAGTGGGGAGAGGCTTCATTTGAAAAAGAGCGGGGAGAGGCTTCATTTGAAAAAGAGTGGGTAGAGCAGGGAGAGGCATCATTTGAAATAGAGCGGGGAGAGCGGGGAGAGGCTTCATTTGAAAAAGAGCACGGAGAGCAGGGAGAGGCTTCATTTGAAAGAGAGCGTGGAGAGCGGGGAGAGGCTTCATTTGAATAAGAGCACGGAGAGTGGGGAGAGGCTTCATTTGAAAAAGAGTGGGGAGAGGCTTCATTTGAAAAAGCGCATGGAAAGTGGGAAGAGGGATCATTTGAAAAAGAGTGGGGAGAGTGGGGAGAGGCTTCATTTGAAAAAGAGCGGGGAGAGTGGGGCGAGGTTAAATTTGAAAAAGAGCACGGAAAAGTGGGGAGAGGCTTCATTTGAAAGAGAGCATGGAGAGCGGGGAGAGGCTTCATTTGAAAGAGAGCGTGGAGCGCAGGGAGTGTCTTCATTTGAAAAAGAGCACGGAGAGCAGGGAGAGGCGTCATTTGAAAAAGAGCATGGAGAGCGGGGAGAGGCTTCATTTGAAAGAGAGCGTGGAGAGCGGGGAGAGGGATCATTTGAAAAAGAGCAGCGCGAGCGGGGAGAGGCTAAATTTGTAAAAGAGCACGGAGAGCGGTGAGAGGCATCATTTGAAATAGAGCACAGTGAGTGGGGAGAGGCTTCATTTGAAAAAGAGTGGGGAGAGGCTTCATTTGAAAAAGAGCATGGAGAGTGGGAAGAGGGATCATTTGAAAAAGAGTGGGGAGAGTGGGGAGAGGCTTCATTTGAAAAGGAGCATGGAGAGCGGGGAGAGGCTTCATTACAAAAAGAGCAGGGAGAGTGGGGAGAGGCTAAATTTGAAAAAGAGCGGGGAGAGTGGGGAGAGGCTTCATTTGAAAGTGAGCATGGAGAGCGGGGAGAGGCTTCATTTGAAAGCGAGCGTGGAGCGCAGGGAGAGGCTTCATTTGAAAAAGAGCACGGAGAGCAGGGAGAGGCTTCATTTGAAAAAGAGCATGGAGAGCGGGGAGAGGCTTCATTTGAAAGAGAGCGTGGAGAGCGGGGAGAGTCTTCATTTGAAAAAGAGCATGGAGAGCGGGGAGAGGCTTCATTTGAAAGAGAGCGTGGAGAGCGGGGAGAGGCTTCATTTGAAAAAGAGCATGGAGAGCAGGGAGAGGCTTCATTTGAAAAAGAGCGGGGAGAGCAGGGAGGGGCTTCATTTGAAAGAGAGCATGGAGAACGGGGAGAGGCTTCATTTGAAAGAGAGCGTGGAGAGCGGGGAGAGGCTTCATTTGAAAAAGAGCATGGAGAGCAGGGAGAGGCTTCATTTGAAAAAGAGCGGGGAGAGCAGGGAGAGGCTTCATTTGAAAGAGAGCACGGAGAGTGAGGAGAGGCTTCATTTGAAAAAGAGCATGGAGAGCAGGGAGAGGCTTCATTTGAAAAAGAGTGGGGAGAGGCTTCATTTGAAAAAGAGCATGGAGAGAGGGAAGAGGGATCATTTGAAAAAGAGTGGGGACAGTGGGGAGAGGCTTCATTTGAAAAGGAGCATGGAGAGCGGGGAGAGGCTTCATTAGAAAAAGAGCGGGGAGAGTGGGGAGAGGCTAAATTTGAAAAAGAGCGGGGAGAGTGGGGAGAGGCTTCATTTGAAAGTGAGCATGGAGAGCGGGGAGAGGCTTCATTTGAAAGAGAGCGTGGAGCGCAGGGAGAGGCTTCATTTGAAAAAGAGCACGGAGAGCAGGGAGAGGCTTCATTTGAAAAAGAGCATGGAGAGCGGGGAGAGGCTTCATTTGAAAGAGAGCGTGGAGAGGAGGGAGAGGCTTCATTTGAAAAAGAGCACGGAGAGCAGGGAGAGGCTTCATTTGAAAAAGAGCGTGGAGAGCGGGGAGAGTCTTCATTTGAAAAAGAGCATGGAGAGCGGGGAGAGGCTTCATTTGAAAGAGAGCGTGGAGCGCAGGGAGAGGCTTCATTTGAAAGACAGCACGGAGAGCGGGGAGAGGCTTTTTTTGAAAGAGAGCGTGGAGAGCGGGGAGAGTCTTCATTTGAAAAAGAGCATGGAGAGCGGGGAGAGGCTTCATTTGAAAGAGAGTGGGGAGAGCGGGGAGAGGCTTCATTTGAAAAAGAGCACAGAGAGTGAGGAGAGGCTTCATTTGAAAAAGAGCGGGGAGAGGCTTCATTTGAAAAAGAGTGGGTAGAGCAGGGAGAGGCATCATTTGAAATAGAGCAGGGAAAGCGGGGAGAGGCTTCATTTGAAAAAGAGCACGGAGAGCAGGGAGAGGCTTCATTTGAAAGAGAGCGTGGAGAGCGGGGAGAGGCTTCATTTGAATAAGAGCACGGAGAGTGGGGAGAGGCTTCATTTGAAAAAGAGTGGGGAGAGGCTTCATTTGAAAAAGTGCATGGAAAGTGGGAAGAGGGATCATTTGAAAAAGAGTGGGGAGAGTGGGGAGAGGCTTCATTTGAAAAAGTGCGGGGAGAGTGGGGCGAGGTTAAATTTGAAAAAGAGCACGGAAAAGTGGGGAGAGGCTTCATTTGAAAGAGAGCATGGAGAGCGGGGAGAGGCTTCATTTGAAAGAGAGCGTGGAGCGCAGGGAGTGTCTTCATTTGAAAAAGAGCACGGAGAGCAGGGAGAGGCGTCATTTGAAAAAGAGCATGGAGAGCGGGGAGAGGCTTCATTTGAAAAAGAGCACGGAGAGCAGGGAGAGGCTTCAGTTGAAAAAGAGCATGGAGAGCGGGGAGAGGCTTCATTTGAAAGAGAGCGTGGAGAGCGGGGAGAGGCTTCATTTGAATAAGAGCACGGAGAGTGGGGAGAGGCTTCATTTGAAAAAGAGTGGGGAGTGGCTTCATTTGAAAAAGTGCATGGAGAGTGGGAAGAGGGATCATTTGAAAAAGAGTGGGGAGAGTGGGGAGAGGCTTCATTTGAAAAGGAGCATGGAGAGCGGGGAGAGGCTTCATTTGAAAAAGAGCGGGGAGAGTGGGGCGAGGTTAAATTTGAAAAAGAGCACGGAAAAGTGGGGAGAGGCTTCATTTGAAAGAGAGCATGGAGAGCGGGGAGAGGCTTCATTTGAAAGAGAGCGTGGAGCGCAGGGAGTGTCTTCATTTGAAAAAGAGCACGGAGAGCAGGGAGAGGCTTCATTTGAAAAAGAGCATGGAGAGCGGGGAGAGGCTTCATTTGAAAGAGAGCGTGGAGAGCGGGGAGAGGGATCATTTGAAAAAGAGCAGCGAGAGCGGGGAGAGGCTTCATTTGAAAGAGAGCGTGGAGAGCGGGGAGAGGCTTCATTTGAAAAAGAGCATGGAGAGCAGGGAGAGGCTTCATTTGAAAAAGAGCGGGGAGAGCAGGGAGAGGCTTCATTTGAAAGAGAGCATGGAGAGCGGGGAGAGGCTTCATTTGAATGAGAGCGTGGAGAGCGGGGAGAGGCTTCATTTGAAAAAGAGCATGGAGAGCAGGGAGAGGCTTCATTTGAAAAAGAGCGGGGAGAGCAGGGAGAGGCTTCATTTGAAAGAGAGCACGGAGAGTGGGGAGAAGCTTCATTTGAAAAAGAGCATGGAGAGCAGGGGAGGCTTCATTTGAAAAAGAGCGGGGAGAGCAGGGAGAGGCTTCATTTGAAAGAGAGCGTGGAGAGTGGGGAGAGGCTTCATTTGAAAAAGAGCATGGAGTGCAGGAAGAGGCTTCATTTGAAAAAGAGCGGGGAGAGCAGGGAGAGTCTTCATTTGAAAGAGAGCGTGGAGAGCGGGGAGAGGCTTCATTTGAAAAAGAGCATGGAGAGAGGGGACAGGCTTCATTCGAAAGAGAGCGTGGAGAGCGAGGTGAGGCTTCATTTGAAAAAGAGCACGGAGAGCAGGGAGAGGCTTCATTTGAAAAAGAGTGCGGAGAGCGGGGAGAGGCTAAATTTGAAAAAGAGCACGGAGAGCGGTGAGAGGCATCATTTGAAAAAGAGCACGGTGAGTGGGGAGAGGCTTCATTTGAAAAAGAGTGGGGAGAGGCTTCATTTGAAAAAGAGCATGGAGGGTGGGAAGAGGGATCATTTGAAAAAGAGTGGGGAGAGGCTTCATTTGAAAAGGAGCATGGAGAGCGGGGAGAGGCTTCATGAGAAAAAGAGCGGGGAGAGTGGGGAGAGGCTAAATTTGAAAAAGAGCGGGGAGATTGGGGAGAGGCTTCATTTGAAAGTGAGCATGGAGAGCGGGGAGAGGCTTCATTTGAAAGAGAGCGTGGGGCGCAGGGAGAGGCTTCATTTGAAAAAGAGCACGGAGAGCAGGGAGAGGCTTCATTTGAAAAAGAGCATGGAGAGCGGGGAGAGGCTTCATTTGAAAGAGAGCGTGGAGAGCGGGGAGAGGCTTCATTTGAAAAAGAGCGGGAAGAGCAGAGAGAGGCTTCATTTGAAAGAGAGCACAGAGAGTGGGGAGAGGCTTCATTTGAAAAAGAGCATGGAGAGCAGGGAGAGGCTTCATTTGAAAAAGAGCGGGGAGAGCAGAGTGAGGCTTCATTTGAAAGATAGCGTGGAGAGCGGGGAGAGGCTTCATTTGAAAAAGAGCATGGAGAGCAGGAAGAGGCTTCATTTGAAAAAGAGTGGGGAGAGCAGGGAGAGGCTTCATTTGAAAGAGAGCGTGGAGAGCGGGGAGAGGCTTCATTTGAAAAAGAGCATGGCGAGCAGGGAGAGGCTTCATTTGAAAAAGAGCATGGAGAGAGGGGACAGGCTTCATTCGAAAGAGAGCGTGGAGAGCGGAGTGAGGCTTCATTTGAAAAAGAGCATGGAGAGCAGGAAGAGGCTTCATTTGAAAAAGAGCGGGGAGAGCAGGGAGAGGCTTCATTTGAAAGAGAGCGTGGAGAGCGGAGTGAGGCTTCATTTGAAAAAGAGCACGGAGAGCAGGGAGAGGCTTCATTTGAAAGAGAGCGTGGAGAGCGGTGAGAGGCTTCTTTTAAAAGAGAGAGCGGAGAGTGGGGAGAGGGTTCATTTGAAAGAGAGCACAGAGAGTGGGGAGAGGCTTCATTTGAAAGACAGCACGAAGAGTGGGGAGAGGCTTCATTTGAAAGAGAGCACAGAGCATGGGGACAAGCTTCAGTTGAAAGAGAGTGGGAAGAGGCTTCAGTTGAAAAAGATCGGGGAGAGTAGTGAGAGGCTTCATTTGAAAGATAGCACGTAGAGGAGGGAGAGGCTTCATTTGAAAAGGAGCGCCGAGAGTGGGAAGAGGTTTCAGTTGAAAGAGAGCACGGAGAGTGGGGAGAGGCTACATTTGAAAGAGAGTGTGGAGAGGTTTCATTTGAAAAAGAGTGGGGAGAGCAGGGAGAGGCATCATTTGAAATAGAGTGGGGAGAGCGGGGAGAGGCTTCATTTGAAAAAGAGCACGGAGAGTGGGGAGAGGCTTCATTTGAAAAAGAGCGGGGAGAGGCTTCATTTGAAAAAGAGTGGGTAGAGCAGGGAGAGGCATCATTTGAAATAGAGCGGGGAGAGCGGGGAGAGGCTTCATTTGAAAAAGAGCACGGAGAGCAGGGAGAGGCTTCATTTGAAAGAGAGCGTGGAGAGCGGGGAGAGGCTTCATTTGAATAAGAGCACGGAGAGTGGGGAGAGGCTTCATTTGAAAAAGAGTGGGGAGAGGCTTCATTTGAAAAAGTGCATGGAAAGTGGGAAGAGGGATCATTTGAAAAAGAGTGGGGAGAGTGGGGAGAGGCTTCATTTGAAAAAGAGCGGGGAGAGTGGGGCGAGGTTAAATTTGAAAAAGAGCACGGAAAAGTGGGGAGAGGCTTCATTTGAAAGAGAGCATGGAGAGCGGGGAGAGGCTTCATTTGAAAGAGAGCGTGGAGCGCAGGGAGTGTCTTCATTTGAAAAAGAGCACGGAGAGCAGGGAGAGGCGTCATTTGAAAAAGAGCATGGAGAGCGGGGAGAGGCTTCATTTGAAAGAGAGCGTGGAGAGCGGGGAGAGGGATCATTTGAAAAAGAGCAGCGCGAGCGGGGAGAGGCTAAATTTGTAAAAGAGCACGGAGAGCGGTGAGAGGCATCATTTGAAATAGAGCACAGTGAGTGGGGAGAGGCTTCATTTGAAAAAGAGTGGGGAGAGGCTTCATTTGAAAAAGAGCATGGAGAGTGGGAAGAGGGATCATTTGAAAAAGAGTGGGGAGAGTGGGGAGAGGCTTCATTTGAAAAGGAGCATGGAGAGCGGGGAGAGGCTTCATTACAAAAAGAGCAGGGAGAGTGGGGAGAGGCTAAATTTGAAAAAGAGCGGGGAGAGTGGGGAGAGGCTTCATTTGAAAGTGAGCATGGAGAGCGGGGAGAGGCTTCATTTGAAAGAGAGCGTGGAGCGCAGGGAGAGGCTTCATTTGAAAAAGAGCACGGAGAGCAGGGAGAGGCTTCATTTGAAAAAGAGCATGGAGAGCGGGGAGAGGCTTCATTTGAAAGAGAGCGTGGAGAGCGGGGAGAGTCTTCATTTGAAAAAGAGCATGGAGAGCGGGGAGAGGCTTCATTTGAAAGAGAGCGTGGAGAGCGGGGAGAGGCTTCATTTGAAAAAGAGCATGGAGAGCAGGGAGAGGCTTCATTTGAAAAAGAGCGGGGAGAGCAGGGAGGGGCTTCATTTGAAAGAGAGCATGGAGAACGGGGAGAGGCTTCATTTGAAAGAGAGCGTGGAGAGCGGGGAGAGGCTTCATTTGAAAAAGAGCATGGAGAGCAGGGAGAGGCTTCATTTGAAAAAGAGCGGGGAGAGCAGGGAGAGGCTTCATTTGAAAGAGAGCACGGAGAGTGAGGAGAGGCTTCATTTGAAAAAGAGCATGGAGAGCAGGGAGAGGCTTCATTTGAAAAAGAGTGGGGAGAGGCTTCATTTGAAAAAGAGCATGGAGAGAGGGAAGAGGGATCATTTGAAAAAGAGTGGGGACAGTGGGGAGAGGCTTCATTTGAAAAGGAGCATGGAGAGCGGGGAGAGGCTTCATTAGAAAAAGAGCGGGGAGAGTGGGGAGAGGCTAAATTTGAAAAAGAGCGGGGAGAGTGGGGAGAGGCTTCATTTGAAAGTGAGCATGGAGAGCGGGGAGAGGCTTCATTTGAAAGAGAGCGTGGAGCGCAGGGAGAGGCTTCATTTGAAAAAGAGCACGGAGAGCAGGGAGAGGCTTCATTTGAAAAAGAGCATGGAGAGCGGGGAGAGGCTTCATTTGAAAGAGAGCGTGGAGAGGAGGGAGAGGCTTCATTTGAAAAAGAGCACGGAGAGCAGGGAGAGGCTTCATTTGAAAAAGAGCGTGGAGAGCGGGGAGAGTCTTCATTTGAAAAAGAGCATGGAGAGCGGGGAGAGGCTTCATTTGAAAGAGAGCGTGGAGCGCAGGGAGAGGCTTCATTTGAAAGACAGCACGGAGAGCGGGGAGAGGCTTTTTTTGAAAGAGAGCGTGGAGAGCGGGGAGAGTCTTCATTTGAAAAAGAGCATGGAGAGCGGGGAGAGGCTTCATTTGAAAGAGAGCGTGGAGAGCGGGGAGAGGCTTCATTTGAAAAAGAGCATGGAGAGCAGGGAGAGGCTTCATTTGAAAAAGAGCGGGGAGAGCAGGGAGGGGCTTCATTTGAAAGAGAGCATGGAGAACGGGGAGAGGCTTCATTTGAAAGAGAGCGTGGAGAGCGAGGAGAGGCTTCATTTGAAAAAGAGCATGGAGAGCAGGGAGAGGCTTCATTTGAAAAAGAGCGGGGAGAGCAGGGAGAGGCTTCATTTGAAAGAGAGCACGGAGATTGGGGAGAGGCTTCATTTGAAAAAGAGCATGGAGAGCAGGGAGAGGCTTCATTTGAAAAAGAGCGGCGAGAGCAGGGAGAGGCTTCATTTGAAAAAGAGCACGGAGAGCAGGGAGAGGATTCATTTGAAAAAGAGCATGGAGAGCGGGGAGAGGCTTCATTTGAAAGAGAGCGTGGTGAGCGGGGAGAGTCTTCATTTGAAAAAGAGCATGGAGAGCGGGGAGAGGCTTCATTTGAAAGAGAGCGTGGAGAGCGGGGAGAGGCTTCATTTGAAAAAGAGCATGGAGAGCAGGGAGAGGCTTCATTTGAAAAAGAGCGGGGTGAGCAGGGAGGGGCTTCATTTGAAAGAGAGCATGGAGAACGGGGAGAGGCTTCATTTGAAAGAGAGCGTGGAGAGCGGGGAGAGGCTTCATTTGAAAAAGAGCATGGAGAGCAGGGAGAGGCTTCATTTGAAAAAGAGCGGCGAGAGCAGGGAGAGGCTTCATTTGAAAGAGAGCACGGAGAGCAGGAAGAGGCTTAATTTGAAAAAGAGCGCGGAGAGCGGGGAGAGGCTTCATTTGAAAGAGAGCGCGGAGAGCGGTGAGAGGCTTCTTTTAAAAGAGAGCGTGGAGAGTGGGGAGAGGCTTCATTTGAAAGAGAGCACAGAGAGTGGGGAGAGGCTTCATTTGAAAGACAGCACGAAGAGTGGGGAGAGGCTTCATTTGAAAGAGAGCACAGAGCATGGGGAGAAGCTTCAGTTGAAAGAGAGTGGGAAGAGGCTTCAGTTGAAAAAGATCAGGGAGAGTGGTGAGAGGCTTCATTTGAAAGAGAGCACGTAGAGGAGGGAGAGGCTTCATTTGAAAAGGAGCGCGGAGAGTGGGAAGAGGTTTCAGTTGAAAGAGAGCACGGAGAGTGGGGAGAGGCTACATTTGAAAGAGAGTGTGGAGAGGCTTCATTTGAAAAAGAGTGGGGAGAGCAGGGAGAGGCATCATTTGAAATAGAGTGGGGAGAGCGGGGAGAGGCTTCAATTGAAAAAGAGCACAGAGAGTGGGGAGAGGCTTCATTTGAAAAAGAGCGGGGAGAGGCTTCATTTGAAAAAGAGCACGGAGAGCAGGGAGAGGCTTCATTTGAAAAAGGATGGGGAGACCAGGGAGAGGCTTCATTTGAAAAAGAGCATGGAGAGCGGGGAGCGTCTTCATTTGAAAAAGAGCATGGAGAGCGGGGAGAGGCTTCATTTGAAAGAGAGCGTGGAGAGCGGGGAGAGGCTTCATTTGAAAAAGAGCATGGAGAGCAGGGAGAGGCTTCATTTGAAAAAGAGCGGGGAGAGCAGGGAGAGGCTTCATTTGAAAGAGAGCATGGAGAGCGGGGAGAGGCTTCATTTGAATGGGAGCGTGGAGAGCGGGGTGAGGCTTCATTTGAAAAAGAGCATGGAGAGCAGGGAGAGGCTTCATTTGAAAAAGAGCGGGGAGAGCAGGGAGAGGCTTCATTTGAAAGAGAGCACGGAGAGTGGGGAGAGGTTTCATTTGAAAAAGAGCATGGAGAGCAGGGAGAGGCTTCATTTGAAAAAGAGCGGGGAGAGCAGGGAGAGGCTTCATTTGAAAAAGAGCGTGGAGAGCGGGGAGAGGCTTCATTTGAAAAAGAGCATGGAGAGCAGGAAGAGGCTTCATTTGAAAAAGAGCGGGGAGAGCAGGGAGAGGCTTCATTTGAAAGAGAGCGTGGAGAGCGGGGAGAGGCTTCATTTGAAAAAGAGCATGGAGAGAGGGGACAGGCTTCATTCGAAAGAGAGCATGGAGAGCGGGGTGAGCCTTCATTTGAAAAAGAGCACGGAGAGCAGTGAGAGGCTTCATTTGAAAAAGAGCGCGGAGGTTGGTGAGAGACGTCTTTTAAAAGAGAGTGCGGAGAGTGGGGAGAGGCTTCATTTGAAATACAGCACGGAGAGTGGGGAGAGGCTTCATTTGAAAGAGAGCACAGAGCATGGGGAGAAGCTTCAGTTGAAAGAGAGTGGGAAAAGGCTACAGTTGAAAAAGACCAGAGAGAGTGGTGAGAGGCTTCATTTGAAAGAGAGTACGTAGAGGAGGGAGAGGCTTCATTTGAAATAGAGCGGGGAGAGGCTTCATTTGACAAAGAGCACGGAGAGTGGGGAGAGGCTTCATTTGAAAAAGAGCATGGAGAGAAGGGACAGGCTTCATTTGAAAGAGAGCACGAAGAGCGGGGAGAGGCTTCATTTGAAAGAGAGCACGAAGAGTGGGGAGAGGCTTCATTTGAAAGAGAGCACAGAGCATGGGGAGAAGCTTCAGTTGAAAGAGAGTGGGAAGAGGCTTCAGTTGAAAAAGATCAGGGAGAGTAGTGAGAGGCTTCATTTGAATGAGAGCACGTAGAGTAGGGAGAGGCTTCATTTGAAAAGGAGCGCGGAGAGTGGGAAGAGGTTTCAGTTGAAAGAGAGCACGGAGAGTGGGGAGAGGCTACAGTTGAAAGAGAGTGTGGAGAGGCTTCATTTGAAAAAGAGTGGGGAGAGCAGGGAGAGGCATCATTTGAAATAGAGTGGGGAGAGCGGGGATAGGCTTCAGTTGAAAAAGAGCACAGAGAGTGGGGAGAGGCTTCATTTGAAAAAGAGCGGGGAGAGGCTTAATTTGAAAAAGAGTGGGGAGAGCAGGGAGAGGCCACATTTGAAATAGAGCGGGGAGAGCGGGGAGTGGCTTCATTTGAAAAAGAGCACGGAGAGCAGGGAGAGGCTTCATTTGAAAAAGAGTGGGGAGAGCAGGGAGAGGCTTCATTTGAAAAAGAGCATGGAGAGCGGGGAGAGGCTTCATTTGAAAAAGAGCATGGAGAGCGGGGAGAGGCTTCATTTGAAAGAGAGCGTGGAGAGCGGGGAGAGGGATCATTTGAAAAAGAGCAGCGAGAGCGGGGAGAGGCAAAATTTGAAAAAGAGCACGGAGAGCAGTGAGAGGCATCATTTGAAAAAGAGCACGGTGAGTGGGGAGAGGCTTCATTTGAAAAACAGTGGGGAGAGGCTTCATTTGAAAAAGAGCATGGAGAGTGGGAAGAGGGATCATTTGAAAAAGAGTGGGGAGAGGCTTCATTTGAAAAGGAGCAGGGAGAGCGGGGCGAGGCTTCATTAGAAAAAGAGCGGGGAGAGTGGGGAGAGGCTAAATTTGAAAAAGAGCGGGGAGAGTGGGGATAGGCTTCATTTGAAAGTGAGCATGCAGAGCGGGGAGAGGCTTCATTTGAAAGAGAGCGTGGAGCGCAGGGAGAGGCTTCATTTGAAAAAGAGCACGGAGAGCAGGGAGAGGCTTCATTTGAAAAAGAGCATGGAGAGCGGGGACAGGCTTCATTTGAAAGAGAGCGTGGTGAGCGGGGAGAGTCTTCATTTGAAAGAGAGCATGGAGAACGGGGAGAGGCTTCATTTGAAAGAGAGCGTGGAGAGCGGGGAGAGGCTTCATTTGAAAAAGAGCATGGAGAGCAGGGAGAGGCTTCATTTGAAAAAGAGCGGGGAGAGCAGGGAGAGGCTTCATTTGAAAGAGAGCACAGAGAGTGGGGAGAGGCTTCATTTGAAAAAGAGCATGGAGAGCAGGGAGATGCTTCATTTGAAAAAGAGCGGCGAGAGCAGGGAGAGGCTTCATTTGAAAGAGAGCGTGGAGAGCGGGGAGAGGCTTCATTTGAAAAAGAGCATGGACAGCAGGGAGAGGCTTCATTTGAAAAAGAGCGGGGAGAGCAGGGAGAGGCTTCATTTGAAAGAGAGCGTGGAGAGCGGGGAGAGGCTTCATTTGAAAAAGAGCATGGCGAGCAGGGAGAGGCTTCATTTGAAAAAGAGCATGGAGAGAGGGGACAGGCTTCATTCGAAAGAGAGCGTGGAGAGCGGGGTGAGGCTTCATTTGAAAAAGAGCACGGAGAGCAGGGAGAGGCTTCATTTGAAAAAGAGCGCGGAGAGCGGGGAGAGGCAGCATTTGAAAGAGAGCGCGGAGAGCGGTGAGAGGCTTCTTTTAAAAGAGAGCGCGGAGGGTGGGGAGAGGCTTCATTTGAAACAGAGCACAGAGAGTGGGGAGAGGCTTCATTTGAAAGACAGCACGAAGAGTGGGGAGAGGCTTCATTTGAAAGAGAGCACGCAGAGGAGGGAGAGGCTTCATTTGAAAAGGAGCGCGGAGAGTGGGAAGAGGTTTCAGTTGAAAGAGAGCACGGAGAGTGGGGAGAGGCTACATTTGAAAGAGAGTGTGGAAAGGCTTCATTTGAAAAAGAGTGGGGAGAGCAGGGAGAGGCATCATTTGAAATAGAGTGGGGAGAGCGGGGAGAGGCTTCATTTGAAAAAGAGCACGGAGAGTGGGGAGAGGCTTCATTTGAAAAAGAGCGGGGAGAGGCTTCATTTGAAAAAGAGTGGGGAGAGCAGGGAGAGGCATCATTTGAAATAGAGCGGGGAGAGCGGGGAGAGGCTTCATTTGAAAAAGAGCACGGAGAGCAGGGAGAGGCTTCATTTGAAAAAGGATGGGGAGAGCAGGGAGAGGCTTCATTTGAAAAAGAGCATGGAGAGCTGGGAGAGTCTTCATTTGAAAAAGAGCATGGAGAGCGGGGAGAGGCTTCATTTGAAAGAGGGCGTGGAGAGCGGGGAGAGGCTTCATTTGAAAGAGAGCACAGAGAGTGGGGAGAGGCTTCATTTGAAAGACAGCACGAAGAGTGGGGAGAGGCTTCATTTGAAAGAGAGCACGCAGAGGAGTGAGAGGCTTCATTTGAAAAGGAGCGCGGAGAGTGGGAAGAGGTTTCAGTTGAAAGAGAGCACGGAGAGTGGGGAGAGGCTACATTTGAAAGAGAGTGTGGAAAGGCTTCATTTGAAAAAGAGTGGGGAGAGCAGGGAGAGGCATCATTTGAAATAGAGTGGGGAGAGCGGGGAGAGGCTTCATTTGAAAAAGAGCACGGAGAGTGGGGAGAGGCTTCATTTGAAAAAGAGCGGGGAGAGGCTTCATTTGAAAAAGAGTGGGGAGAGCAGGGAGAGGCATCATTTGAAATAGAGCGGGGTGAGCGGGGAGAGGCTTCATTTGAAAAAGAGCACGGAGAGCAGGGAGAGGCTTCATTTGAAAAAGGATGGGGAGAGCAGGGAGAGGCTTCATTTGAAAAAGAGCATGGAGAGCTGGGAGTGTCTTCATTTGAAAAAGAGCATGGAGAGCGGGGAGAGGCTTCATTTGAAAGAGGGCGTGGAGAGCGGGGAGAGGCTTCATTTGAAAAAGAGCATGGAGAGCAGGGAGAGGCTTCATTTGAAAAAGAGCGGGGAGAGCAGGGAGAGGCTTCATTTGAAAGAGAGCATGGAGAGCAGGGAGAGGCTTCATTTGAATGGGAGCGTGGAGAGCGGGGTGAGGCTTCATTTGAAAAAGAGCATGGAGAGCAGGGAGAGGCTTCATTTGAAAAAGAGGTTGGAGAGCAGGAAGAGGCTTCATTTGAAAAAGAGTGGGGAGAGCAGGGAGAGGCTTCATTTGAAAGAGAGCGTGGAGAGCGGGGAGAGGCTTCATTTGAAAGAGAGCGCGGAGAGCGGTGAGAGCCGTCTTTTAAAAGAGAGTGCGGAGAGTGGGGAGAGGCTTCACTTGAAAGACAGCACGGAGAGTGGGGAGAGGCTTCATTTGAAAGAGAGCACAGAGCATGGGGAGAAGCTTCAGTTGAAAGAGAGTGGGAAAAGGCTACAGTTGAAAATGACCAGAGATAGTGGAGAGAGGCTTCATTTGAAAGAGAGCACGTAGAGGAGGGAGAGTCTTCATTTGAAAAGGAGCGCGGAGAGTGGTAAGAGGTTTCAGTTGAAAGAGAGCACGGAGAGCGGGGAGAGGCTACATTTGAAAGAGAGTGTGGAGAGGAGTCATTTGAAATAGAGTGGGGAGAGCAGGGAGAGGCATCATTTGAAATAGAGTGGGGAGAGCGGGGAGAGGCTTTATTTGAAAAAGAGCACGGAGAGTGGGGAGAGGCTTCATTTGAAAACGAGCGGGGAGAGGCTTCATTTGAAAACGAGTGGGGAGAGCAGGGAGAGGCATCATTTGAAATAGAGCGGGGAGAGGCTTCATTTGAAAGACAGCACGGAGAGTGGGGAGAGGCTTCATTTGAAAGAGAGCACAGAGCATGGGGAGAAGCTTCAGTTGAAAGAGAGTGGGAAGAGGCTTCAGTTGAAAAAGATCAGGGAGGGCAGTGAGAGGCTTCATTTGAATGAGAGCACGTGGAGGAGGGAGAGGCTGCATTTGAAAAGGAGCGCGGAGAGTGGGAAGAGGTTTCAGTTGAAAGAGAGCACGGAGATTGGGGAGAGGCTACATTTGAAAGAGAGTGTGGAGAGGCTTCATTTGAAAAAGAGTGGGGAGAGCAGGGAGAGGCATCATTTGAAATAGAGTGGGGAGAGCGGGGATAGGCTTCAGTTGAAAAAGAGCACGGAGAGTGGGGAGAGGCTTCATTTGAAAAAGAGCGGGGAGAGGCTTCATTTGAAAAAGAGTGGGGAGAGCAGGGAGAGGCATCATTTGAAATAGAGTGGGGAGAGCGGGGAGTGGCTTCATTTGAAAAAGAGCACTGAGAGCAGGGAGAGGCTTCATTTGAAAAAGAGTGGGGAGAGCAGGGAGAGGCTTCATTTGAAAATTAGCATGGAGAGCGGGGAGAGTCTTCATTTGAAAAAGAGCTTGGAGAGCGGGGAGAGGCTTCATTTGAAAGAGAGCGTGGAGAGAGGGAAGAGGCTTCATTTGAAAAAGAGCATGGAGAGCAGGGAGAGGCTTCATTTGAAAAAGAGCGGGGAGAGCAGGGAGAGGCTTCATTTGAAAGAGAGCATGGAGAGCGGGGAGAGGCTTCATTTGAAAGAGAGCGTGGAGAGCGGGGAGAGGCTTCATTTGAAAAAGAGCATGGAGAGCAGGGAGAGGATTCATTTGAAAAAGAGCGGGGAGAGCAGGGAGAGTCTTCATTTGAAAGAGAGCACGGAGAGAGGGGAGAGGCTTCATTTGAAAAAGAGCATGGAGAGCAGGGAGAGGCTTCATTTGAAAAAGAGCGGGGAGAGCAGGGAGAGGCTTCATTTGAAAGAGAGCGTGGAGAGCGGGGAGAGGCTTCATTTGAAAAAGAGCATGGAGAGCAGGAAGAGGCTTCATTTGAAAAAGAGCGGGGAGAGCAGGGAGAGGCTTCATTTGAAAGAGAGCGTGGAGAGCGGGGAGAGGCTTCATTTGAAAAAGAGCATGGCGAGCAGGGAGAGGCTTCATTTGAAAAAGAGCATGGAAAGAGGGGACAGGCTTCATTCGAAAGAGAGCGTGGGGAGCGGGGTGAGGCTTCATTTGAAAGAGAGCGCGGAGAGTGGGGAGAGGCTTCATTTGAAAGAGAGCACAGCGAGTGGGGAGAGGCTTCATTTGAAAGACAGCACGAAGAGTGGGGAGAGGCTTCATTTGAAAGAGAACACAGCGCATGGGGAGAAGCTTCAGTTGAAAGAGAGTGGGAACAGGCTTCAGTTGAAAAAGTTCAGGGAGAGTGGTGAGAGGCTTCATTTGAAAGAGAGCACGTATAGGAGGGAGAGGCTTCATTTGAAAAGGAGCGCGGAGAGTGGGAAGAGGTTTCAGTTGAAAGAGAGCACGGAGAGTGGGGAGAGGCTACATTTGAAAGAGAGTGTGGAGAGGCTTCATTTGAAAAAGAGTGGGGAGAGCAGGGAGAGGCATCATTTGAAATAGAGTGGGGAGAGCGGGGAGAGGCTTCATTTGAAAAAGAGCACGGAGAGTGGGGAGAGGCTTCATTTGAAAAAGAGCGGGGAGAGGCTTCATTTGAAAAAGAGTGGGGAGAGCAGGGAGAGGCATCATTTGAAATAGAGCGGGGAGAGCGGGGAGAGGCTTCATTTGAAAAAGAGCACGGAGAGCAGGGAGAGGCTTCATTTGAAAAAGAGTGGGGAGAGCAGGGAGAGGCTTCATTTGAAAAAGAGCATGGAGAGCGGGGAGTGGCTTCATTTGAAAAAGAGCATGGAGAGCGGGGAGAGGCTTCATTTGAAAGAGAGCATGGAGAGCGGGGAGAGGCTTCATTTGAAAAAGAGCGGGGAGAGCAGGGAGAGGCTTCATTTGAAAAAGAGCGGGGAGAGCAGGGAGAGGCTACATTTGAAAGAGAGCATGGAGAGCGGGGAGAGGCTTCATTTGAAAGAGAGCGTGGAGAGCGGGGAGAGGCTTCATTTGAAAAAGAGCATGGAGAGCAGGGAGAGTCTTCATTTGAAAAAGAGCGTGGAGAGCGGGGAGAGGCTTCATTTGAAAGAGAGCACAGAGATTGGGGAGAGGCTTCATTTGAAAAAGAGCATGGAGAGCAGGGAGAGGCTTCATTTGAAAAAGAGCGGGGAGAGCAGGGAGAGGCTTCATTTGAAAGAGAGCGTGGAGAGCGGGGAGAGGCTTCATTTGAAAAAGAGCATGGAGAGCAGGAAGAGGCTTCATTTGAAAAAGAGCGGGGAGAGCAGGGAGAGGCTTCATTTGAAAGAGAGCGTGGAGAGCGGGGAGAGGCTTCATTTGAAAAAGAGCATGGCGAGCAGGGAGAGGCTTCATTTGAAAAAGAGCATGCAGAGAGGGGACAGGCTTCATTCGAAAAAGAGCGTGGAGACCGGGGTGAGGCTTCATTTGAAAAAGAGCACGGAGAGCAGGGAAGAGGCTTCATTTGAAAAAGAGCGCGGGGAGCGGTGAGAGGCTTCATTTGAAAGAGAGCGCGGAGAGCGGTGAGAGGCTTCTTTTAAAAGAGAGCGCGGAGAGTGGGGAGAGGCTTCATTTGAAAGAGAGCACAGAGAGTGGGGAGAGGCTTCATTTGAAAGACAGGACGAAGAGTGGGGAGTGGCTTCATTTGAAAGAGAGCACAGAGCATAGGGAGAAGCTTCAGTTGAAAGTGAGTGGGAAGAGGCTTCAGTTGAAAAAGATCAGGGAGAGTGGTGAGAGGCTTCATTTGAAAGAGAGCACGTAGAGGAGGGAGAGGCTTCATTTGAAAAGGAGCGCGGAGATTGGGAAGAGGTTTCAAATGAAAGAGAGCACGGAGAGTGGGGAGAGGCTACGTTTGAAAGAGAGTATGGAGAGCAGGGAGAGGCATCATTTGAAATAGAGTGGGGAGAGCGGGGAGAGGCTTCATTTGAAAAAGAGCACGGAGAGTGGGGAGGGGCTTCATTTGAAAAAGAGCGGGGAGAGGCTTCATTTGAGAAAGAGTGGGGAGAGCAGGGAGAGGCATCATTTGAAATAGAGCGGGGAGAGCGGGGAGAGGCTTCATTTGAAAAAGAGCACGGAGAGCAGGGAGAGGCTTCATTTGAAAAAGAGTGGGGAGAGCAGCGAGAGGCTTCATTTGAAAAAGAGCATGGAGAGCGGGGAGAGGCTTCATTTGAAAGAGAGCGTGGAGAGCGGGGAGAGGCTTCATTTGAAAAAGAGCGGGGAGAGCAGGGAGAGGCTTCATTTGAAAAAGAGCGGGGAGAGCAGGGAGAGGCTTCATTTGAAAGAGAGCACGGAGAGTGGGGAGAGGCTTCATTTGAAAAAGAGCATGCAGAGTGGGGAGAGGCTTCATTTGAAAAAGAGCATGGAGAGTGGGAAGAGGTTTCAGTTTAAAGAGAGTGTGGAGAATGGGGAGAAGCTTCATTTGAAAAAGAGCACAGAGAGTGGGTAGAGGGATCATATGAAAAAGAGTGGGGAGAGTGGAGAGAGGCTTCATTTGAAACAGAGCATGGAGAGCGGGGAGAGGCTTCATTTGAAAAAGAGCAGGGAGAGCGGGAAGAGGCTAAATTTAAAAAAGAGCAGGGAGAGTGGGGAGAGGCTTCATTTGAAAAAACAGTGGGGCTAGCGGTGAGAGGCATCATTTGAAAAAGTGCACGGTGAGTAGGGAGAGGCTTCATTTGAAAAAGAGTGGGGAGAGGCTTCATTTGAAAAAGAGCATGGAGAGTGGGAAGAGGGATCATTTGAAAAAGAGCAGCAAGAGCGGGGTGAGGCATCATTTGAAAAAGAGCAGGGAGAGCGGGGAGAGGCTTCATTTGAAATAGAGCGGGGAGAGCGGGGAGAGTCTTCATTTGAAAAAGAGCGAGGAGAGCAGCGAGAGGCTTCATTTGAAAAAGAGCGAGGAGAGCAGCGAGAGGCTTCATTTGAAAAAGAGCATGGAGAGAGGGGACAGGCTTCATTCGAAAGAGAGCATGAAGAGTGGGGAGAGGCTTCATTTGAAAGAGAGCACGAAGAGTGGGGAGAGGCTTCATTTGAAAGAGAGCACGGAGCATGGGGAGAAGCTTCAGTTGAAAGAGATTGGGAAGAGGCTTCAGTTGAAAAAGATCAGGGAGAGTAGTGAGAGGCTTCATTTGAAAGAGAGCACGTAGAGGAGGGAGAGGCTTCATTTGAAAAGGAGCGCGGAGAGTGGGAAGAGGTTTCAGTAGAAAGAGAGCACGGAGAGTGGGGAGAGGCTACATTTGAAAGAGAGTGTGGAGAGGCTTCATTTGAAAAAGAGTGGGGAGAGCAGGGAGAGGCATCATTTGAAATAGAGTGGGGAGAGCGGGAAGAGGCTAAATTTAAAAAAGAGCAGGGAGAGTGGGGAGAGGCTTCATTTGAAAAAACAGTGGGGCTAGCGGTGAGAGGCATCATTTGAAAAAGTGCACGGTGAGTAGGGAGAGGCTTCATTTGAAAAAGAGTGGGGAGAGGCTTCATTTGAAAAAGAGCATGGAGAGTGGGAAGAGGGATCATTTGAAAAAGAGCAGCAAGAGCGGGGTGAGGCTAAATTTGAAAAAGAGCACGGAGAGTGGGGAGAGGCTTAATTTGAAAAAGAGTGGGGCTCGCGGTGACAGGCATCATTTGAAAAAGAGCACGGTGAGTGGGGAGAGGCTTCATTTGAAAAAGAGGGGGGAGAGGCTTCATTTGAAAAAGAGCATGGAGAGTGGGGAGAGGCATCATTTGAAAAAGAGCAGGGAGAGTGGGAAGAGGCTAAATTTGAAAAAGAGCACAGTAAGTGGGGAGAGGCTTCATTTGAAAAAGAGTGGGAAGAGGCTATATTTGAAAAAGAGCATGGAGAGTGGGGAGAGGCTTCATTTGAAAATGAGCAGAGAGAGCGGGGAGAGGCTAAATTTGAAAAAGAGCACGGAGAGTGGGGAGAGGCTTCATTTGAAAAAGAGTGGGGCTAGCGGTGAGAGGCATCATTTGAAAAAGAGCACGGTGAGTGGGGAGAGGCTTCATTTGAAAAAGAGTGGGGAGAGGCTTCATTTGAAAAAGAGCATGGAGAGTGGGAAGAGGGATCATTTGAAAAAGAGCAGGGGGAGCGGGGAGAGGCATCATTTGAAAAAGAGCAGGGAGAGCGGGGAGAGGCTTCATTTGAAATAGAGCGGGGAGAGCGGGGAGAGTCTTCATTTTAAAAAGAGCACCGAGAGCAGGGAGAGGCATCATTTGAAATAGAGTGGGGAGAGCGGGGAGAGGCTTCATTTGAAAAAGAGCATGGAGAGTGGGGAGAGGCTTCATTTGAAAAAGAGCGGGGAGAGGCTTCATTTGAAAAAGAGTGGGGAGAGCAGGGAGAGGCATCATTTGAAATAGAGCGGGGAGAGCGGGGAGAGGCTTCATTTGAAAAAGAGCACGGAGAGCAGGGAGAGGCTTCATTTGAAAAAGAGTGGGGAGAGCAGGGGGAGGCTTCATTTGAAAAAGAGCATGGAGAGCGGGGAGTGGCTTCATTTGAATAAGAGCTTGGAGAGCGGGGAGAGGCTTCATTGAAAGAGAGCATGCAGAGCGGGGAGAGGCTTCATTTGAAAAAGAGCGGGGAGAGCAGGGAGAGGCTTCATTTGAAAAAGAGCGGGGAGAGCAGGGAGAGGCTACATTTGAAAGAGAGCATGGAGAGCGGGGAGAGGCTTCATTTGAAAGAGAGCGTGGAGAGCGGGGAGAGGCTTCATTTGAAAAAGAGCATGGAGAGCAGGGAGAGGCTTCATTTGAAAAAGAGCGGGGAGAGCAGGGAGAGGCTTCATTTGAAAGAGAGCACAGAGAGTTGGGAGAGGCTTCATTTGAAAAAGAGCATGGAGAGCAGGGAGAGGCTTCATTTGAAAAAGAGCGGGGAGAGGCTTCATTTGAAAAAGAGTGGGGAGAGCAGGGAGAGGCATCATTTGAAATAGAGCGGGGAGAGCGGGGAGAGGCTTCTTTTGAAAAAGAGCACGGAGAGCAGGGAGAGGCTTCATTTGAAAAAGAGTGGGGAGAGCAGGGGGAGGCTTCATTTGAAAAAGAGCATGGAGAGCGGGGAGTGGCTTCATTTGAAAAAGAGCATGGAGAGCGGGGAGAGGCTTCATTTGAAAGAGAGCATGGAGAGCGGGGTGAGGCTTCATTTGAAAAAGAGCGGGGAGAGCAGGGAGAGGCTTCATTTGAAAAAGTGCGGGGAGAGCAGGGAGAGGCTACATTTGAAAGAGAGCATGGAGAGCGGGGAGAGGCTTCATTTGAAAGAGAGCGTGGAGAGCGGGGAGAGGCTTCATTTGAAAAAGAGCATGGAGAGCAGGGAGAGGCATCATTTGAAAAAGAGCGGGGAGAGCAGGGAGAGGCTTCATTTGAAAGAGAGCATAGAGAGTGGGGAGAGGCTTCATTTGAAAAAGAGCATGGAGAGCAGGGAGAGGCTTCATTTGAAAAAGAGCGGGGAGAGCAGGGAGAGGCTTCATTTGAAAGAGAGCATGGAGAGCGGGGAGAGGCTTCATTTGAAAAAGAGCATGGCGAGCAGGGAGAAGCTTCATTTGAAAAAGAGCATGCAGAGAGGGGACAGGCTTCATTCGAAAAAGAGCGTGGAGACCGGGGTGAGGCTTCATTTGAAAAAGAGCACGGAGAGCAGGGAAGAGGCTTCATTTGAAAAAGAGCGCGGGGAGCGGTGAGAGGCTTCATTTGAAAGAGAGCGCGGAGAGCGGTGAGAGGCTTCTTTTAAAAGAGAGCGCGGAGAGTGGGGAGAGGCTTCATTTGAAAGACAGCACGAAGAGTGGGGGGTGGCTTCATTTGAAAGAGAGCACAGAGCATAGGGAGAAGCTTCAGTTGAAAGTGAGTGGGAAGAGGCTTCAGTTGAAAAAGATCAGGGAGAGTGGTGAGAGGCTTCACTTGAAAGAGAGCACGTAGAGGAGGGAGAGGCTTCATTTGAAAAGGAGCGCGGAGATTGGGAAGAGGTTTCAAATGAAAGAGAGCACGGAGAGTGGGGAGAGGCTACGTTTGAAAGAGAGTGTGGAGAGCAGGGAGAGGCATCATTTGAAATAGAGTGGGGAGAGCGGGGAGAGGCTTCATTTGAAAAAGAGCACGGAGAGTGGGGAGAGGCTTCATTTGAAAAAGAGCGGGGAGAGGCTTCATTTGAGAAAGAGTGGGGAGAGCAGGGAGAGGCATCATTTGAAATAGAGCGGGGAGAGCGGGGAGAGGCTTCATTTGAAAAAGAGCACGGAGAGCAGGGAGAGGCTTCATTTGAAAAAGAGTGGGGAGAGCAGCGAGAGGCTTCATTTGAAAAAGAGCACGGAGAGCGGGGAGAGGCTTCATTTGAAAGAGAGCGTGGAGAGCGGGGAGAGGCTTCATTTGAAAAAGAGCGGGGAGAGCAGGGAGGGGCTTCATTTGAAAGAGAGCATGGAGAACGGGGAGAGGCTTCATTTGAAAGAGAGCGTGGAGAGCGGGGAGAGGCTTCATTTGAAAAAGAGCATGGAGAGCAGGGAGAGGCTTCATTTGAAAAAGAGCGGGGAGAGCAGGGAGAGGCTTCATTTGAAAGAGAGCACGGAGAGTGGGGAGAGGCTTCATTTGAAAAAGAGCATGCAGAGTGGGGAGAGGCTTCATTTGAAAAAGAGCATGGAGAGTGGGAAGAGGTTTCAGTTGAAAGAGAGTGTGGAGAATGGGGAGAAGCTTCATTTGAAAAAGAGCACAGAGAGTGGGTAGAGGGATCATATGAAAAAGAGTGGGGAGAGTGGAGAGAGGCTTCATTTGAAACAGAGCATGGAGAGCGGGGAGAGGCTTCATTTGAAAAAGAGCAGGGAGAGCGGGAAGAGGCTAAATTTAAAAAAGAGCAGGGAGAGTGGGGAGAGGCTTCATTTGAAAAACAGTGGGGCTGGCGGTGAGAGGCATCATTTGAAAAAGTGCACGGTGAGTAGGGAGAGGCTTCATTTGAAAAAGAGTGGGGAGAGGCTTCATTTGAAAAAGAGCATGGAGAGTGGGAAGAGGGATCATTTGAAAAAGAGCAGCAAGAGCGGGGTGAGGCTAAATTTGAAAAAGAGCACGGTAAGTGGGGAGAGGCTTCATTTGAAAAAGAGTGGGGAGAGGCTATATTTGAAAAAGAGCATGGAGAGTGGGGAGAGGCTTCATTTGAAAAAGAGCAGGGAGAGCGGGGAGAGGCTAAATTTGAAAAAGAGCATGGAGAGTGGGGAGAGGCTTCATTTGAAAAAGAGTGGGGCTAGCGGTGAGAGACATCATTTGAAAAAGAGCACGGTGAGTGGGGAGAGGCTTCATTTGAAAAAGAGTGGGGAGAGGCTTCATTTGAAAAAGAGCATGGAGAGTGGGAAGAGGGATCATTTGAAAAAGAGCAGGGGGAGCGGGGAGAGGCATCATTTAAAAAAGAGCAGGGAGAGCGGGGAGAGGCTTCATTTGAAATAGAGCGGGGAGAGCGGGGAGAGTCTTCATTTGAAAAAGAGCGAGGAGAGCAGCGAGAGGCTTCATTTGAAAAAGAGCGAGGAGAGCAGCGAGAGGCTTCATTTGAAAAAGAGCATGGAGAGAGGGGACAGGCTTCATTCGAAAGAGAGCATGAAGAGTGGGGAGAGGCTTCATTTGAAAGAGAGCACGAAGAGTGGGGAGAGGCTTCATTTGAAAGAGAGCACGGAGCATGGGGAGAAGCTTCAGTTGAAAGAGATTGGGAAGAGGCTTCAGTTGAAAAAGATCAGGGAGAGTAGTGAGAGGCTTCATTTGAAAGAGAGCACGTAGCGGAGGGAGAGGCTTCATTTGAAAAGGAGCGCGGAGAGTGGGAAGAGGTTTCAGTTGAAAGAGAGCACGGAGAGTGGGGAGAGGCTACATTTGAAAGAGAGTGTGGAGAGGCTTCATTTGAAAAAGAGTGGGGAGAGCAGGGAGAGGCATCATTTGAAATAGAGTGGGGAGAGCGGGGAGAGGCTTCATTTGAAAAAGAGCACGGAGAGTGGGGAGAGGCTTCATTTGAAAAATAACATGCAGAGTGGGGAGAGGCTTCATTTGAAAAAGAGCATGGAGAGTGGGAAGAGGTTTCAGTTGAAAGAGAGTGTGGAGAATGGGGAGAAGCTTCATTTGAAAAAGAGCACAGAGAGTGGGTAGAGGGATCATATGAAAAAGAGTGGGGAGAGTGGAGAGAGGCTTCATTTGAAAAAGAGCATGGAGAGCGGGGAGAGGCTTCATTTGAAAAAGAGCATGGAGAGCGGGAAGAGGCTAAATTTAAAAAAGAGCAGGGAGAGTGGGGAGAGGCTTCATTTGAAAAAACAGTGGGGCTAGCAGTGAGAGGCATCATTTGAAAAAGTGCACGGTGAGTAGGGAGAGGCTTCATTTGAAAAAGAGTGGGGAGAGGCTTCATTTGAAAAAGAGCATGGAGAGTGGGAAGAGGCTTCATTTGAAAAAGAGCAGCAAGAGCGGGGTGAGGCTAAATTTGAAAAAGAGCACGGAGAGTGGGGAGAGGTTTAATTTGAAAAAGAGTGGGGCTCGCGGTGAGAGGCATCATTTGAAAGAGAGCACGGTGAGTGGGGAGAGGCTTCATTTGAAAAAGAGTGGGGAGAGGCTTCATTTGAAAAAGAGCATGGAGAGTGGGGAGAGGCATCATTTGAAAAAGAGCAGGGAGAGTGGGAAGAGGCTAAATTTGAAAAAGAGCACTGTAAGTGGGGAGAGGCTTCATTTGAAAAAGAGTGGGAAGAGGCTATATTTGAAAAAGAGCATGGAGAGTGGGGAGAGGCTTCATTTGAAAATGAGCTGGGAGAGCGGGGAGAGGCTAAATTTGAAAAAGAGCACGGAGAGTGGGGAGAGGCTTCATTTGAAAAAGAGTGGGGCTAGCGGTGAGAGGCATCATTTGAAAAAGAGCACGGTGAGTGGGGAGAGGCTTCATTTGAAAAAGAGTGGGGAGAGGCTTCATTTGAAAAAGAGCATGGAGAGTGGGAAGAGGGATCATTTGAAAAAGAGCAGGGGGAGCGGGGAGAGGCATCATTTGAAAAAGAGCAGGGAGAGCGGGGAGAGGCTTCATTTGAAATAGAGCGGGGAGAGTCTTCATTTTAAAAAGAGCACCGAGAGCAGTGAGAGGCTTCATTTGAAAAAGAGTGGGGAGAGCAGGGAGAGGCTTCATTTGAAAAAGAGCATGGAGAGCGGGGAGAGGCTTCATTTGAAAGAGAGCGTGGAGAGCAGCGAGAGGCTTCATTTGAAAAAGAGCATGGAGAGAGGGGACAGGCTTCATTCGAAAGAGAGCACGAAGAGTGGGGAGAGGCTTCATTTGAAAGAGAGCACGAAGAGTGGGGAGAGGCTTCATTTGAAAGAGAGCACGGAGCATGGGGAGAAGCTTCGGTTGAAAGAGAGTGGGAAGAGGCTTCAGTTGAAAAAGATCAGGGAGAGTAGTGTGAGGCTTCATTTGAAAGAGAGCACGTAGAGGAGGGAGAGGCTTCATTTGAAAAGGAGCGCGGAGAGTGGGAAGAGGTTTCAGTTGAAAGAGAGCACGGAGAGTGGGGAGAGGCTACATTTGAAAGAGAGTGTGGAGAGGCTTCATTTGAAAAAGAGTGGGGAGAGCAGGGAGAGGCATAATTTGAAATAGAGTGGGGAGAGCGGGGATAGGCTTCAGTAGAAAAAGAGCACGGAGACTGGGGAGAGGCTTCATTTGAAAAAGAGCGGGGAGAGGCTTCATTTGAAAAAGAGTGGGGAGAGCAGGGAGAGGCATCATTTGAAATAGAGCGGGGAGAGCGGGGAGTGGCTTCATTTGAAAAAGAGCACGGAGAGCAGGGAGAGGCTTCATTTGAAATAGAGTGGGGTGAGCAGGGAGAGGCTTCATTTGAAAAAGAGCATGGAGAGCGGGGAGAGTCTTCATTTGAAAAAGAGCATGGAGAGCGGGGAGAGGCTTCATTTGAAAGAGAGCGTGGAGAGCGGGGAGAGGCTTCATTTGAAAAAGAGCATGGAAAGCAGGGAGAGGCTTCATTTGAAAAAGAGCGGGGAGAGCAGGGAGAGGCTTCATTTGAAAGAGAGCATGGAGAGCGGGGAGAGGCTTCATTTGAAAAAGAGCATGGAGAGCAGGGAGAGGCTTCATTTGAAAAAGAGCGGGGAGAGCAGGGAGAGGCTTCATTTGAAAGAGAGCACGGAGAGAGGGGAGAGGCTTCATTTGAAAAAGAGCATGGAGAGCAGGGAGAGGCTTCATTTGAAAAAGAGCGGGGAGAGCAGGGAGAGGCTTCATTTGAAAGAGAGCGTGGAGAGCGGGGAGAGGCTTCATTTGAAAAAGAGCATGGAGAGCAGGAAGAGGCTTCATTTGAAAAAGAGCGGGGAGAGCAGGGAGAGGCTTCATTTGAAAGAGAGCGTGGAGAGTGGGGAGAGGCTTCATTTGAAAAAGAGCATGGCGAGCAGGGAGAGGCTTCATTTGAAAAAGAGCATGGAGAGTGGGACAGGCTTCATTCGAAAGAGAGCGTGGGGAGCGGGGTGAGGCTTCATTTGAAAAAGAGCCCGGAGAGTGGGGAGAGGCTTCATTTGAAAGAGAGCACAGAGAGTGGGGAGAGGATTCATTTGAAAGACAGCACGAAGAGTGGGGTGAGGCTTCATTTGAAAGAGAGCGCAGAGCATGGGGACAAGCTTCAGTTGAAAGAGAGTGGGAAGAGGCTTCAGTTGAAAAATTTCAGGGAGAGTGGTGAGAGGCTTCATTTGAAAGAGAGCACATAGAGGAGGGAGAGGCTTCATTTGAAAAGGAGCGCGGAGAGTGGGAATAGGTTTCAGTTGAAAGAGAGCACGGAGAGTGGGGAGTGGCTACATTTGAAAGGGAGTGTGGAGAGGCTTCATTTGAAAAAGAGTGGGGAGAGCAGGGAGAGGCATCATTTGAAATAGAGTGGGGTGAGCGGGGAAAGGCTTCATTTGAAAAAGAGCACAGAGAGTGGGGAGAGGCTTCATTTGAAAAAGAGCGGGGAGAGGCTTCATTTGAAAAAGAGTGGGGAGAGCAGGGAGAGGCATCATTTGAAATAGAGTGGGGAGAGCGGGGATAGGCTTCAGTTGAAAAAGAGCACGGAGAGTGGGGAGAGGCTTCATTTGAAAAAGAGCGGGGAGAGGCTTCATTTGAAAAAGAGTGGGGAGAGCAGGGAGAGGCATCATTTGAAATAGAGCGAGGAGAGCGGGGAGTGGCTTCATTTGAAAAAGAGCACGGAGAGCAGGGACAGGCTTCATTTGAAAAAGAGTGGGATGAGCAGGGAGAGGCTTCATTTGAAAAAGAGCATGGAGAGCGGGGAGAGTCTTCATTTGAAAAAGAGCATGGAGAGCGGGGAGAGGCTTCATTTGAAAAAGAGCATGGAGAGCGGGGAGAGGCTTCATTTGAAAGAGAGCGTGGAGAGCGGGGAGAGGCTTCATTTGAAAAAGAGCATGGAAAGCAGGGAGAGGCTTCATTTGAAAAAGAGCGGGGAGAGCAGGGAGAGGCTTCATTTGAAAGAGAGCATGGAGAGCGGGGAGAGGCTTCATTTGAAAGAGAGCGTGGAGAGCGGGGAGAGGCTTCATTTGAAAAAGAGCATGGAGAGCAGGGAGAGGCTTCATTTGAAAAAGAGCGGGGAGAGCAGGGAGAGGCTTCATTTGAAAGAGAGCACGGAGAGAGGGGAGAGGCTTCATTTGAAAAAGAGCATGGAGAGCAGGGAGAGGCTTCATTTGAAAAAGAGCGGGGAGAGCAGGGAGAGGCTTCATTTGAAAGAGAGCGTGGAGAGCGGGGAGAGGCTTCATTTGAAAAAGAGCATGGAGAGCAGGAAGAGGCTTCATTTGAAAAAGAGCGGGGAGAGCAGGGAGAGGCTTTATTTGAAAGAGAGCGTGGAGAGTGGGGAGAGGCTTCATTTGAAAAAGAGCATGGCGAGCAGGGAGAGGCTTCATTTGAAAAAGAGCATGGAGAGTGGGACAGGCTTCATTCGAAAGAGAGCGTGGGGAGCGGGGTGAGGCTTCATTTGAAAAAGAGCGCGGAGAGTGGGGAGAGGCTTCATTTGAAAGAGAGCACAGAGAGTGGGGAGAGACTTCATTTGAAAGACAGCACGAAGAGTGGGGTGAGGCTTCATTTGAAAGAGAGCGCAGAGCATGGGGACAAGCTTCAGTTGAAAGAGAGTGGGAAGAGGCTTCAGTTGAAAAATTTCAGGGAGAGTGGTGAGAGGCTTCATTTGAAAGAGAGCACATAGAGGAGGGAGAGGCTTCATTTGAAAAGGAGCGCGGAGAGTGGGAATAGGTTTCAGTTGAAAGAGAGCACGGAGAGTGGGGAGTGGCTACATTTGAAAGAGAGTGTGGAGAGGCTTCATTTGAAAAAGAGTGGGGAGAGCAGGGAGAGGCATCATTTGAAATAGAGTGGGGTGAGCGGGGAAAGGCTTCATTTGAAAAAGAGCACGGAGAGTGGGGAGAGGCTTCATTTGAAAAAGAGCGGGGAGAGGCTTCATTTGAAAAAGAGTGGGGAGAGCAGGGAGAGGCATCATTTGAAATAGAGTGGGGAGAGCGGGGATAGGCTTCAGTTGAAAAAGAGCACGGAGAGTGGGGAGAGGCTTCATTTGAAAAAGAGCGGGGAGAGGCTTCATTTGAAAAAGAGTGGGGAGAGCAGGGAGAGGCATCATTTGAAATAGAGCGGGGAGAGCGGGGAGTGGCTTCATTTGAAAAAGAGAACGGAGAGCAGGGAGAGGCTTCATTTGAAAAAGAGTGGGGAGAGCAGGGAGAGGCTTCATTTGAAAAAGAGCATGGAGAGCGGGGAGAGTCTTCATTTGAAATAGAGCATGGAGAGCAGGGAGAGGCTTCATTTGAAAGAGTGCGTGGAGAGCGGGGAGAGGCTTCATTTGAAAAAGAGCATGGAGAGCAGGGAGAGGCTTCATTTGAAAAAGAGCGGGGAGAGCAGGGAAAGGCATCATTTGAAAGAGAGCATGGAGAGCGGGGAGAGGCTTCATTTGAAAGAGAGCGTGGAGAGCGGGGAGAGTCTTCATTTGAAAAAGAGCATGGAGAGCAGGGAGAGGCTTCATCTGAAAAAGAGCGGGGAGAGCAGGGAGAGGTTTCATTTGAAAGAGAGCACGGAGAGAGGGGAGAGGCTTCATTTGAAAAAGAGCATGGAGAGCAGGGAGAGGCTTCATTTGAAAAAGAGCGGGGTGAGCAGGGAGAAGCTTCATTTGAAAGAGAGCATGGAGAGTGGTGAGAGGCTTCATTTGAAAGAGAGCACGTAGAGGAGGGAGAGGCTTCATTTGAAAAGGAGCGCGGAGAGTGGGAAGAGGTTTCAGTTGAAAGAGAGCACGGAGAGTGGGGAGCGGGTACATTTGAAACAGAGTGTGGAGAGGCTTCATTTGAAAATGAGTGGGGAGAGCAGGGAGAGGCATCATTTGAAATAGAGTGGGGAGAGCAGGGAAACGCTTCATTTGAAAAAGAGCACGGAGAGTGGAGAGAGGCTTCATTTGAAAAAGAGCGGGGAGAGGCTTCATTTGAAAAAGAGTGGGGAGAGCAGGGAGAGGCATCATTTGAAATAGAGCGGGGAGAGCGGGGAGTGGCTTCATTTGAAAAAGAGAACGGAGAGCAGGGAGAGGCTTTATTTGAAAGAGAGCGTGGAGAGCGGGGAGAGGCTTCATTTGAAAAAGAGCATGGCGAGCAGGGAGAGGCTTCATTTGAAAAAGAGCATGGAGAGAGGGGACAGGCTTCATTCGAAAGAGAGCGTGGGGAGCGGGGTGAGGCTTCATTTGAAAAAGAGCGCGGAGAGTGGGGAGAGGCTTCATTTGAAAGAGAGCACAGAGAGTGGGGAGAGGCTTCATTTGAAAGACAGCATGAGGAGTGGGGAGAGGCTTTATTTGAAAGAGAGCACAGAGCATGGGGACAAGATTCAGTTGAAAGAGAGTGGGAAGAGGCTTCAGTTGAAAAAGTTCAGGGAGAGTGGTGAGAGGCTTCATTTGAAAGAGAGCACGTAGAGGAGGGAGAGGCTTCATTTGAAAAGGAGCGCGGAGAGTGGGAAGAGGTTTCAGTTGAAAGAGAGCACGGAGAGTGGGGAGCGGGTACATTTGAAACAGAGTGTGGAGAGGCTTCATTTGAAAATGAGTGGGGAGAGCAGGGAGAGGCATCATTTGAAATAGAGTGGGGAGAGCAGGGAAACGCTTCATTTGAAAAAGAGCACGGAGAGTGGAGAGAGGCTTCATTTGAAAAAGAGCGGGGAGAGGCTTCATTTGAAAAAGAGTGGGGAGAGCAGGGAGAGGCATCATTTGAAATAGAGCGGGGAGAGCGGGGAGTGGCTTCATTTGAAAAAGAGAACGGAGAGCAGGGAGAGGCTTCATTTGAAAAAGAGTGGGGAGAGCAGGGAGAGGCTTCATTTGAAAAAGAGTGGGGAGAGCAGGGAGAGGCTTCATTTGAAAAAGAGCATGGAGAGCGGGGAGAGGCTTCATTTGAAAGAGAGCGTGGAGAGCAGCGAGAGGCTTCATTTGAAAAAGAGCATGGAGAGAGGGGACAGGCTTCATTCGAAAGAGAGCACGAAGAGTGGGGAGAGGCTTCATTTGAAAGAGAGCACGAAGAGTGGGGAGAGGCTTCATTTGAAAGAGAGCAAGGAGCATGGGGAGAAGCTTCGGTTGAAAGAGAGTGGGAAGAGGCTTCAGTTGAAAAAGATCAGGGAGAGTAGTGAGAGGCTTCATTTGAAAGAGAGCACGTAGAGGAGGGAGAGGCTTCATTTGAAAAGGAGCGCGGAGAGTGGGAAGAGGTTTCAGTTGAAAGAGAGCACGGAGAGTGGGGAGAGGCTACATTTGAAAGAGAGTGTGGAGAGGCTTCATTTGAAATAGAGTGGGGAGAGCAGGGATAGGCTTCAGTAGAAAAAGAGCATGGAGACTGGGGAGAGGCTTCATTTGAAAAAGAGCAGGGAGAGGCTTCATTTGAAAAAGAGTGGGGAGAGCAGGGAGAGGCATCATTTGAAATAGAGCGGGGAGAGCGGGGAGTGGCTTCATTTGAAAAAGAGCACGGAGAGCAGGGAGAGGCTTCACTTGAAATAGAGTGGGGTGAGCAGGGAGAGGCTTCATTTGAAAAAGAGCATGGAGAGCTGGGAGAGTCTTCATTTGAAAAAGAGCATGGAGAGCGGGGAGAGGCTTCATTTGAAAGAGAGCGTGGAGAGCGGGGAGAGGCTTCATTTGAAAAAGAGCATGGAAAGCAGGGAGAGGCTTCATTTGAAAAAGAGCGGGGAGAGCAGGGAGAGGCTTCATTTGAAAGAGAGCATGGAGAGCGGGGAGAGGCTTCATTTGAAAGAGAGCGTGGAGAGCGGGGAGAGGCTTCATTTGAAAAAGAGCATGGAGAGCAGGGAGAGGCTTCATTTGAAAAAGAGCGGGGAGAGCAGGGAGAGGCTTCATTTGAAAGAGAGCACGGAGAGAGGGGAGAGGCTTCATTTGAAAAAGAGCATGGAGAGCAGGGAGAGGCTTCATTTGAAAAAGAGCGGGGAGAGCAGGGAGAGGCTTCATTTGAAAGAGAGCGTGGAGAGCGGGGAGAGGCTTCATTTGAAAAAGAGCATGGAGAGCAGGAAGAGGCTTCATTTGAAAAAGAGCGGGGAGAGCAGGGAGAGGCTTCATTTGAAAGAGAGCGTGGAGAGTGGGGAGAGGCTTCATTTGAAAAAGAGCATGGCAAGCAGGGAGAGGCTTCATTTGAAAAAGAGCATGGAGAGTGGGACAGGCTTCATTCGAAAGAGAGCGTGGGGAGCGGGGTGAGGCTTCATTTGAAAAAGAGCGCGGAGAGTGGGGAGAGGCTTCATTTGAAAGAGAGCACAGAGAGTGGGGAGAGGATTCATTTGAAAGACAGCACGAAGAGTGGGGTGAGGCTTCATTTGAAAGAGAGCGCAGAGCATGGGGACAAGCTTCAGTTGAAAGAGAGTGGGAAGAGGCTTCAGTTGAAAAATTTCAGGGAGAGTGGTGAGAGGCTTCATTTGAAAGAGAGCACATAGAGGAGGGAGAGGCTTCATTTGAAAAGGAGAGCGGAGAGTGGGAATAGGTTTCAGTTGAAAGAGAGCACGGAGAGTGGGGAGTGGCTACATTTGAAAGAGTGTGTGGAGAGGCTTCATTTGAAAAAGCGTGGGGAGAGCAGGGAGAGGCATCATTTGAAATAGAGCGGGGAGAGCGGGGAGTGGCTTCATTTGAAAAAGAGAACGGAGAGCAGGGAGAGGCTTCATTTGAAAAAGAGTGGGGAGAGCAGGGAGAGGCTTCATTTGAAAAAGAGTGGGGAGAGCAGGGAGAGGCTTCATTTGAAAAAGAGCATGGAGAGCGGGGAGAGGCTTCATTTGAAAGAGAGCGTGGAGAGCAGCGAGAGGCTTCATTTGAAAAAGAGCATGGAGAGAGGGGACAGGCTTCATTCGAAAGAGAGCACGAAGAGTGGGGAGAGGCTTCATTTGAAAGAGAGCACGAAGAGTGGGGAGAGGCTTCATTTGAAAGAGAGCAAGGAGCATGGGAAGAAGCTTCGGTTGAAAGAGAGTGGGAAGAGGCTTCAGTTGAAAAAGATCAGGGAGAGTAGTGAGAGGCTTCATTTGAAAGAGAGCACGTAGAGGAGGGAGAGGCTTCATTTGAAAAGGAGCGTGGAGAGTGGGAAGAGGTTTCAGTTGAAAGAGAGCACGGAGAGTGGGGAGAGGATACATTTGAAAGAGAGTGTGGAGAGGCTTCATTTGAAAAAGAGTGTTGAGAGCAGGGAGAGGCATCATTTGAAATAGAGTGGGGAGAGCGGGGATAGGCTTCAGTAGAAAAAGAGCATGGAGACTGGGGAGAGGCTTCATTTGAAAAAGAGCGGGGAGAGGCTTCATTTGAAAAAGAGTGGGGAGAGCAGGGAGAGGCATCATTTGAAATAGAGCGGGGAGAGCGGGGAGTGGCTTCATTTGAAAAAGAGCACGGAGAGCAGGGAGAGGCTTCACTTGAAATAGAGTGGGGTGAGCAGGGAGAGGCTTCATTTGAAAAAGAGCATGGAGAGCTGGGAGAGTCTTCATTTGAAAAAGAGCATGGAGAGCGGGGAGAGGCTTCATTTGAAAGAGAGCGTGGAGAGCGGGGAGAGGCTTCATTTGAAAAAGAGCATGGAAAGCAGGGAGAGGCTTCATTTGAAAAAGAGTGGGGAGAGCAGGGAGAGGCTTCATTTTAAAGAGAGCATGGAGAGCGGGGAGAGGCTTCATTTGAAAGAGAGCGTGGAGAGCGGGGAGAGGCTTCATTTGAAAAAGAGCATGGAGAGCAGGGAGAGGCTTCATTTGAAAAAGAGCGGGGAGAGCAGGGAGAGGCTTCATTTGAAAGAGAGCACGGAGAGAGGGGAGAGGCTTCATTTGAAAAAGAGCATGGAGAGCAGGGAGAGGCTTCATTTGAAAAAGAGCGGGGAGAGCAGGGAGAGGCTTCATTTGAAAGAGAGCGTGGAGAGCGGGGAGAGGCTTCATTTGAAAAAGAGCATGGAGAGCAGGAAGAGGCTTCATTTGAAAAAGAGCGGGGAGAGCAGGGAGAGGCTTCATTTGAAAGAGAGCGTGCAGAGTGGGGAGAGGCTTCATTTGAAAAAGAGCATGGCGAGCAGGGAGAGGCTTCATTTGAAAAAGAGCATGGAGAGTGGGACAGGCTTCATTCGAAAGAGAGCGTGGGGAGCGGGGTGAGGCTTCATTTGAAAAAGAGCCCGGAGAGTGGGGAGAGGCTTCATTTGAAAGAGAGCACAGAGAGTGGGGAGAGGATTCATTTGAAAGACAGCACGAAGAGTGGGGTGAGGCTTCATTTGAAAGAGAGCGCAGAGCATGGGGACAAGCTTCAGTTGAAAGAGAGTGGGAAGAGGCTTCAGTTGAAAAATTTCAGGGAGAGTGGTGAGAGGCTTCATTTGAAAGAGAGCACATAGAGGAGGGAGAGGCTTCATTTGAAAAGGAGCGCGGAGAGTGGGAATAGGTTTCAGTTGAAAGAGAGCACGGAGAGTGGGGAGTGGCTACATTTGAAAGAGAGTGTGGAGAGGCTTCATTTGAAAAAGAGTGGGGAGAGCAGGGAGAGGCATCATTTGAAATAGAGTGGGGTGAGCGGGGAAAGGCTTCATTTGAAAAAGAGCACGGAGAGTGGGGAGAGGCTTCATTTGAAAAAGAGCGGGGAGAGGCTTCATTTGAAAAAGAGTGGGGAGAGCAGGGAGAGGCATCATTTGAAATAGAGTGGGGAGAGCGGGGATAGGCTTCAGTTGAAAAAGAGCACGGAGAGTGGGGAGAGGCTTCATTTGAAAAAGAGCGGGGAGAGGCTTCATTTGAAAAAGAGTGGGGAGAGCAGGGAGAGGCATCATTTGAAAGAGAGCGTGGAGAGCGGGGAGAGTCTTCATTTGAAAAAGAGCATGGAGAGCAGGGAGAGGCTTCATCTGAAAAAGAGCGGGGAGAGCAGGGAGAGGTTTCATTTGAAAGAGAGCACGGAGAGAGGGGAGAGGCTTCATTTGAAAAAGAGCATGGAGAGCAGGGAGAGGCTTCATTTGAAAAAGAGCGGGGTGAGCAGGGAGAAGCTTCATTTGAAAGAGAGCATGGAGAGTGGTGAGAGGCTTCATTTGAAAGAGAGCACGTAGAGGAGGGAGAGGCTTCATTTGAAAAGGAGCGCGGAGAGTGGGAAGAGGTTTCAGTTGAAAGAGAGCACGGAGAGTGGGGAGCGGGTACATTTGAAACAGAGTGTGGAGAGGCTTCATTTGAAAATGAGTGGGGAGAGCAGGGAGAGGCATCATTTGAAATAGAGTGGGGAGAGCAGGGAAACGCTTCATTTGAAAAAGAGCACGGAGAGTGGAGAGAGGCTTCATTTGAAAAAGAGCGGGGAGAGGCTTCATTTGAAAAAGAGTGGGGAGAGCAGGGAGAGGCATCATTTGAAATAGAGCGGGGAGAGCGGGGAGTGGCTTCATTTGAAAAAGAGAACGGAGAGCAGGGAGAGGCTTTATTTGAAAGAGAGCGTGGAGAGCGGGGAGAGGCTTCATTTGAAAAAGAGCATGGCGAGCAGGGAGAGGCTTCATTTGAAAAAGAGCATGGAGAGAGGGGACAGGCTTCATTCGAAAGAGAACGTGGGGAGCGGGGTGAGGCTTCATTTGAAAAAGAGCGCGGAGAGTGGGGAGAGGCTTCATTTGAAAGAGAGCACAGAGAGTGGGGAGAGGCTTCATTTGAAAGACAGCATGAGGAGTGGGGAGAGGCTTTATTTGAAAGAGAGCACAGAGCATGGGGACAAGATTCAGTTGAAAGAGAGTGGGAAGAGGCTTCAGTTGAAAAAGTTCAGGGAGAGTGGTGAGAGGCTTCATTTGAAAGAGAGCACGTAGAGGAGGGAGAGGCTTCATTTGAAAAGGAGCGCGGAGAGTGGGAAGAGGTTTCAGTTGAAAGAGAGCACGGAGAGTGGGGAGCGGGTACATTTGAAACAGAGTGTGGAGAGGCTTCATTTGAAAATGAGTGGGGAGAGCAGGGAGAGGCATCATTTGAAATAGAGTGGGGAGAGCAGGGAAACGCTTCATTTGAAAAAGAGCACGGAGAGTGGAGAGAGGCTTCATTTGAAAAAGAGCGGGGAGAGGCTTCATTTGAAAAAGAGTGGGGAGAGCAGGGAGAGGCATCATTTGAAATAGAGCGGGGAGAGCGGGGAGTGGCTTCATTTGAAAAAGAGAACGGAGAGCAGGGAGAGGCTTCATTTGAAAAAGAGTGGGGAGAGCAGGGAGAGGCTTCATTTGAAAAAGAGTGGGGAGAGCAGGGAGAGGCTTCATTTGAAAAAGAGCATGGAGAGCGGGGAGAGGCTTCATTTGAAAGAGAGCGTGGAGAGCAGCGAGAGGCTTCATTTGAAAAAGAGCATGGAGAGAGGGGACAGGCTTCATTCGAAAGAGAGCACGAAGAGTGGGGAGAGGCTTCATTTGAAAGAGAGCACGAAGAGTGGGGAGAGGCTTCATTTGAAAGAGAGCAAGGAGCATGGGGAGAAGCTTCGGTTGAAAGAGAGTGGGAAGAGGCTTCAGTTGAAAAAGATCAGGGAGAGTAGTGAGAGGCTTCATTTGAAAGAGAGCACGTAGAGGAGGGAGAGGCTTCATTTGAAAAGGAGCGCGGAGAGTGGGAAGAGGTTTCAGTTGAAAGAGAGCACGGAGAGTGGGGAGAGGCTACATTTGAAAGAGAGTGTGGAGAGGCTTCATTTGAAATAGAGTGGGGAGAGCAGGGATAGGCTTCAGTAGAAAAAGAGCATGGAGACTGGGGAGAGGCTTCATTTGAAAAAGAGCAGGGAGAGGCTTCATTTGAAAAAGAGTGGGGAGAGCAGGGAGAGGCATCATTTGAAATAGAGCGGGGAGAGCGGGGAGTGGCTTCATTTGAAAAAGAGCACGGAGAGCAGGGAGAGGCTTCACTTGAAATAGAGTGGGGTGAGCAGGGAGAGGCTTCATTTGAAAAAGAGCATGGAGAGCTGGGAGAGTCTTCATTTGAAAAAGAGCATGGAGAGCGGGGAGAGGCTTCATTTGAAAGAGAGCGTGGAGAGCGGGGAGAGGCTTCATTTGAAAAAGAGCATGGAAAGCAGGGAGAGGCTTCATTTGAAAAAGAGCGGGGAGAGCAGGGAGAGGCTTCATTTGAAAGAAAGCATGGAGAGCGGGGAGAGGCTTCATTTGAAAGAGAGCGTGGAGAGCGGGGAGAGGCTTCATTTGAAAAAGAGCATGGAGAGCAGGGAGAGGCTTCATTTGAAAAAGAGCGGGGAGAGCAGGGAGAGGCTTCATTTGAAAGAGAGCACGGAGAGAGGGGAGAGGCTTCATTTGAAAAAGAGCATGGAGAGCAGGGAGAGGCTTCATTTGAAAAAGAGCGGGGAGAGCAGGGAGAGGCTTCATTTGAAAGAGAGCGTGGAGAGCGGGGAGAGGCTTCATTTGAAAAAGAGCATGGAGAGCAGGAAGAGGCTTCATTTGAAAAAGAGCGGGGAGAGCAGGGAGAGGCTTCATTTGAAAGAGAGCGTGGAGAGTGGGGAGAGGCTTCATTTGAAAAAGAGCATGGCAAGCAGGGAGAGGCTTCATTTGAAAAAGAGCATGGAGAGTGGGACAGGCTTCATTCGAAAGAGAGCGTGGGGAGCGGGGTGAGGCTTCATTTGAAAAAGAGCGCGGAGAGTGGGGAGAGGCTTCATTTGAAAGAGAGCACAGAGAGTGGGGAGAGGATTCATTTGAAAGACAGCACGAAGAGTGGGGTGAGGCTTCATTTGAAAGAGAGCGCAGAGCATGGGGACAAGCTTCAGTTGAAAGAGAGTGGGAAGAGGCTTCAGTTGAAAAATTTCAGGGAGAGTGGTGAGAGGCTTCATTTGAAAGAGAGCACATAGAGGAGGGAGAGGCTTCATTTGAAAAGGAGCGCGGAGAGTGGGAATAGGTTTCAGTTGAAAGAGAGCACGGAGAGTGGGGAGTGGCTACATTTGAAAGAGAGTGTGGAGAGGCTTCATTTGAAAAAGCGTGGGGAGAGCAGGGAGAGGCATCATTTGAAATAGAGCGGGGAGAGCGGGGAGTGGCTTCATTTGAAAAAGAGAACGGAGAGCAGGGAGAGGCTTCATTTGAAAAAGAGTGGGGAGAGCAGGGAGAGGCTTCATTTGAAAAAGAGTGGGGAGAGCAGGGAGAGGCTTCATTTGAAAAAGAGCATGGAGAGCGGGGAGAGGCTTCATTTGAAAGAGAGCGTGGAGAGCAGCGAGAGGCTTCATTTGAAAAAGAGCATGGAGAGAGGGGACAGGCTTCATTCGAAAGAGAGCACGAAGAGTGGGGAGAGGCTTCATTTGAAAGAGAGCACGAAGAGTGGGGAGAGGCTTCATTTGAAAGAGAGCAAGGAGCATGGGAAGAAGCTTCGGTTGAAAGAGAGTGGGAAGAGGCTTCAGTTGAAAAAGATCAGGGAGAGTAGTGAGAGGCTTCATTTGAAAGAGAGCACGTAGAGGAGGGAGAGGCTTCATTTGAAAAGGAGCGCGGAGAGTGGGAAGAGGTTTCAGTTGAAAGAGAGCACGGAGAGTGGGGAGAGGCTACATTTGAAAGAGAGTGTGGAGAGGCTTCATTTGAAAAAGAGTGTTGAGAGCAGGGAGAGGCATCATTTGAAATAGAGTGGGGAGAGCGGGGATAGGCTTCAGTAGAAAAAGAGCATGGAGACTGGGGAGAGGCTTCATTTGAAAAAGAGCGGGGAGAGGCTTCATTTGAAAAAGAGTGGGGAGAGCAGGGAGAGGCATCATTTGAAATAGAGCGGGGAGAGCGGGGAGTGGCTTCATTTGAAAAAGAGCACGGAGAGCAGGGAGAGGCTTCACTTGAAATAGAGTGGGGTGAGCAGGGAGAGGCTTCATTTGAAAAAGAGCATGGAGAGCTGGGAGAGTCTTCATTTGAAAAAGAGCATGGAGAGCGGGGAGAGGCTTCATTTGAAAGAGAGCGTGGAGAGCGGGGAGAGGCTTCATTTGAAAAAGAGCATGGAAAGCAGGGAGAGGCTTCATTTGAAAAAGAGCGGGGAGAGCAGGGAGAGGCTTCATTTGAAAGAGAGCATGGAGATCGGGGAGAGGCTTCATTTGAAAGAGAGCGTGGAGAGCGGGGAGAGGCTTCATTTGAAAAAGAGCATGGAGAGCAGGGAGAGGCTTCATTTGAAAAAGAGCGGGGAGAGCAGGGAGAGGCTTCATTTGAAAGAGAGCACGGAGAGAGGGGAGAGGCTTCATTTGAAAAAGAGCATGGAGAGCAGGGAGAGGCTTCATTTGAAAAAGAGCGGGGAGAGCAGGGAGAGGCTTCATTTGAAAGAGAGCGTGGAGAGCGGGGAGAGGCTTCATTTGAAAAAGAGCATGGAGAGCAGGAAGAGGCTTCATTTGAAAAAGAGCGGGGAGAGCAGGGAGAGGCTTCATTTGAAAGAGAGCGTGCAGAGTGGGGAGAGGCTTCATTTGAAAAAGAGCATGGCGAGCAGGGAGAGGCTTCATTTGAAAAAGAGCATGGAGAGTGGGACAGGCTTCATTCGAAAGAGAGCGTGGGGAGCGGGGTGAGGCTTCATTTGAAAAAGAGCCCGGAGAGTGGGGAGAGGCTTCATTTGAAAGAGAGCACAGAGAGTGGGGAGAGGATTCATTTGAAAGACAGCACGAAGAGTGGGGTGAGGCTTCATTTGAAAGAGAGCGCAGAGCATGGGGACAAGCTTCAGTTGAAAGAGAGTGGGAAGAGGCTTCAGTTGAAAAATTTCAGGGAGAGTGGTGAGAGGCTTCATTTGAAAGAGAGCACATAGAGGAGGGAGAGGCTTCATTTGAAAAGGAGCGCGGAGAGTGGGAATAGGTTTCAGTTGAAAGAGAGCACGGAGAGTGGGGAGTGGCTACATTTGAAAGAGAGTGTGGAGAGGCTTCATTTGAAAAAGAGTGGGGAGAGCAGGGAGAGGCATCATTTGAAATAGAGTGGGGTGAGCGGGGAAAGGCTTCATTTGAAAAAGAGCACGGAGAGTGGGGAGAGGCTTCATTTGAAAAAGAGCGGGGAGAGGCTTCATTTGAAAAAGAGTGGGGAGAGCAGGGAGAGGCATCATTTGAAATAGAGTGGGGAGAGCGGGGATAGGCTTCAGTTGAAAAAGAGCACGGAGAGTGGGGAGAGGCTTCATTTGAAAAAGAGCGGGGAGAGGCTTCATTTGAAAAAGAGTGGGGAGAGCAGGGAGAGGCATCATTTGAAATAGAGCGGGGAGAGCGGGGAGTGGCTTCATTTGAAAAAGAGCACGGAGAGCAGGGACAGGCTTCATTTGTAAAAGAGTGGTGTGAGCAGGGAGAGGCTTCATTTGAAAAAGAGCATGGAGAGCGGGGAGAGTCTTCATTTGAAAAAGAGCATGGAGAGCGGGGAGAGGCTTCATTTGAAAGAGAGCGTGGAGAGCGGGGAGAGGCTTCATTTGAAAAAGAGCATGGAAAGCAGGGAGAGGCTTCATTTGAAAAAGAGCGGGGAGAGCAGGGAGAGGCTTCATTTGAAAGAGAGCATGGAGAGCGGGGAGAGGCTTCATTTGAAAGAGAGCGTGGAGAGCGGGGAGAGGCTTCATTTGAAAAAGAGCATGCAGAGCAGGGAGAGGCTTCATCTGAAAAAGAGCGGGGAGAGCAGGGAGAGGCTTCATTTGAAAGAGAGCACGGAGAGAGGGGAGAGGCTTCATTTGAAAAAGAGCATGGAGAGCAGGGAGAGGCTTCATTTGAAAAAGAGCGGGGAGAGCAGGGAGAGGCTTCATTTGAAAGAGAGCGTGGAGAGCGGGGAGAGGCTTCATTTGAAAAAGAGCATGGAGAGCAGGAAGAGGCTTCATTTGAAAAAGAGCGGGGAGAGCAGGGAGAGGCTTTATTTGAAAGAGAGCGTGGAGAGTGGGGAGAGGCTTCATTTGAAAAAGAGCATGGCGAGCAGGGAGAGGCTTCATTTGAAAAAGAGCATGGAGAGTGGGACAGGCTTCATTCGAAAGAGAGCGTGGGGAGCGGGGTGAGGCTTCATTTGAAAAAGAGCGCTGAGAGTGGGGAGAGGCTTCATTTGAAAGAGAGCACAGAGAGTGGGGAGAGGCTTCATTTGAAAGACAGCACGAAGAGTGGGGTGAGGCTTCATTTGAAAGAGAGCGCAGAGCATGGGGACAAGCTTCAGTTGAAAGAGAGTGGGAAGAGGCTTCAGTTGAAAAATTTCAGGGAGAGTGGTGAGAGGCTTCATTTGAAAGAGAGCACATAGAGGAGGGAGAGGCTTCATTTGAAAAGGAGCGCGGAGAGTGGGAATAGGTTTCAGTTGAAAGAGAGCACGGAGAGTGGGGAGTGGCTACATTTGAAAGAGAGTGTGGAGAGGCTTCATTTGAAAAAGAGTGGGGAGAGCAGGGAGAGGCATCATTTGAAATAGAGTGGGGTGAGCGGGGAAAGGCTTCATTTGAAAAAGAGCACGGAGAGTGGGGTGAGGATTCATTTGAAAAAGAGCGGGGAGAGGCTTCATTTGAAAAAGAGTGGGGAGAGCAGGGAGAGGCATCATTTGAAATAGAGTGGGGAGAGCGGGGATAGGCTTCAGTTGAAAAAGAGCACGGAGAGTGGGGAGAGGCTTCATTTGAAAAAGAGCAGGGAGAGGCTTCATTTGAAAAAGAGTGGGGAGAGCAGGGAGAGGCATCATTTGAAATAGAGCGGGGAGAGCGGGGAGTGGCTTCATTTGAAAAAGAGAACGGAGAGCAGGGAGAGGCTTCATTTGTAAAAGAGTGGGGAGAGCAGGGAGAGGCTTCATTTGAAAAAGAGCATGGAGAGCGGGGAGAGTCTTCATTTGAAATAGAGCATGGAGAGCGGGGAGAGGCTTCATTTGAAAGAGTGCGTGGAGAGCGGGGAGAGGCTTCATTTGAAAAAGAGCATGGAGAGCAGGGAGAGGCTTCATTTGAAAAAGAGCGGGGAGAGCAGGGAAAGGCATCATTTGAAAGAGAGCATGGAGAGCGGGGAGAGGCTTCATTTGAAAGAGAGCGTGGAGAGCGGGGAGAGTCTTCATTTGAAAAAGAGCATGGAGAGCAGGGAGAGGCTTCATCTGAAAAAGAGCGGGGAGAGCAGGGAGAGGTTTCATTTGAAAGAGAGCACGGAGAGAGGGGAGAGGCTTCATTTGAAAAAGAGCATGGAGAGCAGGGAGAGGCTTCATTTGAAAAAGAGCGGGGTGAGCAGGGAGAAGCTTCATTTGAAAGAGAGCATGGAGAGCGGGGAGAGGCTTCATTTGAAAAAGAGCATGGAGAGCAGGAAGAGGCTTCATTTGAAAAAGAGCGGGGAGAGCAGGGAGAGGCTTCATTTGAAAGAGAGCGTGGAGAGCGGGGAGAGGCTTCATTTGAAAAAGAGCATGGCGAGCATGGAGAGGCTTCATTTGAAAACGAGCGGGGAGAGCAGGGAGAGGCTTCATTTGAAAGAGAGCACGGAGAGAGGGGAGAGGCTTCATTTGAAAAAGAGCATGGAGAGCAGGGAGAGGCTTCATTTGAAAAAGAGCGGGGAGAGCAGGGAGAGGCTAGATTTGAAAGAGAGTGTGGAGAGGCTTCATTTGAAAAAGAGTGGGGAGAGCAGGGAGAGGCATCATTTGAAATAGAGTGGGGTGAGCGGGGAAAGGCTTCATTTGAAAAAGAGCACGGAGAGTGGGGAGAGGCTTCATTTGAAAAAGAGCACGGAGAGCAGGGAGAGGCTTCATTTGAAAAAGAGCATGGAGAGCGGGGAGAGGCTTCATTTGAAAGAGAGCGTGGAGAGCGGGGAGAGGCTTCATTTGAAAAAGAGCATGCAGAGCAGGGAGAGGCTTCATTTGAAAAAGAGCGGGGAGAGCAGGGAGAGGCTTCATTTGAAAGAGAGCACGGAGAGAGGGGAGAGGCTTCATTTGAAAAAGAGCATGGAGAGCAGGGAGAGGCTTCATTTGAAAAAGAGCGGGGAGAGCAGGGAGAGGCTTCATTTGAAAAAGAGCGGGGAGAGCAGGGAGAGGCTTTATTTGAAAGAGAGCGTGGAGAGTGGGGAGAGGCTTCATTTGAAAAAGAGCATGGCGAGCAGGGAGAGGCTTCATTTGAAAAAGAGCATGGAGAGTGGGACAGGCTTCATTCGAAAGAGAGCGTGGGGAGCGGGGTGAGGCTTCATTTGAAAAAGAGCGCTGAGTGTGGGGAGAGGCTTCATTTGAAAGAGAGCACAGAGAGTGGGGAGAGGCTTCATTTGAAAGACAGCACGAAGAGTGGGGTGAGGCTTCATTTGAAAGAGAGCGCAGAGCATGGGGACAAGCTTCAGTTGAAAGAGAGTGGGAAGAGGCTTCAGTTGAAAAATTTCAGGGAGAGTGGTGAGAGGCTTCATTTGAAAGAGAGCACATAGAGGAGGGAGAGGCTTCATTTGAAAAGGAGCGCGGAGAGTGGGAATAGGTTTCAGTTGAAAGAGAGCACGGAGAGTGGGGAGTGGCTACATTTGAAAGAGAGTGTGGAGAGGCTTCATTTGAAAAAGAGTGGGGAGAGCAGGGAGAGGCTTCATTTGAAAAAGAGCGGGGAGAGCAGGGAGAGGCTTCATTTGAAAGAGAGCATGGAGAGCGGGGAGAGGCTTCATTTGAAAGAGAGCGTGGAGAGCGGGGAGAGGCTTCATTTGAAAAAGAGCATGCAGAGCAGGGAGAGGCTTCATTTGAAAAAGAGCGGGGAGAGCAGGGAGAGGCTTCATTTGAAAGAGAGCACGGAGAGAGGGGAGAGGCTTCATTTGAAAAAGAGCATGGAGAGCAGGGAGAGGCTTCATTTGAAAAAGAGCGGGGAGAGCAGGGAGAGGCTTCATTTGAAAGAGAGCGTGGAGAGCGGGGAGAGGCTTCATTTGAAAAAGAGCATGGAGAGCAGGAAGAGGCTTCATTTGAAAAAGAGCGGGGAGAGCAGGGAGAGGCTTTATTTGAAAGAGAGCGTGGAGAGTGGGGAGAGGCTTCATTTGAAAAAGAGCATGGCGAGCAGGGAGAGGCTTCATTTGAAAAAGAGCATGGAGAGTGGGACAGGCTTCATTCGAAAGAGAGCGTGGGGAGCGGGGTGAGGCTTCATTTGAAAAAGAGCGCTGAGAGTGGGGAGAGGCTTCATTTGAAAGAGAGCACAGAGAGTGGGGAGAGGCTTCATTTGAAAGACAGCACGAAGAGTGGGGTGAGGCTTCATTTGAAAGAGAGCGCAGAGCATGGGGACAAGCTTCAGTTGAAAGAGAGTGGGAAGAGGCTTCAGTTGAAAAATTTCAGGGAGAGTGGTGAGAGGCTTCATTTGAAAGAGAGCACATAGAGGAGGGAGAGGCTTCATTTGAAAAGGAGCGCGGAGAGTGGGAATAGGTTTCAGTTGAAAGAGAGCACGGAGAGTGGGGAGTGGCTACATTTGAAAGAGAGTGTGGAGAGGCTTCATTTGAAAAAGAGTGGGGAGAGCAGGGAGAGGCATCATTTGAAATAGAGTGGGGTGAGCGGGGAAAGGCTTCATTTGAAAAAGAGCACGGAGAGTGGGGAGAGGATTCATTTGAAAAAGAGCGGGGAGAGGCTTCATTTGAAAAAGAGTGGGGAGAGCAGGGAGAGGCATCATTTGAAATAGAGTGGGGAGAGCGGGGATAGGCTTCAGTTGAAAAAGAGCACGGAGAGTGGGGAGAGGCTTCATTTGAAAAAGAGCGGGGAGAGGCTTCATTTGAAAAAGAGTGGGGAGAGCAGGGAGAGGCATCATTGGAAATAGAGCGGGGAGAGCGGGGAGTGGCTTCATTTGAAAAAGAGAACGGAGAGCAGGGAGAGGCTTCATTTGAAAAAGAGTGGGGAGAGCAGGGAGAGGCTTCATTTGAAAAAGAGCATGGAGAGCGGGGAGAGTCTTCATTTGAAATAGAGCATGGAGAGCGGGGAGAGGCTTCATTTGAAAGAGTGCGTGGAGAGCGGGGAGAGGCTTCATTTGAAAAAGAGCATGGAGAGCAGGGAGAGGCTTCATTTGAAAAAGAGCGGGGAGAGCAGGGAAAGGCATCATTTGAAAGAGAGCATGGAGAGCGGGGAGAGGCTTCATTTGAAAGAGAGCGTGGAGAGCGGGGAGAGTCTTCATTTGAAAAAGAGCATGGAGAGCAGGGAGAGGCTTCATCTGAAAAAGAGCGGGGAGAGCAGGGAGAGGTTTCATTTGAAAGAGAGCACGGAGAGAGGGGAGAGGCTTCATTTGAAAAAGAGCATGGAGAGCAGGGAGAGGCTTCATTTGAAAAAGAGCGGGGTGAGCAGGGAGAAGCTTCATTTGAAAGAGAGCATGGAGAGCGGGGAGAGGCTTCATTTGAAAAAGAGCATGGAGAGCAGGAAGAGGCTTCATTTGAAAAAGAGCGGGGAGAGCAGGGAGAGGCTTCATTTGAAAGAGAGCGTGGAGAGCGGGGAGAGGCTTCATTTGAAAAAGAGCATGGCGAGCAGGGAGAGGCTTCATTTGAAAACGAGCGGGGAGAGCAGGGAGAGGCTTCATTTGAAAGAGAGCACGGAGAGAGGGGAGAGGCTTCATTTGAAAAAGAGCATGGAGAGCAGGGAGAGGCTTCATTTGAAAAAGAGCGGGGAGAGCAGGGAGAGGCTAGATTTGAAAGAGAGTGTGGAGAGGCTTCATTTGAAAAAGAGTGGGGAGAGCAGGGAGAGGCATCATTTGAAATAGAGTGGGGTGAGCGGGGAAAGGCTTCATTTGAAAAAGAGCACGGAGAGTGGGGAGAGGCTTCATTTGAAAAAGAGCACGGAGAGCAGGGAGAGGCTTCATTTGAAAAAGAGCATGGAGAGCGGGGAGAGGCTTCATTTGAAAGAGAGCGTGGAGAGCGGGGAGAGGCTTCATTTGAAAAAGAGCATGCAGAGCAGGGAGAGGCTTCATTTGAAAAAGAGCGGGGAGAGCAGGGAGAGGCTTCATTTGAAAGAGAGCACGGAGAGAGGGGAGAGGCTTCATTTGAAAAAGAGCATGGAGAGCAGGGAGAGGCTTCATTTGAAAAAGAGCGGGGAGAGCAGGGAGAGGCTTCATTTGAAAAAGAGCGGGGAGAGCAGGGAGAGGCTTTATTTGAAAGAGAGCGTGGAGAGTGGGGAGAGGCTTCATTTGAAAAAGAGCATGGCGAGCAGGGAGAGGATTCATTTGAAAAGGAGCATGGAGAGTGGGACAGGCTTCATTCGAAAGAGAGCGTGGGGAGCGGGGTGAGGCTTCATTTGAAAAAGAGCGCTGAGAGTGGGGAGAGGCTTCATTTGAAAGAGAGCACAGAGAGTGGGGAGAGGCTTCATTTGAAAGACAGCACGAAGAGTGGGGTGAGGCTTCATTTGAAAGAGAGCGCAGAGCATGGGGACAAGCTTCAGTTGAAAGAGAGTGGGAAGAGGCTTCAGTTGAAAAATTTCAGGGAGAGTGGTGAGAGGCTTCATTTGAAAGAGAGCACATAGAGGAGGGAGAGGCTTCATTTGAAAAGGAGCGCGGAGAGTGGGAATAGGTTTCAGTTGAAAGAGAGCACGGAGAGTGGGGAGTGGCTACATTTGAAAGAGAGTGTGGAGAGGCTTCATTTGAAAAAGAGTGGGGAGAGCAGGGAGAGGCATCATTTGAAATAGAGTGGGGTGAGCGGGGAAAGGCTTCATTTGAAAAAGAGCACGGAGAGTGGGGAGAGGATTCATTTGAAAAAGAGCGGGGAGAGGCTTCATTTGAAAAAGAGTGGGGAGAGCAGGGAGAGGCATCATTTGAAATAGAGTGGGGAGAGCGGGGATAGGCTTCAGTTGAAAAAGAGCACGGAGAGTGGGGAGAGGCTTCATTTGAAAAAGAGCGGGGAGAGGCTTCATTTGAAAAAGAGTGGGGAGAGCAGGGAGAGGCATCATTTGAAATAGAGCGGGGAGAGCGGGGAGTGGCTTCATTTGAAAAAGAGAACGGAGAGCAGGGAGAGGCTTCATTTGAAAAAGAGTGGGGAGAGCAGGGAGAGGCTTCATTTGAAAAAGAGCATGGAGAGCGGGGAGAGTCTTCATTTGAAATAGAGCATGGAGAGCGGGGAGAGGCTTCATTTGAAAGAGTGCGTGGAGAGCGGGGAGAGGCTTCATTTGAAAAAGAGCATGGAGAGCAGGGAGAGGCTTCATTTGAAAAAGAGCGGGGAGAGCAGGGAAAGGCATCATTTGAAAGAGAGCATGGAGAGCGGGGAGAGGCTTCATTTGAAAGAGAGCGTGGAGAGCGGGGAGAGTCTTCATTTGAAAAAGAGCATGGAGAGCAGGGAGAGGATTCATCTGAAAAAGAGCGGGGAGAGCAGGGAGAGGTTTCATTTGAAAGAGAGCACGGAGAGAGGGGAGAGGCTTCATTTGAAAAAGAGCATGGAGAGCAGGGAGAGGCTTCATTTGAAAAAGAGCGGGGTGAGCAGGGAGAAGCTTCATTTGAAAGAGAGCATGGAGAGCGGGGAGAGGCTTCATTTGAAAAAGAGCATGGAGAGCAGGAAGAGGCTTCATTTGAAAAAGAGCGGGGAGAGCAAGGAGAGGCTTCATTTGAAAGAGAGCGTGGAGAGCGGGGAGAGACTTCATTTGAAAAAGAGCATGCAGAGCAGGGAGAGGCTTCATTTGAAAACGAGCGGGGCGAGCAGGGAGAGGCTTCATTTGAAAGAGAGCACGGAGAGAGGGGAGAGGCTTCATTTGAAAAAGAGCATGGAGAGCAGGGAGAGGCTTCATTTGAAAAAGAGCGGGGAGAGCAGGGAGAGGCTAGATTTGAAAGAGAGTGTGGAGAGGCTTCATTTGAAAAAGAGTGGGGAGAGCAGGGAGAGGCATCATTTGAAATAGAGTGGGGTGAGCGGGGAAAGGCTTCATTTGAAAAAGAGCACGGAGAGTGGGGAGAGGCTTCATTTGAAAAAGAGCGGGGAGAGGCTTCATTTGAAAAAGAGTGGGGAGAGCAGGGAGAGGCATCATTTGAAATAGAGTGGGGAGAGCGGGGATAGGCTTCAGTTGAAAAAGAGCACGGAGAGTGGGGAGAGGCTTCATTTGAAAAAGAGCGGGGAGAGGCTTCATTTGAAAAAGAGTGGGGAGAGCAGGGAGAGGCATCATTTGAAATAGAGCGGGGAGAGCGGGGAGTGGCTTCATTTGAAAAAGAGAACGGAGAGCAGGGAGAGGCTTCATTTGAAAAAGAGTGGGGAGAGCAGGGAGAGGCTTCATTTGAAAAAGAGCATGGAGAGCGGGGAGAGTCTTCATTTGAAATAGAGCATGGAGAGCGGGGAGAGGCTTCATTTGAAAGAGTGCGTGGAGAGCGGGGAGAGGCTTCATTTGAAAAAGAGCATGGAGAGCAGGGAGAGGCTTCATTTGAAAAAGAGCGGGGAGAGCAGGGAAAGGCATCATTTGAAAGAGAGCATGGAGAGCGGGGAGAGGCTTCATTTGAAAGAGAGCGTGGAGAGCGGGGAGAGTCTTCATTTGAAAAAGAGCATGGAAAGCAGGGAGAGGCTTCATCTGAAAAAGAGCGGTGAGAGCAGGGAGAGGTTTCATTTGAAAGAGAGCACGGAGAGAGGGGAGAGGCTTCATTTGAAAAAGAGCATGGAGAGCAGGGAGAGGCTTCATTTGAAAAAGAGCGGGGTGAGCAGGGAGAAGCTTCATTTGAAAACGAGCGGGGAGAGCAGGGAGAGGCTTCATTTGAAAGAGAGCACGGAGAGAGGGGAGAGGCTTCATTTGAAAAAGAGCATGGAGAGCAGGGAGAGGCTTCATTTGAAAAAGAGCGGGGAGAGCAGGGAGAGGCTTCATTTGAAAGAGAGCGTGGAGAGCGGGGAGAGGCTTCATTTGAAAAAGAGCATGGAGAGCAGGAAGAGGCTTCATTTGAAAAAGAGCGGGGAGAGCAGGGAGAGGCTTGATTTGAAAGAGAGCGTGGAGAGCGGGGAGAGGCTTCATTTGAAAAAGAGCATGGCGAGCAGGGAGAGGCTTCATTTGAAAAAGAGCATGGAGAGAGGGGACAGGCTTCATTCGAAAGAGAGCGTGGGGAGCGGGGTGAGGCTTCATTTGAAAAAGAGCGCGGAGAGTGGGGAGAGGCTTCATTTGAAAGAGAGCACAGAGAGTGGGGAGAGGCTTCATTTGAAAGACAGCACGAAGAGTGGGGAGAGGCTTTATTTGAAAGAGAGCACAGAGCATGGGGACAAGATTCAGTTGAAAGAGAGTGGGAAGAGGCTTCAGTTGAAAAAGTTCAGGGAGAGTGGTGAGAGGCTTCATTTGAAAGAGAGCACGTAGAGGAGGGAGAGGCTTCATTTGAAAAGGAGCGCGGAGAGTGGGAAGAGGTTTCAGTTGAAAGAGAGCACGGAGAGTGGGGAGCGGGTACATTTGAAACAGAGTGTGGAGAGGCTTCATTTGAAAATGAGTGGGGAGAGCAGGGAGAGGCATCATTTGAAATAGAGTGGGGAGAGCAGGGAAACGCTTCATTTGAAAAAGAGCACGGAGAGTGGGGAGAGGCTTCATTTGAAAAAGAGCGGGGAGAGGCTTCATTTGAAAAAGAGTGGGGAGAGCAGGGAGAGGCATCATTTGAAATAGAGCGGGGAGAGCGGGGAGTGGCTTCATTTGAAAAAGAGAACGGAGAGCAGGGAGAGGCTTCATTTGAAAAAGAGTGGGGATAGCAGGGAGAGGCTTCATTTGAAAAAGAGTGGGGAGAGCAGGGAGAGGCTTCATTTGAAAAAGAGCATGGAGAGCGGGGAGAGGCTTCATTTGAAAGAGAGCGTGGAGAGCAGCGAGAGGCTTCATTTGAAAAAGAGCATGGAGAGAGGGGACAGGCTTCATTCGAAAGAGAGCACGAAGAGTGGGGAGAGGCTTCATTTGAAAGAGAGCACGAAGAGTGGGGAGAGGCTTCATTTGAAAGAGAGCACGGAGCATGGGGAGAAGCTTCGGTTGAAAGAGAGTGGGAAGAGGCTTCAGTTGAAAAAGATCAGGGAGAGTAGTGAGAGGCTTCATTTGAAAGAGAGCACGTAGAGGAGGGAGAGGCTTCATTTGAAAAGGAACGCGGAGAGTGGGAAGAGGTTTCAGTTGAAAGAGAGCACGGAGAGTGGGGAGAGGCTACATTTGAAAGAGAGTGTGGAGAGGCTTCATTTGAAAAAGAGTGGGGAGAGCAGGGAGAGGCATCATTTGAAATAGAGTGGGGAGAGCGGGGATAGGCTTCAGTAGAAAAAGAGCATGGAGACTGGGGAGAGGCTTCATTAGAAAAAGAGCGGGGAGAGGCTTCATTTGAAAAAGAGTGGGGAGAGCAGGGAGAGGCATCATTTGAAATAGAGAGGGGAGAGCGGGGAGTGGCTTCATTTGAAAAAGAGCACGGAGAGCAGGGAGAGGCTTCATTTGAAATAGAGTGGGGTGAGCAGGGAGAGGCTTCATTTGAAAAAGAGCATGGAGAGCGGGGAGAGTCTTCATTTGAAAAAGAGCATGGAGAGCGGGGAGAGGCTTCATTTGAAAGAGAGCGTGGAGAGCGGGGAGAGGCTTCATTTGAAAAAGAGCATGGAAAGCAGGGAGAGGCTTTATTTGAAAAAGAGCGGGGAGAGCAGGGAGAGGCTTCATTTGAAAGAGAGCATGGAGAGCGGGGAGAGGCTTCATTTCAAAGAGAGCGTGGAGAGCGGGGAGAGGCTTCATTTGAAAAAGAGCATGGAGAGCAGGGAGAGGCTTCATTTGAAAAAGAGCGGGGAGAGCAGGGAGAGGCTTCATTTGAAAGAGAGCACGGAGAGAGGGGAGAGGCTTCATTTGAAAAAGAGCATGGAGAGCAGGGAGAGGCTTCATTTGAAAAAGAGCGGGGAGAGCAGGGAGATGCTTCATTTGAAAGAGAGCGTGGAGAGCGGGGAGAGGCTTCATTTGAAAAAGAGCATGGAGAGCAGGAAGAGGCTTCATTTGAAAAAGAGCGGGGAGAGCAGGGAGAGGCTTCATTTGAAAGAGAGCGTGGAGAGTGGGGAGAGGCTTCATTTGAAAAAGAGCATGGCGAGCAGGGAGAGGCTTCATTTGAAAAAGAGCATTGAGAGTGGGACAGGCTTCATTCGAAAGAGAGCGTTGGGAGCGGGGTGAGGCTTCATTTGAAAAAGAGCGCGGAGAGTGGGGAGAGGCTTCATTTGAAAGAGAGCACATAGAGGAGGGAGAGGCTTCATTTGAAAGAGAGCACGAAGAGTGGGGAGAGGCTTCATTTGAAAGAGAGCACGGAGCATGGGGAGAAGCTTCGGTTGAAAGAGAGTGGGAAGAGGCTTCAGTTGAAAAAGATCAGGGAGAGTAGTGAGAGGCTTCATTTGAAAGAGAGCACGTAGAGGAGGGAGAGGCTTCATTTGAAAAGGAGCGCGGAGAGTGGGAAGAGGTTTCAGTTGAAAGAGAGCACGGAGAGTGGGGAGAGGCTACATTTGAAAGAGAGTGTGGAGAGGCTTCATTTGAAAAAGAGTGGGGAGAGCAGGGAGAGGCATCATTTGAAATAGAGTGGGGAGAGCGGGGATAGGCTTCAGTAGAAAAAGAGCATGGAGACTGGGGAGAGGCTTCATTTGAAAAAGAGCGGGGAGAGGCTTCATTTGAAAAAGAGTGGGGAGAGCAGGGAGAGGCATCATTTGAAATAGAGCGGGGAGAGCGGGGAGTGGCTTCATTTGAAAAAGAGCACGGAGAGCAGGGAGAGGCTTCATTTGAAATAGAGTGGGGTGAGCAGGGAGAGGCTTCATTTGAAAAAGAGCATGGAGAGCGGGGAGAGTCTTCATGTGAAAAAGAGCATGGAGAGCGGGGAGAGGCTTCATTTGAAAGAGAGCGTGGAGAGCGGGGAGAGGCTTCATTTGAAAAAGAGCATGGAAAGCAGGGAGAGGCTTTATTTGAAAAAGAGCGGGGAGAGCAGGGAGAGGCTTCATTTGAAAGAGAGCATGGAGAGCGGGGAGAGGCTTCATTTGAAAGAGAGCGTGGAGAGCGGGGAGAGGCTTCATTTGAAAAAGAGCATGGAGAGCAGGGAGAGGCTTCATTTGAAAAAGAGCGGGGAGAGCAGGGAGAGGCTTCATTTGAAAGAGAGCACGGAGAGAGGGGAGAGGCTTCATTTGAAAAAGAGCATGGAGAGCAGGGAGAGGCTTCATTTGAAAAAGAGCGGGGAGAGCAGGGAGAGGCTTCATTTGAAAAAGAGCATGGAGAGCAGGAAGAGGCTTCATTTGAAAAAGAGCGGGGAGAGCAGGGAGAGGCTTCATTTGAAAGAGAGCGTGGAGAGTGGGGAGAGGCTTCATTTGAAAAAGAGCATGGCGAGCAGGGAGAGGATTCATTTGAAAAAGAGCATGGAGAGTGGGACAGGCTTCATTCGAAAGAGAGCGTGGGGAGCGGGGTGAGGCTTCATTTGAAAAAGAGCGCGGAGAGTGGGGAGAGGCTTCATTTGAAAGAGAGCACAGAGAGTGGGGAGAGGATTCATTTGAAAGACAGCACGAAGAGTGGGGTGAGGCTTCATTTGAAAGAGAGCGCAGAGCATGGGGACAAGCTTCAGTTGAAAGAGAGTGGGAAGAGGCTTCAGTTGAAAAATTTCAGGGAGAGTGGTGAGAGGCTTCATTTGAAAGAGAGCACATAGAGGAGGGAGAGGCTTCATTTGAAAAGGAGCGCGGAGAGTGGGAATAGGTTTCAGTTGAAAGAGAGCACGGAGAGTGGGGAGTGGCTACATTTGAAAGAGAGTGTGGAGAGGCTTCATTTGAAAAAGAGTGGGGAGAGCAGGGAGAGGCATCATTTGAAATAGAGTGGGGTGAGCGGGGAAAGGCTTCATTTGAAAAAGAGCACGGAGAGTGGGGAGAGGCTTCATTTGAAAAAGAGCGGGGAGAGGCTTCATTTGAAAAAGAGTGGGGAGAGCAGGGAGAGGCATCATTTGAAATAGAGTGGGGAGAGCGGGGATAGGCTTCAGTTGAAAAAGAGCACGGAGAGTGGGGAGAGGCTTCATTTGAAAAAGAGCGGGAAGAGGCTTCATTTGAAAAAGAGTGGGGAGAGCAGGGAGAGGCATCATTTGAAATAGAGCGGGGAGAGCGGGGAGTGGCTTCATTTGAAAAAGAGCACGGAGAGCAGGGACAGGCTTCATTTGAAAAAGAGTGGGGTGAGCAGGGAGAGGCTTCATTTGAAAAAGAGCATGGAGAGCGGGGAGAGGCTTCATTTGAAAGAGAGCGTGGAGAGCGGGGAGAGGCTTCATTTGAAAAAGAGCATGGAAAGCAGGGAGAGGCTTCATTTGAAAAAGAGCGGGGAGAGCAGGGAGAGGCTTCATTTGAAAGAGAGCATGGAGAGCGGGGAGAGGCTTCATTTGAAAGAGAGCATGGAGAGCGGGGAGAGGCTTCATTTGAAAAAGAGCATGGAGAGCAGGGAGAGGCTTCATTTGAAAAAGAGCGGGGAGAGCAGGGAGAGGCTTCATTTGAAAAAGAGCGGGGAGAGCAGGGAGAGGCTTCATTTGAAAGAGAGCGTGGAGAGCGGGGAGAGGCTTCATTTGAAAAAGAGCATGGAGAGCAGGAAGAGGCTTCATTTGAAAAAGAGCGGGGAGAGCAGGGAGAGGCTTTATTTGAAAGAGAGCGTGGAGAGTGGGGAGAGGCTTCATTTGAAAAAGAGCATGGCGAGCAGGGAGAGGCTTCATTTGAAAAAGAGCATGGAGAGTGGGACAGGCTTCATTCGAAAGAGAGCGTGGGGAGCGGGGTGAGGCTTCATTTGAAAAAGAGCGCGGAGAGTGGGGAGAGGCTTCATTTGAAAGAGAGCACAGAGAGTGGGGAGAGACTTCATTTGAAAGACAGCACGAAGAGTGGGGTGAGGCTTCATTTGAAAGAGAGCGCAGAGCATGGGGACAAGCTTCAGTTGAAAGAGAGTGGGAAGAGGCTTCAGTTGAAAAATTTCAGGGAGAGTGGTGAGAGGCTTCATTTGAAAGAGAGCACATAGAGGAGGGAGAGGCTTCATTTGAAAAGGAGCGCGGAGAGTGGGAATAGGTTTCAGTTGAAAGAGAGCACGGAGAGTGGGGAGTGGCTACATTTGAAAGAGAGTGTGGAGAGGCTTCATTTGAAAAAGAGTGGGGAGAGCAGGGAGAGGCATCATTTGAAATAGAGTGGGGTGAGCGGGGAAAGGCTTCATTTGAAAAAGAGCACGGAGAGTGGGGAGAGGCTTCATTTGAAAAAGAGCGGGGAGAGGCTTCATTTGAAAAAGAGTGGGGAGAGCAGGGAGAGGCATCATTTGAAATAGAGTGGGGAGAGCGGGGATAGGCTTCAGTTGAAAAAGAGCACGGAGAGTGGGGAGAGGCTTCATTTGAAAAAGAGCGGGGAGAGGCTTCATTTGAAAAAGAGTGGGGAGAGCAGGGAGAGGCATCATTTGAAATAGAGCGGGGAGAGCGGGGAGTGGCTTCATTTGAAAAAGAGAAATGAGAGCAGGGAGAGGCTTCATTTGAAAAAGAGTGGGGAGAGCAGGGAGAGGCTTCATTTGAAAAAGAGCATGGAGAGCAGGGAGAGTCTTCATTTGAAATAGAGCATGGAGAGCGGGGAGAGGCTTCATTTGAAAGAGTGCGTGGAGAGCGGGGAGAGGCTTCATTTGAAAAAGAGCATGGGGAGCAGGGAGAGGCTTCATTTGAAAAAGAGCGGGGAGAGCAGGGAAAGGCATCATTTGAAAGAGAGCATGGAGAGCGGGGAGAGGCTTCATTTGAAAGAGAGCGTGGAGAGCGGGGAGAGTCTTCATTTGAAAAAGAGCATGGAGAGCAGGGAGAGGCTTCATCTGAAAAAGAGCGGGGAGAGCAGGGAGAGGTTTCATTTGAAAGAGAGCACGGAGAGAGGGGAGAGGCTTCATTTGAAAAAGAGCATGGAGAGCAGGGAGAGGCTTCATTTGAAAAAGAGCGGGGTGAGCAGGGAGAAGCTTCATTTGAAAGAGAGCATGGAGAGCTGGGAGAGGCTTCATTTGAAAAAGAGCATGGAGAGCAGGAAGAGGCTTCATTTGAAAAAGAGCGGGGAGAGCAGGGAGAGGCTTCATTTGAAAGAGAGCGTGGAGAACGGGGAGAGGCTTCATTTGAAAAAGAGCATGGCGAGCAGGGAGAGGTTTCATTTGAAAACGAGCGGGGAGAGCAGGGAGAGGCTTCATTTGAAAGAGAGCACGGAGAGAGGGGAGAGGCTTCATTTGAAAAAGAGCATGGAGAGCAGGGAGAGGCTTCATTTGAAAAAGAGCGGGGAGAGCAGGGAGAGGCTTCATTTGAAAGAGAGCGTGGAGAGCGGGGAGAGGCTTCATTTGAAAAAGAGCATGGAGAGCAGGAAGAGGCTTCATTTGAAAAAGAGCGGGGAGAGCAGGGAGAGGCTTCATTTGAAAGAGAGCGTGGAGAGCGGGGAGAGGCTTCATTTGAAAAAGAGCATGGCGAGCAGGGAGAGGCTTCATTTGAAAAAGAGCATGGAGAGAGGGGACAGGCTTCATTCGAAAGAGAGCGTGGGGAGCGGGGTGAGGCTTCATTTGAAAAAGAGCGCGGAGAGTGGGGAGAGGCTTCATTTGAAAGAGAGCACAGAGAGTGGGGAGAGGCTTCATTTGAAAGACAGCACGAAGAGTGGGGAGAGGCTTTATTTGAAATAGAGCACAGAGCATGGGGACAAGATTCAGTTGAAAGAGAGTGGGAAGAGGCTTCAGTTGAAAAAGTTCAGGGAGAGTGGTGAGAGGCTTCATTTGAAAGAGAGCACGTAGAGGAGGGAGAGGCTTCATTTGAAAAGGAGCGCGGAGAGTGGGAAGACGTTTCAGTTGAAAGAGAGCACGGAGAGTGGGGAGCGGGTACATTTGAAACAGAGTGTGGAGAGGCTTCATTTGAAAATGAGTGGGGAGAGCAGGGAGAGGCATCATTTGAAATAGAGTGGGGAGAGCGGGGAAACGCTTCATTTGAAAAAGAGCACGGAGAGTGGGGAGAGGCTTCATTTGAAAAAGAGCGGGGAGAGGCTTCATTTGAAAAAGAGTGGGGAGAGCAGGGAGAGGCATCATTTGAAATAGAGCGGGGAGAGCGGGGAGTGGCTTCATTTGAAAAAGAGAACGGAGAGCAGGGAGAGGCTTCATTTGAAAAAGAGTGGGGAGAGCAGGGAGAGGCTTCATTTGAAAAAGAGCATGGAGAGCGGGGAGAGTCTTCATTTGAAATAGAGCATGGAGAGCGGGGAGAGGCTTCATTTGAAAGAGTGCGTGGAGAGCGGGGAGAGGCTTCATTTGAATAGAGCATGGAGAGCAGGGAGAGGCTTCATTTGAAAAAGAGCGGGGAGAGCAGGGAAAGGCATCATTTGAAAGAGAGCATGGAGAGCGGGGAGAGGCTTCATTTGAAAGAGAGCGTGGAGAGCGGGGAGAGTCTTCATTTGAAAAAGAGCATGGAGAGCAGGGAGAGGCTTCATCTGAAAAAGAGCGGGGAGAGCAGGGAGAGGTTTCATTTGAAAGAGAGCACGGAGAGAGGGGAGAGGCTTCATTTGAAAAAGAGCATGGAGAGCAGGGAGAGGCTTCATTTGAAAAAGAGCGGGGTGAGCAGGGAGAAGCTTCATTTGAAAGAGAGCATGGAGAGCGGGGAGAGGCTTCATTTGAAAAAGAGCATGGAGAGCAGGAAGAGGCTTCATTTGAAAAAGAGCGGGGAGAGCAGGGAGAGGCTTCATTTGAAAGAGAGCGTGGAGAGCGGGGAGAAGCTTCATTTGAAAAAGAGCATGGCGAGCAGGGAGAGGCTTCATTTCAAAAAGAGCGGGGAGAGCAGGGAGAGGCTTCATTTGAAAGAGAGCATGGAGAGCGGGGAGAGGCTTCATTTGAAAAAGAGCATGGAGAGCAGGGAGAGGCTTCATTTGAAAAAGAGCGGGGAGAGCAGGGAGAGGCTTCATTTGAAAGAGAGCATGGAGAGCGGGGAGAGGCTTCATTTGAAAGAGAGCGTGGAGAGCGGGGAGAGGCTTCATTTGAAAAAGAGCATGGAGAGCAGGGAGAGGCTTCATTTGAAAAAGAGCGGGGAGAGCAGGGAGAGGCTTCATTTGAAAGAGAGCGTGGAGAGAGGGGAGAGGCTTCATTTGAAAAAGAGCATGGAGAGCAGGGAGAGGCTTCATTTGAAAAAGAGCGGGGAGAGCGGGGAGAGGCTTCATTTGAAAGAGAGCATGGAGAGCGGGGAGAGGCTTCATTTGAAAAAGAGCATGGAGAGCAGGAAGAGGCTTCTTTTGAAAAAGAGCGGGGAGAGCAGGGAGAGGCTTCATTTGAAAGAGAGCGCGGAGAGCAGGGAGAGGCTTCATTTGAAAAAGAGCATGGCGAGCAGGGAGAGGCTTCATTTGAAAAAGAGCATGGAGAGAGGGGACAGGCTTCTTTCGAAAGAGAGCGTGGGGAGCGGGGTGAGGCTTCATTTGAAAAAGAGCGCGGAGAGTGGGGAGAGGCTTCATTTGAAAGAGAGCACAGAGAGTGGGGAGAGGCTTCATTTGAAAGACAGCACGAAGAGTGGGGAGAGGCTTCATTTGAAAGAGAGCACAGAGCATGGGGACAAGCTTCAGTTGAAAGAGAGTGGGAAGAGGCTTCAGTTGAAAAAGTTCAGGGAGAGTGGTGAGAGGCTTCATTTGAAAGAGAGCACGTAGAGGAGGGAGAGGCTTCATTTGAAAAGGACCGCGGAGAGTGGGAAGAGGTTTCAGTTGAAAGAGAGCACGGAGAGTGGGGAGAGGCTACATTTGAAAGAGAGTGTGGAGAGGCTTCATTTGAAAAAGAGTGGGGAGAGCAGGGAGAGGAATCATTTGAAATAGAGTGGGGAGAGCGGGGAGAGGCCTCATTTGAAAAAGAGCACGGAGAGTGGGGAGAGGCTTCATTTGAAAAAGAGCAGGGAGAGGCTTCATTTGAAAAAGAGTGGGGAGAGCAGGGAGAGGCATCATTTGAAATAGAGCGGGGAGAGCGGGAAAAGGCTTCATTTGAAAAAGAGCAAGGAGAGCAGGGAGAGGCTTCATTTGAAAAAGAGTGGGGAGAGCAGGGAGAGGCTTCATTTGAAAAAGAGCATGGAGAGTGGGGAGAGTCTTCATTTGAAAAAGAGCATGGAGAGCGGGGAGAGGCTTCATTTGAAAGAGAGCATGGAGAGCGGGGAGAGGCTTCATTTGAAAAAGAGCATGGAGAGCAGGGAGAGGCTTCATTTGAAAAAGAGCGGGGAGAGCAGGGAGAGGCTACATTTGAAAGAGAGCATGGAGAGCGGGGAGAGGCTTCATTTGAAAAAGAGCATGGAGAGCAGGGAGAGGCTTCATTTGAAAAAGAGCGGGGAGAGCAGGGAGAGGCTTCATTTGAAAGAGAGCACGGAGAGTGGGGAGAGGCTTCATTTGAAAAAGAGCATGGAGAGCAGGGAGAGGCTTCATTTGAAAAAGAGAGGGGAGAGCAGGGAGAGGCTTCATTTGAAAGAGAGCGTGGAGAGCGGGGAGAGACTTCATTTGAAAAAGAGCATGGAGAGCAGGAAGTGGCTTCATTTGAAAAAGAGCGGGGAGAGGCTTCATTTGAAAAAGAGTGGGGAGAGCAGGGAGAGGCATCATTTGAAATAGTGCGGGGAGAGCGGGGAGTGGCTTCATTTGAAAAAGAGCACAGAGAGCAGGGAGAGGCTTCATTTGAAAAAGAGCCGGGAGAGCAGGGAGAGGCTTCATTTGGAAAAGAGCATGGAGAGCGGGGAGAGTCTTCATTTGAAAAAGAGCATGGAGAGCAGGGAGAGGCTTCATTTGAAAGAGAGCGTGGAGAGCGGGGAGAGGCTTCATTTGAAAAAGAGCATGGAGAGCAGGGAGAGGCTTCATTTGAAAAAGAGCGGGGAGAGCAGGGAGAGGCTTCATTTGAAAGAGAGCATGGAGAGCGGGGAGAGGCTTCATTTGAAAGAGAGCGTGGAGAGCGGGGAGAGGCTTCATTTGAAAAAGAGCATGGAGAGCAGGGAGAGGCTTCATTTCAAAAGTGCGGGGAGAGCAGGGAGAGGCTTCATTTGAAAGAGAGCACGGAGAGAGGGGAGAGGCTTCATTTGAAAAAGAGCATGGAGAGCAGGGAGAGGCTTCATTTGAAAAAGAGCGGGGAGAGCAGGGAGAGGCTTCATTTGGAAGTGAGCATGGAGAGCGGTGAGAGGCTTCATTTGAAAAAGAGCATGGAGAGCAGGAAGAGGCTTCATTTGAAAAAGAGCGGGGAGAGCAGGGAGAGGCTTCATTTGAAAGAGAGCGTGGAGAGCGGGGAGAGGCTTCATTTGAAAAAGAGCATGGCGAGCAGGGAGAGGCTTCATTTGAAAAAGAGCATGGAGAGAGGGGACAGGCTTAATTCGAAAGAGAGCAGGGAGAGCAGGGAGAGGCTTCATTTGAAAAAGAGTGGGGAGAGGCTAAATTTGAAAAAGAGCATGGAGAGTGGGGAGAGGCTTCATTTGAAAAAGAGCAGGGAGAGCGGGGAGAGGCTAAATTTGAAAAAGAGCATGGAGAGCGGTGAGAGGCATCATTTGAAAAGGAGCAGGGAGAGCGGGGAGAGGCTAAATTTGAAAAAGAGCACGGTAAGTGGGGAGAGGCTTCATTTGAAAAAGAGTGGGGAGAGGCTAAATTTGAAAAAGAGCATGGAGAGTGGGGAGAGGCTTCATTTGAAAAATAGCAGGGAGAGCGGGGAGAGGCTAAATTTGAAAAAGAGCACGGAGAGTGGGGAGAGGCTTCATTTGAAAAAGAGCGGGGAGAGCGGGGAGAGGCCAAATTTGAAAAGGAGCATGGAGAGTGGGGAGAGGCTTCATTTGAAAGAGACCATGGAGAGCGGGGAGAGGCTTCATTTGAAACAAAGCATGGAGCGCAGGGAGAGGCTTCATTTGAAAAAGAGCACGGAGAGCAGGGAGAGGCTTCATTTGAAAAAGAGCGTGGAGAGCGGGGAGAGGCTTCATTTGAAAGAGAGCGTGGAGAGCGGGGAGAGTTTTCATTTGAAAAAGAGCATGGAGAGCGGGGACAGGCTTCATTTGAAAGAGAGCGTGGAGAGTGGGGAAAGGCTTCATTTGAAAAAGAGCACAGAGAGCAGGGAGAGGCTTCATTTGAAAAAGAGCATGCAGAGCGGAGACAGGCTTCATTCGAAAGAGAGCGTGGAGAGCGGGGTGAGGCTTCATTCGAAAAAGAGCCCGGAGAGCGGGGAGAGTCTTCATTTGAAAGAGAGCGTGGAGAGCGGTGAGAGGCCTCTTTTAAAAGAGAGCGCGGAGAGTGGGGAGAGGCTTCATTTGAAAGAGAGCACAGAGAGTGGGGAGAGGCTTCATTTGAAAGTCAGCACGAAGAGTGGGGAGAGGCTTCATTTGAAAGAGAGCACAGAGCATGGGGAGAAGCTTCAGTTGAAATAGAGTGGGAAGAGTCTTCAGTTGAAAAAGATCAGGGAGAGTGGTGAGAGGCTTCATTTGAAAGAGAGCACGTAGAGGAGGGAGAGGCTTCATTTGAAAAGGATCACGGAGAGTGGGAAGAGGTTTCAGTTGAAAGAGAGTGTGGAGAATGGGGAGAAGCTTCATTTGAAAAAGAGCGGGGAGAGGCTTCATCTGAAAAAGAGCACGGAGAGTGGGGAGAGGCTACATTTGAAAAAGAGCACGGAGAGTGGGGAGAGGCTTCATTTGAAAAAGAGTGGCGAGAGCGGGGAGAGGCATCATTTGAAATAGAGTGGGGAGAGCGGGGAGAGCGGGGAGAGCGGGGAGAGGCTTCATTTGAAAAAGAGCACGGAGAGTGGGGAGAGGCTTCATTTGAAAGAGAGCACGGAGAGTGGGGAGAGGCTTCATTTGAAAGAGAGTGGGAAGAGTGGGAAGAGCTTTCAGTTGAAAGAGAGTGTGGAGAATGGGGAGAAGCTTCATTTGAAAAAGAGCGGGGAGAGGCTTCATTTGAAAAAGAGTGGGGAGAGGCTTCATTTGAAAAAGAGCATGGAGAGTAGGAAGAGGGATCATTTGAAAAAGAGCATGGAGAGCGGGGAGAGGCTTCATTTGAAAAAGAGCATGGTGAGTAGGAAGAGGGATCATTTGAAAAAGAGCATGGAGAGCGGGGAGAGGCTTCATTTGAAAAAATGTGGGGAGAGCGGGGAGAGGCTAAATTTGAAAAAGAGCATGGAGAGTGGGAAGAGGCTTCATTTGAAAGAGAGCATGGAGAGCGGGGAGAGGCTTCATTTGAAAGAGAGCTTGGTGCGGAGGGAGAGGCTTCATTTGAAAAAGAGCACGGAGAGCAGGGAGAGGCTTCATTTGAAAAAGAGCGGTGAGACCAGGGAGAGGCTTCATTTGAAAGAGAGCGTGGAGAGCGGGGAGAGGCTTCATGTGAAAAAGAGCATTGAGAGCAGGGAGAGGCTTCATTTGAAAAAGAGCGGGGAGAGCAGGGAGAGGCTTCATTTGAAAAAGAGCATGGAGAGCGGGGAGAGGCTTCATTTGAAAAAGATATTGGAGAGCAGGGAGAGGCTTCATTTGAAAAAGAGCGTGGAGAGCAGGGAGAGGCTTCATTTGAAAGAGAGCGTGGAGAGCGGGCAGAGGCTTCATTTGAAAGGGAGCGTGGAGAGCGGGGAGAGGCTTCATTTGAAAAAGAGCATGGAGAGCAGGGAGTGACTTCATTTGAAAGAGAGCGTGGAGAGCGGGGAGAGGCTTCATTTGAAAGAGAGTGTTGAGAGTGGGGCGAGGCTTTATTTGAAAAAGACCATGGAGAGCGGGGAGATGCTTCATTTGAAAAAGAGCGGGGAGAGCAGGGAGAGGCTTCATTTGAAAGAGAGCGTGTAGAGCGGGGAGAGGCTTCATTTGAAAAAGAGCATGGAGAGCGGGGACAGGCTTCATTCGAAAGAAAGCGTGGAGAGCGGGGTGAGGCTTCATTTGAAAAAGAGCACGGAGAGCAGGGAGAGGCTTCATTTGAAAAAGAGCGCGGAGAACGGGGAGAGGCTTCATTTGAAAGAGAGCGCGGAGAGCGGTGAGAGGCTTCTTTTAAAAGAGAGGGCGGAGAGTGGGGAGAGGCTTCATTTGAAAGAGAGCACAGAGAGTGGGGAGAGGCTTCATTTGAAAGACAGCACAAAGAGTGGGCAGAAGCTTCAGTTGAAAGAGAGTGGGAAGAGGCTTCAGTTGAAAAGGATCAGGGAGAGAGGTGAGAGGCTTCATTTGAAAGAGAGCACGTTGAGGAGGGAGAGGCTTCATTTGAAAAGGAGCGCGGAGAGTGGGACGAGGTTTCAGTTGAAAGAGAGTGTGGAGAATGGGGAGAAGCTTCATTTGAAAAAGAGCGGCAAGGTGCTTCATCTGAAAAAGAGCATGGAGAGTGGGGAGAGGCTTCATTTGAAAAAGAGCGTGGAGAGCGGGGAAAGGCTTCATTCGAAAGAGAGCGTGGAGAGCGGGGTGAGGCTTCATTTGAAAGAGAGCGCGGAGAGCGGTGAGAGGCTTCTTTTAAAAGAGAGCGCGGAGAGTGGGGAGAGGCTTCATTTGAAAGAGAGCACAGAGAGTGGGGAGAGGCTTCATTTGACAGAGAGCATGGAGAGCGGGGAGAGGCTTCATGTGAAAGAGAGCGCGGAGAGCGGTGAGAGTCTTCTTTTAAAAGAGAGCGCGGAGAGTGGGGAGGGGCTTCATTTGAAAGAGAGCACAGAGAGTGGGGAGAGGCTTCATTTGAAAGACAGCACGAAGAGTGGGGAGAGGCTTCATTTGAAAGAGACCACAGAGCATGGGGAGAAGCTTCAGTTGAAAGAGAGTGGGAAGAGGCTTCAGTTGAAAACGATCAGGGAGAGTGGTGAGAGGCTTCATTTGAAAGAGAGCACGTAGAGGAGGGAGAGGCTTCATTTGAAAAGGAGCACGGAGAGTGGGACGAGGTTTCAGTTGAAAGAGAGTGTGGAGAATGGGGAGAAGCTTCATTTGAAAAAGAGCGGCAAGATGCTTCATCTGAAAAAGAGCATGGAGAGTGGGGAGAGGCTTCATTTGAAAAAGAGCGTGGAGAGCGGGGAAAGGCTTTATTCGAAAGAGAGCGTGGAGAGCGGGGTGAGGCTTCATTTGAAAGAGAGCGCGGAGAGCGGGGACAGGCTTCTTTTAAAAGAGAGCGCGGAGAGTGGGGAGAGGCTTCATTTGAAAGAGAGCACAGAGAGTGGGGAGAGGCTTCATTTGACAGAGAGCATGGAGAGCGGGGAGAGGCTTCATGTGAAAGAGAGCGCGGAGAGCGGTGAGAGTCTTCTTTTAAAAGAGAGCACGGAGAGTGGGGAGGGGCTTCATTTGAAAGAGAGCACAGAGAGTGGGGAGAGGCTTCATTTGAAAGACAGCACGAAGAGTGGGGAGAGGCTTCATTTGAAAGAGACCACAGAGCATGGGGAGAAGCTTCAGTTGAAAGAGAGTGGGAAGAGGCTTCAGTTGAAAAAGATCAGGGAGAGTGGTGAGAGGCTTCATTTGAAAGAGAGCACGTAGAGGAGGGAGAGGCTTCATTTGAAAAGGAGCACGGAGAGTGGGAAGAGGTTTCAGTTGAAAAAGAGTGTGGAGAATGGGGAGAAGCTTCATTTGAAAAAGAGCGGGGAGAGGCTTCATCTGAAAAAGAGCACGGAGAGTGGGAAGAGGCTACATTTGAAAAAGAGCACTGAGAGTGGGGAGAGGCTTCATTTGAAAAAGAGTGGCGAGAGCAGGGAGAGGCATCATTTGAAATAGAGCGGGGAGAGCGGGTAGAGGCTTCATTTTAAAAAGAGCGCGGAGAGTGGGGAGAGGCTTCATTTGAAAGAGAGCACGGAGAGTGGGGAGAGGCTTCATTTGAAAGAGAGTGGGAAGAGTGGGAAGAGCTTTCAGTTGAAAGAGTGTGGAGAATGGGGAGAGGCTTCATTTGAAAAAGAGTGGGGAGAGGCTTCATTTGAAATATAGAATGGAGAGTGGGAAGAGGGATCATTTGATAAAGAGCATGGAGAGTGGGGAGAGACTTCATTTGAAAAAGAGTGGGGAGAGCGGGGAGAGGCTAAATTTGAAAAAGAGCATGGAGAGTGGGGAGAGGATTCATTTGAAAGAGAGCATGGAGAGCGGGGAGAGGCTTCATTTGAAAGAGAGCGTGGAGCGCAGGGAGAGGCTTCATCTGAAAAAGAGCACGGAGAGCAGGGAGAGGCTTCATTTGAAAAAGAGCACGGAGAGTAGGGAGAGGCTTCATTTGAAAAAGAGCGGGGAGAGCAGGGAGAGGCTTCATTTGAAAAAGAGCATGGAGAGATGGGAGAGGCTTCATTTGAAAGAGAGCGTGGAGAGCGGGGAGAGGCTTCATTTGAAAAAGAGCGGGGAGAGCTGGGAGAGGCTTCATTTGAAAGAGAGCGTGGAGAGCGGGGAGAGGCTTCATTTGAAAAAGAGAACGGAGAGCAGGGAGAGGCTTCATTTGAAAAAGAGCACGGAGACTAGGGAGAGCTTCATTTGAAAAAGATTGAGGAGAGCAGGGAGAGGCTTCATTTGAAAAAGAGCATGGAGAGCGGGGAGAGGCTTCATTTGAAAGAGAGCGTGGAGAGCGGGGAGAGCCTTCATTTGAAAAAGAGCGGGGAGAGCAGGGAGAGGCTTCATTTGAAAGAGAGCGTGGAGAGCGGGGAGAGGCTTCATTTGAAAAAGAGCACGGAGAGCAGGGAGAGGCTTCATTTGAAAAAGAGCATGGAGAGCGGGGAGAGGCTTCATTTGAAAAATATCATGGAGAGCAGGGAGAGGCTTCATTTGAAAAAGAGCATGGAGAGCAGGGAGAGGCTTCATTTGAAAGAGAGCGTGGAGAGTGGGAAGAGGCATCATTTGAAAGGGAGCGTGGAGAGCGGGGAGAGGATTCATTTGAAAAAGAGCATGGAGAGCAGGGAGAGGCTTCATTTGAAAGAGAGCGTGGAGAGCGGGGAGAGGCTTCAATTGAAAGAGAGTGTGGAGAGCGGGGCGAGGCTTCATTTGAAAAAGACCATGGAGAGCGGGGAGAGGCTTCATTTGAAAAAGAGCGGGGAGAGCAGGGAGAGGCTTCATTTGAAAGAGAGCGTGGAGAGCGGGGAGAGGCTTCATTTGAAAAAGAGCATGGAAAGCAGGGAGAGGCTTCATTTTAAAAAGAGCGGGGAGAGCAGTGAGAGGCTTCATTTGAAAAAGAGCATGGAGAGCGGGGAGAGGCTTCATTTGAAAGAGAGTGTGGCGAGTGGGGAGAGGCTTCATTTGAAAAAGAGCGGGGAGAGCAGGGAGAGGCTTCATTTGAAAGAGAGCATGGAGAGCGGGGAGAGGCTTCATTTGAAAAAGATCACGGATAGCAGGGAAAGGCTTCATTTGAAAAAGAGCACGGAGAGTAGGTAGAGGCTTCATTTGAAAAAGAGCGGGGAGAGCAGGGAGAGGCTTCATTTGAAAAAGAGCATGGAGAGCGGGGAGAGGCTTCATTTGAAAGAGAGCGTGGAGAGCGGGGAGAGGCTTCATTTGAAAAAGAGCATGGAGTGCAGGGAGAGGCTTCATTTGAAAAAGAGCATGGAGAGCAGGGAGAGGCTTCATTTGAAAGAGAGTGTGGAGAGCGGGGCAAGGCTTCATTTGAAAAAGAGCATGGAGAGCGGGGAGAGGCTTCATTTGAAAAAGAGCGGGGAGAGCAGGGAGAGGCTTCATTTGAAAAAGAGCGTGGAGAGCGGGGAGAGGCTTCATTTGAAAAAGAGCATGGATAGCAGGGAGAGGCTTCATTTGAATAAGAGCGGGGAGAGCAGGGAGCGGCTTCATTTGAAAGAGAGCGTGGAGAGCAGGGAGAGGCTTCATTTGAAAAAGAGCATGGAGAGCAGGGAGAGGCTTCATTTGAAAAAGAGCGCGGGGAGCGGGGAGAGGCTTCATTTGAAAGAGAGCGCGGAGAGCGGTGAGAGGCTTCTTTTAAAAGAGAGCGCGGAGAGCGGTGAGAGGCTTCTTTTAAAAGAGAGCGCGGAGAGCGGGGAGAGGCTTCATTTGAAAGAGAGCACAGAGAGTGGGGAGAGGCTTCATTTGAAAGACAGCACAAAGAGTGGGGAGAAGCTTCAGTTGAAAGAGAGTGGGAAGAGGCTTCAGTTGAAAAGGATCAGGGAGAGTGGTGAGAGGCTTCATTTGAAAGAGAGCACGTAGAGGAGGGACGAGGTTTCAGTTGAAAGAGATTGTGGAGAATGGGGAGAAGCTTCATTTGAAAATAGCGGGGAGAGGCTTCATCTGAAAAAGTGCATGGAGAGTGGGGAGAGGCTTCATTTGAAAAAGAGCGTGGAGAGCGGGGAAAGGCTTCATTTGAAAAAGAGCACGGAGAGTGGGGAGAGGCTTCATTTGAGGAAGAGCGTGGAGAGCGGGGAAAGGCTTCATTTGAAAGAGAGTGGGGAGAGTGGCGAGAGGCTTAATTTCAAAGAGAGTGGGAAGAGTGGGAAGAGATTTCAGTTGAAAAAGAGCATGGAGAGTGGGGAGAGGCTTCATTTGAAAAAACAGCATGGAGAGTGGGGAGAGGCTTCAATTGAGAAAGAGTACGGAGAGTGGGGAGAGGCTTCATCTGAAAAAGAGCACGGAGAGTGGCGAGAGGCTTCATTTGAGAAAGAGTACGGAGAGTGGGGAGAGGCTTCATTTGAAAGAGAGCACAGAGAGTGGGGAGTGGCTTCATTTGAAAAAGAGTGGGGAGAGGCTTCATTTGAAAAAGAGCATGGAGAGTGGGAAGAGGGATCATTTGAAAAAGAGTGGGGAGAGTGGGGAGAGGCTTCATTTGAAAAAGAGCATGGAGAGCGGGGAAAGGCTTCATTTGAAAAAGAGCACGGAGAGTGGGGAGAGGCTTCATTTGAAAGAGAGCGTGCAGAGTGGGGAGAGGCTTCATCTGAAAAATAGCACGGAGAGTGGGGAGAGGCTACATTTGAAAAAGAGCACGGAGAGTGGGGAGAGGCTTCATTTGAAAAAGAGTGGGGAGAGCAGGGAGAGGCTTCATTTGAAAAAGAGCACGGAGCGTGGGGAGAGGCTGCATTTGAAAAAGAGCGGGGAGAGGCTTCATTTGAAAACGAGCACGGAGAGTGGGGAGAGGCTTCATTTGAAAAAGAGTGGGGAGAGCAGGGAGAGGCTTCATTTGAAAAAGAGCACGGAGCGTGGGGAGAGGCTTCATTTGAAAAAGAGTGGGGAGAGTGGGGAGAGGCTTCATTTGAAAAAGAGCGGGGAGAGGCTTCATTTGAAAAAGAGTGGGGACAGCAGGGAGAGGCATCATTTGAAAAAGAGCACGGAGATTGGGGAGAGGCTTCATTTGAAAAAGAGTTGGGAGAGCAGGCAGAGGCTTCATTTGAAAAAGAGCACGGAGAGTGGGCAGAGGCTTCATTTGAAAAAGAATGGGGAGAGCAGGGAGAGGCATCATTTGAAAAACAGCACGGAGAGTGGGGAGAGGGTTCATTTGAAAAAGAGTGGGGAGAGCAGGGAGAGGCTTCATTTGAAATAGAGCGGGGTGAGCGGGGAGCGGCTTCATTTGAAAAAGAGTGGGGAGATTGGGGAGAGGCTTCATTTGAAAAAGAGTGGGGAGAGCAGGGAGAGGCAGCATTTGAAAAAGAGCACGGAGAGTGGGGAGAGGCTTCATTTGAAAAAGAGTGGGGAGAGCTGGGAGAGGATTCATTTGAAAAAGAGTACGGAGAGTGGGGAGAGGCTTCATTTGAAAAAGAGCACGAAGAGTGGGGAGAGGCTTCATTTGAGAAAGAGCGTGGAGAGTGGGGAGAGGCTTCATCTGAAAAATAGCACTGAGAGTGGGGAGAGGCTACATTTAAAAAAAGAGGACTGAGAGTGGGGAGAGGCATCATTTGAAAAAGAGCAGGGAGAGTCTTCATTTCAAAAAGAGCACGGAGAGTGGGGAGAGACATCATTTGAAATAGAGCGGGGAGAGCGGGGAGAGGCTACATTTGAAAAAGTGCACGGAGAGCAGGGAGAGGCATCATTTGAAATAGAGCGGGGAGAGCGGGGAGAGGCTTCATTTGAAAAAGAGCACGGAGAGTGGGGAGAGGCTTCAATTGAAAAAGAGTGGGGCTAGCGGTGAGGGGCATCATTTGAAAAAGAGCATGGTGAGTGGGGAGAGGCTTCATTTGAAAAAGAGTGGGGAGAGGCTTCATTTGAAAAAGAGCAGGGAGAGCGGGGAGAGGCTAAATTTGAAAAAGAGCACGGAGAGCGGTGAGAGGCATCATTTGAAAAGGAGCAGGGAGAGCGGGGAGAGGCTAAATTTGAAAAAGAGCACGGTAAGTGGGGAGAGGCTTCATTTGAAAAAGAGTGGGGAGAGGCTAAATTTGAAAAAGAGCATGGAGAGTGGGGAGAGGCTTCATTTGAAAAAGAGCAGGGAGAGCGGGGAGAGGCTAAATTTGAAAAAGAGCACGGAGAGTGGGGAGAGGCTTCATTTGAAAAAGAGTGGGGAGAGGCTTCATTTGAAAAGGAGCGGGGAATAAGGGAGAGGCTTCATTTGAAAGACAGCATGGAGAGCGGGGAGAGGCTTCATTTGAAAAAGAGTGGGGAGAGGCTTCAATTGAAAAAGAGCATGGAGAGTGGGGAGAGGGATCATTTGAAAAAGAGCGGGGCGAGTGGGGAGAGGCTTCAATTGAAAAAGAGCAGGGAGAGCGGGGAGAGGCTAAATTTGAAAAAGAGCACGGAGAGTGGGGAGAGGCTTCATTTGAAAAAGAGTGGGGCTAGCGGTGAGAGGCATCATTTGAAAAAGGGCACGGTGAGTGGGGAGAGGCTTCATTTGAAAAAGAGTGGGGAGAGGCTTCATTTGAAAAAGAGTGGGGAAGAAGGGAGAGGCTTCATTTGAAAGAGAGCGAGGAGAGCGGGGAGAGGCTTCATTTGAAAAAGAGTGGGGAGAGGCTTCATTTGAAAAAGAGCATGGAGAGTGGGGAGAGGGATCATTTGAAAAAGAGTGGGGAGCGTGGGGAGAGGCATCAATTGAAAAAGAGCATGGAGAGCGGCGAGAGACTTCATTTGAAAAAGAGCGGGGAGAGCGGGGAGAGGCCAAATATGAAAAAGAGCATGGACAGTGGGGAGAGGCTTCATTTGAAAGAGACCATGGAGAGCGGGGAGAGGCTTCATTTGAAACAGAGCATGGAGCGCAGGGAGAGGCTTCATTTGATAAAGAGCACGGAGAGCGGTGAGAGGCATCATTTGAAAAGGAGCAGGGAGAGCGGATAGAGGCTAAATTTGAAAAAGAGCACGGTAAGTGGGGAGAGGCTTCATTTGAAAAAGTGTGGTGAGAGGCTAAATTTGAAAAAGAGCATGGAGAGTGGGGAGAGGCTTCATTTGAAAAGAGCAGGGAGAGCGGGGACAGGCTAAATTTGAAAAAGAGCATGGAGAGCGGTGAGAGGCATCATTTGAAAAGGAGCAGGGAGAGCGGGGAGAGGCTAAATTTGAAAAAGAGCACGGTATGTGGGGAGAGGCTTCATTTGAAAAAGAGTGGGGAGAGGCTAAATTTGAAAAAGAGCATGGAGAGTGGGGAGAGGCTTCATTTGAAAAAGAGCAGGGAGAGCGGGGAGAGGCTAAATTTGAAAAAGAGCACGGAGAGTGGGGAGAGGCTTCATTTGAAAAAGAGCGGGGAGAGCGGGGAGAGGCCAAATTTGAAAAGGAGCGGGGAGAGGCTTCATTTGAAAGAGAGCGTGGAGAGCGGGGAGAGTTTTCATTTGATAAAGAGCATGGAGAGCGGGGACAGGCTTCATTTGAAAGAGAGTGTGGAGAGTGGGGAAAGGCTTCATTTGAAAAAGAGCACAGAGAGCAGGGAGAGGCTTCATTTGAAAAAGAGCATGCAGAGCGGAGACAGGCTTCATTCGAAAGAGAGCGTGGAGAGCGGGGTGAGGCTTCATGTGAAAAAGAGCGCGGAGAGCGGGGAGAGGCTTCATTTGAAAGAGAGCGTGGAGAGCGGTGAGAGGCTTCTTTTAAAAGAGAGCGCGGAGAGTGTGGAGAGGCTTCATTTGAAAGAGAGCACAGAGAGTGGGGAGAGGCTTCATTTGAAAGACAGCACGAAGAGTGGGGATAGGCTTCATTTGAAAGAGAGCACAGAGCATGGGGAGAAGCTTCAGTTGAAAGAGAGTGGGAAGAGTCTTCAGTTGAAAAAGATCAGGGAGAGTGTTGAGAGGCTTCATTTGAAAGAGAGCACGGAGAGGAGGGAGAGGCTCCATTTGAAAAGGAGCACGGAGAGTGGGAAGAGGTTTCAGTTGAAAGAGAGTGTGGAGAATGGGGAGAAGCTTCATTTGAAAAAGAGCGGGGAGAGGCTTCATCTGAAAAAGAGCACGGAGAGTGGGGAGAGGCTACATTTGAAAAAGAGCATGGAGAGTGGGGAGAGGCTTCATTTGAAAAAGAGTGGCGAGAGCAGGGAGAGGCATCATTTGAAAGAGAGCGGGGAGAGCGGGGAGAGCCGGGAGAGGCTTCATTTGAAAAAGAGCACTGAGAGTGGGGAGAGGCTTCATTTGAAAGAGAGCACGTAGAGTGGAGAGAGGCTTCATTTGAAAGAGAGTGGGAAGAGTGGGAAGAGCTTTCAGTTGAAAGAGAGTGTGGAGAATGGGGAGAAGCTTCATTTGAAAAAGAGCGGGGAGAGGCTTCATTTGAAAAAGAGTGGGGAGAGGCTTCATTTGAAAAAGAGCAGGGAGAGTAGGAAGAGGGATCATTTGAAAAAGAGCATGGAGAGCGGGGAGAGGCTTCATTTGAATAAGAGTGGGGAGAGCGGGCAGAGGCTAAATTTGAAAAAGAGCATGGAGAGTGGGGAGAGGCTTCATTTGAAAGAGAGCATGGAGAGCGGGGAGCGGCTTCATTTGAAAGAGAGCGTGGTGCGCAGGGAGAGGCTTCATTTGAAAAAGAGCACGGAGAGCAGGGAGAGGCTTCATTTGCAAAAGAGCACGGAGAGTAGGGAGAGGCTTCATTTGAAAAAGAGCATGGAGAGCAGGGAGAGGCTTCATTTGAAAAAGAGCATCGAGAGCGGGGAGAGGCTTCATTTGAAAGAGAGCGGGGAGAGGCTTCATTTGAAAAAGAGCGGGGAGAGCAGGGAGAGGCTTCATTTGAAAGAGAGCGTGGAGAGCGTGGAGAGGCTTCATTTGAAAAAGAGCATGGAGAGCAGGGAGAGGCTTCATTTGAAATAGAGCGGGGAGAGCGGGGAGAGGCTTCATTTGAAAAAGAGCACGGAGAGTGGGGAGAGGCTTCAATTGAAAAAGAGTGGGGCTAGCGGTGAGGGGCATCATTTGAAAAAGAGCATGGTGAGTGGGGAGAGGCTTCATTTGAAAAAGAGTGGGGAGAGGCTTCATTTGAAAAAGAGCAGGGAGAGCGGGGAGAGGCTAAATTTGAAAAAGAGCACGGAGAGCGGTGAGAGGCATCATTTGAAAAGGAGCAGGGAGAGCGGGGAGAGGCTAAATTTGAAAAAGAGCACGGTAAGTGGGGAGAGGCTTCATTTGAAAAAGAGTGGGGAGAGGCTAAATTTGAAAAAGAGCATGGAGAGTGGGGAGAGGCTTCATTTGAAAAAGAGCAGGGAGAGCGGGGAGAGGCTAAATTTGAAAAAGAGCACGGAGAGTGGGGAGAGGCTTCATTTGAAAAAGAGTGGGGAGAGGCTTCATTTGAAAAGGAGCGGGGAATAAGGGAGAGGCTTCATTTGAAAGACAGCATGGAGAGCGGGGAGAGGCTTCATTTGAAAAAGAGTGGGGAGAGGCTTCAATTGAAAAAGAGCATGGAGAGTGGGGAGAGGGATCATTTGAAAAAGAGCGGGGCGAGTGGGGAGAGGCTTCAATTGAAAAAGAGCAGGGAGAGCGGGGAGAGGCTAAATTTGAAAAAGAGCACGGAGAGTGGGGAGAGGCTTCATTTGAAAAAGAGTGGGGCTAGCGGTGAGAGGCATCATTTGAAAAAGGGCACGGTGAGTGGGGAGAGGCTTCATTTGAAAAAGAGTGGGGAGAGGCTTCATTTGAAAAAGAGTGGGGAAGAAGGGAGAGGCTTCATTTGAAAGAGAGCGAGGAGAGCGGGGAGAGGCTTCATTTGAAAAAGAGTGGGGAGAGGCTTCATTTGAAAAAGAGCATGGAGAGTGGGGAGAGGGATCATTTGAAAAAGAGTGGGGAGCGTGGGGAGAGGCATCAATTGAAAAAGAGCGGGGAGAGCGGGGAGAGGCCAAATATGAAAAAGAGCATGGACAGTGGGGAGAGGCTTCATTTGAAAGAGACCATGGAGAGCGGGGAGAGGCTTCATTTGAAACAGAGCATGGAGCGCAGGGAGAGGCTTCATTTGATAAAGAGCACGGAGAGCGGTGAGAGGCATCATTTGAAAAGGAGCAGGGAGAGCGGGGAGAGGCTAAATTTGAAAAAGAGCACGGTAAGTGGGGAGAGGCTTCATTTGAAAAAGTGTGGTGAGAGGCTAAATTTGAAAAAGAGCAAGGAGAGTGGGGAGAGGCTTCATTTGAAAAGAGCAGGGAGAGCGGGGACAGGCTAAATTTGAAAAAGAGCATGGAGAGCGGTGAGAGGCATCATTTGAAAAGGAGCAGGGAGAGCGGGGAGAGGCTAAATTTGAAAAAGAGCACGGTATGTGGGGAGAGGCTTCATTTGAAAAAGAGTGGGGAGAGGCTAAATTTGAAAAAGAGCATGGAGAGTGGGGAGAGGCTTCATTTGAAAAAGAGCAGGGAGAGCGGGGAGAGGCTAAATTTGAAAAAGAGCACGGAGAGTGGGGAGAGGCTTCATTTGAAAAAGAGCGGGGAGAGCGGGGAGAGGCCAAATTTGAAAAGGAGCGGGGAGAGGCTTCATTTGAAAGAGAGCGTGGAGAGCGGGGAGAGTTTTCATTTGATAAAGAGCATGGAGAGCGGGGACAGGCTTCATTTGAAAGAGAGTGTGGAGAGTGGGGAAAGGCTTCATTTGAAAAAGAGCACAGAGAGCAGGGAGAGGCTTCATTTGAAAAAGAGCATGCAGAGCGGAGACAGGCTTCATTCGAAAGAGAGCGTGGAGAGCGGGGTGAGGCTTCATGTGAAAAAGAGCGCGGAGAGCGGGGAGAGGCTTCATTTGAAAGAGAGCGTGGAGAGCGGTGAGAGGCTTCTTTTAAAAGAGAGCGCGGAGAGTGTGGAGAGGCTTCATTTGAAAGAGAGCACAGAGAGTGGGGAGAGGCTTCATTTGAAAGACAGCACGAAGAGTGGGGATAGGCTTCATTTGAAAGAGAGCACAGAGCATGGGGAGAAGCTTCAGTTGAAAGAGAGTGGGAAGAGTCTTCAGTTGAAAAAGATCAGGGAGAGTGTTGAGAGGCTTCATTTGAAAGAGAGCACGGAGAGGAGGGAGAGGCTTCATTTGAAAAGGAGCACGGAGAGTGGGAAGAGGTTTCAGTTGAAAGAGAGTGTGGAGAATGGGGAGAAGCTTCATTTGAAAAAGAGCGGGGAGAGGCTTCATCTGAAAAAGAGCACGGAGAGTGGGGAGAGGCTACATTTGAAAAAGAGCATGGAGAGTGGGGAGAGGCTTCATTTGAAAAAGAGTGGCGAGAGCAGGGAGAGGCATCATTTGAAAGAGAGCGGGGAGAGCCGGGAGAGGCTTCATTTGAAAAAGAGCACTGAGAGTGGGGAGAGGCTTCATTTGAAAGAGAGCACGTAGAGTGGAGAGAGGCTTCATTTGAAAGAGAGTGGGAAGAGTGGGAAGAGCTTTCAGTTGAAAGAGAGTGTGGAGAATGGGGAGAAGCTTCATTTGAAAAAGAGCGGGGAGAGGCTTCATTTGAAAAAGAGTGGGGAGAGGCTTCATTTGAAAAAGAGCATGGAGAGTAGGAAGAGGGATCATTTGAAAAAGAGCATGGAGAGCGGGGAGAGGCTTCATTTGAATAAGAGTGGGGAGAGCGGGCAGAGGCTAAATTTGAAAAAGAGCATGGAGAGTGGGGAGAGGCTTCATTTGAAAGAGAGCATGGAGAGCGGGGAGCGGCTTCATTTGAAAGAGAGCGTGGTGCGCAGGGAGAGGCTTCATTTGAAAAAGAGCACGGAGAGCAGGGAGAGGCTTCATTTGCAAAAGAGCACGGAGAGTAGGGAGAGGCTTCATTTGAAAAAGAGCATGGAGAGCAGGGAGAGGCTTCATTTGAAAAAGAGCATCGAGAGCGGGGAGAGGCTTCATTTGAAAGAGAGCGGGGAGAGGCTTCATTTGAAAAAGAGCGGGGAGAGCAGGGAGAGGCTTCATTTGAAAGAGAGCGTGGAGAGCGTGGAGAGGCTTCATTTGAAAAAGAGCATGGAGAGCAGGGAGAGGCTTCATTTGAAATAGAGCGGGGAGAGCAGGGAGAGGCTTCATTTGAAAAAGAGCATGGAGAGCGGGGAGAGGCTTCATTTGAAAAAGATCATGGAGAGCAGGGAGAGGCTTCATTTGAAAAAGAGCGTGGAGAGCAGGGAGAGGCTTCATTTGAAAGAGAGCGTGGAGAGCGGGCAGAGGCTTCATTTGAAAGGGAGCGTGGAGAGCGGGGAGAGGCTTCATTTGAAAAAGAGCATGGAGAGCAGGGAGAGACTTCATTTGAATGAGAGCGTGGAGAGCGGGGAGAGGCTTCATTTGAAAGAGAGTGTGGAGAGCGGGGAGATGCTTCATTTGAAAAAGAGCGGGGAGAGCAGGGAAAGGCTTCATTTGAAAGAGAGTGGGAAGATTGCGAAGAGCTTTCAGTTGAAAGAGAGTGTGGAGAATGGGGAGAAGCTTCATTTGAAAAAGAGTGGGGAGAGGCTTCATTTGAAAAAGAGTGGGGAGAGGCTTCATTTGAAAAAGAGCATGGAGAGTAGGAAGAGGGATCATTTGAAAAAGAGCATGGAGAGCGGGGAGAGGCTTCATTTGAATAAGAGTGGGGAGAGCGGGGAGAGGCTAAATTTGAAAAAGAGCATGGAGAGTGGGGAGAGGCTTCATTTGAAAGAGAGCATGGAGAGCGGGGAGAGGCTTCATTTGAAAGAGAGCGTGGTGCGCAGGGAGAGGCTTCATTTTAAAAAGAGCACGGAGAGCAGGGAGAGGCTTCATTTGCAAAAGAGCACGGAGAGTAGGGAGAGGCTTCATTTGAAAAAGAGCGTGGAGAGCAGGGAGAGGCTTCATTTGAAAAAGAGCATCGAGAGCGGGGAGAGGCTTCATTTGAAAGAGAGTGGGGAGAGGCTTCATTTGAAAAAGAGCGGGGAGAGCAGGGTGAGGCTTCATTTGAAAGAGAGCGTGGAGAGCGGGGAGAGGCTACATTTGAAAAAGAGCATGGAGAGTGGGGAGAGGCTTCATTTGAAAAAGAGTGGCGAGAGCAGGGAGAGGCATCATTTGAAATAGAGCGGGGAGAGCGGGGAGAGCCGGGAGAGGCTTCATTTGAAAAAGAGCACTGAGAGTGGGGAGAGGCTTCATTTGAAAGAGAGCACGTAGAGTGGGGAGAGGCTTCATTTGAAAGAGAGTGGGAAGAGTGGGAAGAGCTTTCAGTTGAAAGAGAGTGTGGAGAATGGGGAGAAGCTTCATTTGAAAAAGAGCGGGGAGAGGCTTCATTTGAAAAAGAGTGGGGAGAGGCTTCATTTGAAAAAGAGCATGGAGAGTAGGAAGAGGGATCATTTGAAAAAGAGCATGGAGAGCGGGGAGAGGCTACATTTGAATAAGAGTGGGGAGAGCGGGGAGAGGCTAAATTTGAAAAAGAGCATGGAGAGTGGGGAGAGGCTTCATTTGAAAGAGAGCATGGAGAGCAGGGAGAGGCTTCATTTGAAAGAGAGCGTGGTGCGCAGGGAGAGGCTTCATTTGAAAAAGAGCACGGAGAGCAGGGAGAGGCTTCATTTGCAAAAGAGCACGGAGAGTAGGGAGAGGCTTCAATTGAAAAAGAGCGTGGAGAGCAGGGAGAGGCTTCATTTGAAAAAGAGCATCGAGAGCAGGGAGAGGCTTCATTTGAAAGAGAGCGGGGAGAGGCTTCATTTGAAAAAGAGCGGGGAGAGCAGGGAGAGGCTTCATTTGAAAGAGAGCGTGGAGAGCGGGGAGAGGCTTCATTTGAAAAAGAGCATGGAGAGCAGGGAAAGGCTTCATTTGAAAAAGAGCGGGGAGAGCAGGGAGAGGCTTCATTTGAAAAAGAGCATGGAGAGCGGGGAGAGGCTTCATTTGAAAAAGATCATGGAGAGCAGGGAGAGGCTTCATTTGAAAAAGAGCGTGGAGAGCAGGGAGAGGCTTCATTTGAAAGAGAGCGTGGAGAGCGGGCAGAGGCTTCATTTGAAAGGGAGCGTGGAGAGCGGGGAGAGGCTTCATTTGAAAAAGAGCATGGAGAGCAGGGAGAGACTTCATTTGAAAGAGAGCGTGGAGAGCGGGGAGAGGCTTCATTTGAAAGAGAGTGTGGAGAGCGGGGCGAGGCTTCATTTGAAAAAGACCATGGAGAGCGGGGAGATGCTTCATTTGAAAGGGAGCGTGGAGAGCGGGGAGAGGCTTCATTTGAAAAAGAGCATGGAGAGCAGGGAGAGGCTTCATTTGAAAGAGAGTGGGAAGAGTGGGAAGAGCTTTCAGTTGAAAGAGAGTGTGGAGAATGGGGAGAAGCTTCATTTGAAAAAGAGCGGGAAGAGGCTTCATTTGAAAAAGAGTGGGGAGAGGCTTCATTTGAAAAAGAGCATGGAGAGTAGGAAGAGGGATCATTTGAAAAAGAGCGTGGAGAGCGGGGAGAGGCTTCATTTGAATAAGAGTGGGGAGAGCGGGGAGAGGCTAAATTTGAAAAAGAGCATGGAGAGTGGGGAGAGGCTTCATTTGAAAGAGAGCATGGAGAGCGGGGAGAGGCTTCATTTGAAAGAGAGCGTGGTGCGCAGGGAGAGGCTTCATTTGAAAAAGAGCACGGAGAGCAGGGAGAGGCTTCATTTGCAAAAGAGCACGGAGAGTAGGGAGAGGCTTCATTTGAAAAAGAGCGTGGAGAGCAGGGAGAGGCTTCGTTTGAAAAAGAGCATCGAGAGCGGGGAGAGGCTTCATTTGAAAGAGAGCGGGGAGAGGCTTCATATGAAAAAGAGCGGGGAGAGCAGGGAGAGGCTTCATTTGAAAGAGAGCGTGGAGAGCGGGGAGAGGCTTCATTTGAAAAAGAGTGGGGAGAGGCTTCATTTGAAAAAGAGCATGGAGAGTAGGAAGAGGGATCATTTGAAAAAGAGCATGGAGAGCGGGGAGAGGCTTCATTTGAATAAGAGTGGGGAGAGCGGGGAGAGGCTAAATTTGAAAAAGAGCATGGAGAGTGGGGAGAGGCTTCATTTGAAAGAGAGCATGGAGAGCAGGGAGAGGCTTCATTTGAAAGAGAGCGTGGTGCGCAGGGAGAGGCTTCATTTGAAAAAGAGCACGGAGAGCAGGGAGAGGCTTCATTTGCAAAAGAGCACGGAGAGTAGGGAGAGGCTTCAATTGAAAAAGAGCGTGGAGAGCAGGGAGAGGCTTCATTTGAAAAAGAGCATCGAGAGCAGGGAGAGGCTTCATTTGAAAGAGAGCGGGGAGAGGCTTCATTTGAAAAAGAGCGGGGAGAGCAGGGAGAGGCTTCATTTGAAAGAGAGCGTGGAGAGCGGGGAGAGGCTTCATTTGAAAAAGAGCATGGAGAGCAGGGAAAGGCTTCATTTGAAAAAGAGCGGGGAGAGCAGGGAGAGGCTTCATTTGAAAAAGAGCATGGAGAGCGGGGAGAGGCTTCATTTGAAAAAGATCATGGAGAGCAGGGAGAGGCTTCATTTGAAAAAGAGCGTGGAGAGCAGGGAGAGGCTTCATTTGAAAGAGAGCGTGGAGAGCGGGCAGAGGCTTCATTTGAAAGGGAGCGTGGAGAGCGGGGAGAGGCTTCATTTGAAAAAGAGCATGGAGAGCAGGGAGAGACTTCATTTGAAAGAGAGCGTGGAGAGCGGGGAGAGGCTTCATTTGAAAGAGAGTGTGGAGAGCGGGGCGAGGCTTCATTTGAAAAAGACCATGGAGAGCGGGGAGATGCTTCATTTGAAAAAGAGCGGGGAGAGCAGGGAGAGGCTTCATTTGAAAGAGAGTGGGAAGAGTGGGAAGAGCTTTCATTTGAAAGAGAGTGTGGAGAATGGGGAGAAGCTTCATTTGAAAAAGAGCGGGAAGAGGCTTCATTTGAAAAAGAGTGGGGAGAGGCTTCATTTGAAAAAGAGCATGGAGAGTAGGAAGAGGGATCATTTGAAAAAGAGCGTGGAGAGCGGGGAGAGGCTTCATTTGAATAAGAGTGGGGAGAGCGGGGAGAGGCTAAATTTGAAAAAGAGCATGGAGAGTGGGGAGAGGCTTCATTTGAAAGAGAGCATGGAGAGCGGGGAGAGGCTTCATTTGAAAGAGAGCGTGGTGCGCAGGGAGAGGCTTCATTTGAAAAAGAGCACGGAGAGCAGGGAGAGGCTTCATTTGCAAAAGAGCACGGAGAGTAGGGAGAGGCTTCATTTGAAAAAGAGCGTGGAGAGCAGGGAGAGGCTTCGTTTGAAAAAGAGCATCGAGAGCGGGGAGAGGCTTCATTTGAAAGAGAGCGGGGAGAGGCTTCATATGAAAAAGAGCGGGGAGAGCAGGGAGAGGCTTCATTTGAAAGAGAGCGTGGAGAGCGGGGAGAGGCTTCATTTGAAAAAGAGCATGGAGAGCAGGGAGAGGCTTCATTTGAAAAAGAGCGGGGAGAGCAGGGAGAGGCTTCATTTGAAAAAGAGCATGGAGAGCGGGGATAGGCATCATTTGAAAAAGATCATGGAGAGAAGGGAGAGGCTTCATTTGAAAAAGAGCGTGGACAGCAGGGAGAGGCTTCATTTGAAAGAGAGCGTGGAGAGCGGGCTGAGGCTTCATTTGAAAGGGAGCGTGGAGAGCGGGGAGAGGCTTCATTTGAAAAAGAGCATGGAGAGCAGGGAGAGACTTCATTTGAAAGAGAGCGTGGACAGCAGGGAGAGGCTTCAATGGAAAGAGAGTGTTGAGAGCGGGGCGAGGCTTCATTTGAAAAAGACCATGGAGAGCGGGGAGATGCTTCATTTGAAAAAGAGCGGAGAGAGCAGGGAGAGGCTTCATTTGAAAGAGAGCGTGGAGAGCGAGGAGAGGCTTCATTTGAAAAAGAGCATGGAGAGCAGGGAGAGGCTTCATTTTAAAAAGAGCGGGGAGAGCAGGGAGAGGCTTCATTTGAAAGAGAGCGTGTAGAGCGGGGAGAGGCTTCATTTGAAAAAGAGCATGCAGAGCGGGGACAGGCTTCATTCGAAAGAAAGCGTGGAGAGCGGGGTGAGGCTTCATTTGAAAAAGAGCACGGAGAGCAGGGAGAGGCTTCATTTGAAAAAGAGCGCGGAGAGCGGGGAGAGGCTTCATTTGAAAGAGAGCGCGGAGAGCGGTGAGAGGCTTCTTTTAAAAGAGAGGGCGGAGAGGCTTCATTTGAAAGAGAGCACAGAGAGTGGGGAGAGGCTTCATTTGAAAGACAGCACAAAGAGTGGGGAGAAGCTTCAGTTGAAAGAGAGTGGGAAGAGGCTTCAGTTGAAAAGGATCAGGGAGAGTGGTGAGAGGCTTCATTTGAAAGAGAGCACGTTGAGGAGGGAGAGGCTTCATTTGAAAAGGAGCGTGGAGAGTGGGACGAGGTTTCAGTTGAAAGAGAGTGTGGAGAATGGGGAGAAGCTTCATTTGAAAAAGAGCGGGGAGAGGCTTCATCTGAAAAAGAGCATGGAGAGTGGGGAGAGGCATCATTTGAAAAAGAGCGTGGAGAGCGGGGAAAGGCTTCATTCGAAAGAGAGCGTGGAGAGCGGGGTGAGGGTTCATTTGAAAAAGAGCGCGGAGAGCGGGGAGAGGCTTCATTTGAAAGAGAGCGCGGAGAGCGGTGAGAGGCCTCTTTTAAAAGAGAGCGCGGAGAGTGGGGAGAGGCTTCATTTAAAAGAGAGCACAGAGAGTGGGGAGAGGCTTCATTTGAAAGACAGCACGAAGAGTGGGGAGAGGCTTCATTTGAAAGAGAGCACAGAGCATGGGGAGAAGCTTCAGTTGAAAGAGAGTGGGAAGAGGCTTCAGTTGAAAAAGATCAGGGAGAGTGGTGAAAGGCTTCATTTGAAAGAGAGCACGTAGAGGAGGGAGAGGCTTCATTTGAAAAGGAGCACGGAGAGTGGGAAGAGGTTTCAGTTGAAAGAGAGTGTGGAGAATGGGGAGAAGCTTCATTTGAAAAAGAGCGGGGAGAGGCTTCATCTGAAAAAGAGCACGGAGAGTGGGAAGAGGCTACATTTGAAAAAGAGCACTGAGAGTGGGGAGAGGCTTCATTTGAAAAAGAGTGGCGAGCGCAGGGAGAGGCATCATTTGAAATAGAGCGGGGAGAGCGGGGAGAGGCTTCATTTTAAAAAGAGCACGGAGAGAGGGGAGAGGCTTCATTTGAAAGAGAGTGGGAAGAGTGGGAAGAGCTTTCAGTTGAAAGAGAGTGTGGAGAATGGGGAGAGGCTTCATTTGAAAAAGAGTGGGGAGAGGCTTCATTTGAAATATAGTATGGAGAGTGGGAAGAGGGATCATTTGAAAAAGAGCATGGAGAGCGGGGAGAGGCTTCATTTGAAAAAGAGTGGGGAGAGCGGGGAGAGGCTAAATTTGAAAAAGAGCATGGAGAGTGGGGAGAGGCTTCATTTGAAAGAGAGCATGGAGAGCGGGGAGAGGCTTCATTTGAAAGAGAGCGTGGAGCACAGGGAGAGGCTTCATTTGAAAAAGAGCACGGAGAGCAGGGAGAGGCTTCATTTGAAAAAGAGCACGGAGAGTGGGGAGAGGCTTCATTTGAAAAAGAGCATGGAGAGCGGGGAGAGGCTTCATTTGAAAGAGAGCGTGGAGAGCGGGGAGAGGCTTCATTTGAAAAAGAGCACGGAGAGCAGGGAGAGGCTTCATTTGAAAAAGAGCGCGGAGAGCGGGGAGAGGCTTCATTTGAAAGAGAGCGCGGAGAGCGGTGAGAGCCTTCTTTTAAAAGAGAGGGCGGAGAGTGGGGAGAGGCTTCATTTGAAAGAGAGCACAGAGAGTGGGGAGAGGCTTCATTTGAAAGACAGCACAAAGAGTGGGGAGAAGCTTCAGTTGAAAGAGAGTGGGAAGAGGCTTCAGTTGAAAAGGATCAGGGATAGTGGTGAGAGGCTTCATTTGAAAGAGAGCACGTTGAGGAGGGAGAGGCTTCATTTGAAAAGGAGCGCGGACAGTGGGACGAGGTTTCAGTTGAAAGAGAGTGTGGAGAATGGGGAGAAGCTTCATTTGAAAAAGAGCGGGGAAAGGCTTCATCTGAAAAAGAGCATGGAGAGTGGGGAGAGGCTTCATTTGAAAAAGAGCGTGGAGAGCGGGGAAAGGCTTCATTCGAAAGAGAGCGTGGAGAGCGGGGTGAGGCTTCATTTGAAAGAGAGCGTGGAGCACAGGGAGAGGCTTCATTTGAAAAAGAGCACGGAGAGCAGGGAGAGGCTTCATTTGAAAAAGAGCACGGAGAGTAGGGAGAGGCTTCATTTGAAAAAGAGCGTGGAGAGCAGGGAGAGGCTTCATTTGAAAAAGAGCATCGAGAGCGGGGAGAGGCTTCATTTGAAAGAGAGCGTGGAGAGCGGGGAGAGGCTACATTTGAAAAAGAGCACGGAGAGCAGGGAGAGGCTTCATTTGAAAAAGAGCACGGAGAGTAGGGAGAGGCTTCATTTGAAAAAGAGCGGGGAGAGCAGGGAGAGGCTTCATTTGAAAAAGAGCACGGAGAGCGGGGATAGGCTTCATTTGAAAGAGAGCGTGGAGAGCGGGGAGAGGCTTCATTTGAAAAAGAGCGGGGAGAGCAGGGAGAGGCTTCATTTGAAAGAGAGCGTGGAGAGCGGGGAGAGGCTTCATTTGAAAAAGAGCACGGAGAGCAGGGAGAGGCTTCATTTGAAAAAGAGCATGGAGAGCGGGGAGAGGCTTCATTTGAAAAATATCATGGAGAGCAGGGAGAGGCTTCATTTGAAAAAGAGCATGGAGAGCAGGGAGAGGCTTCATTTGAAAGAGAGAGTGGAGAGCGGGAAGAGGCTTCATTTGAAAGGGAGCGTGGAAAGCGGGGAGAGGATTCATTTGAAAAAGAGCATGGAGAGCAGGGAGAGGCTTCATTTGAAAGAGAGCGTGGAGAGCGGGGAGAGGCTTCAATTGAAAGAGAGTGTGGAGAGCGGGGCGAGGCTTCATTTGAAAAAGAGCGGGGAGAGCAGGGAGAGGCTTCATTTGAAAGAGAGCGTGGAGAGCGGGGAGAGGCTTCATTTGAAAAAGAGCATGGAGAGCAGGGAGAGGCTTCATTTTAAAAAGAGCGGGGAGAGCAGGGAGAGGCTTCATTTGAAAAAGAGCGGGGAGAGCAGGAAGAGGCTTCATTTGAAAGACAGCGTGGAGAGCGGGGAGAGGCTTCATTTGAAAAAGAGCACAGAGAGCAGGGAGAGGCTTCATTTGAAAAAGAGCACGGAGAGTAGGGAGAGGCTTCATTTGAAAAAGAGCGGGGAGAGCAGGGAGAGGCTTCATTTGAAAAAGAGCATGGAGAGCGGGGAGAGGCTTCATTTGAAAGAGAGCGTGGAGAGCGGGGAGAGGCTTCATTTGAAAAAGAGCGGGGAGAGCAGGGAGAGGCTTCATTTTAAAAAGAGCATGGAGAGCGGGGAGAGGCTTCATTTGAAAAATATCATGGAGAGCAGGGAGAGGCTTCATTTGAAAAAGAGCATGGAGAGCAGGGAGAGGCTTCATTTGAAAGAGAGCGTGGAGAGCGGGCAGAGGCTTCATTTGAAAGGGAGCGTGGAGAGCGGGGAGAGGATTCATTTGAAAAAGAGCATGGAGAGCAGGGAGAGGCTTCGTTTGAAAGAGAGCGTGGAGAGCGGGGAGAGGCTTCATTTGAAAGAGAGTGCGGAGAGCGGGCCAAGGCTTCATTTGAAAAAGAGCATGGAGAGCGGGGAGAGGCTTCATTTGAAAAAGAGCGGGGAGAGGCTTCATTAGAAAAAGAGCGTGGAGAGCGGGAAGAGGCTTCATTTGTAAAAGAGCATGGAGAGCAGGGAGAGGCTTCATTTTAAAAAGAGCGGGGAGAGCAGGGAGAGGCTTCATTTGAAAGAGAGCGTGGAGAGCGGGGAGAGGCTTCATTTGAAAAAGAGCATGGAGAGCGGGGACAGGCTTCATTCGAAAGAAAGCGTGGAGAGCGGGGTGAAGCTTCATTTGAAAAAGAGCACAGAGAGCAGGGAGAGGCTTCATTTGAAAAAGAGCGCGGAGAGCAGGGAGAGGCTTCATTTGAAAGAGAGCGCGGAGAGCGGTGAGAGGCTTCTTTGAAAAGAGAGTGCGGAGAGTGGGGAGAGGCTTCATTTGAAAGAGAGCACAGAGAGTGGGGAGAGGCTTCATTTGAAAGACAGCACAAAGAGTGGGGAGAAGCTTCAGTTGAAAGAGAGTGGGAAGATGCTTCAGTTGAAAAGGATCAGGGAGAGTGGTGAGAGGCTTCATTTGAAAGAGAGCACGTAGAGGAGGGACGAGGTTTCAGTTCAAAGAGAGTGTGGAGAATGGGGAGAAGCTTCATTTGAAAAAGAGCGGGGAGAGGCTTCATCTGAAAAAGAGCATGGAGAGTGGGGAGAGGCTTCATTTGAAAAAGAGCGTGGAGAGCGGGGAAAGGCTTCATTTGAAAAAGAGCACAGAGAGTGGGGAGAGGCTTCATTTGAGAAAGAGAGTGGAGAGCGGGGAAAGGCTTCATTTGAAAGAGAGTGGGGAGAGTGGGAAGAGATTTCAGTTGAAAGAGAGTGTGGAGAATGGGGAGAAGCTTCATTTGAAAAAGAGCATGGAGAGTGGGGAGATGCTTCATTTGAGAAAGAGTAAGGAGAGTGGGGAGAGGCTTCATCTGAAAAAGAGCACGGAGAGTGGGGAGAGGCTTCATTTGAGAAAGAGTACGGAGAGTGGGGAGAGGCTTCATTTGAAAGAGAGCACGGAGAGTGTGAAGTGGCTTCATTTGAAAAAGAGTGGGGAGAGGCTTCATTTGAAAAAGAGCATGGAGAGTGGGAAGAGGGATCATTTGAAAAAGAGTGGGGAGAGTGGGGAGAGGCTTCATTTGAAAAAGAGCAAGGAGAGCGGGTAGAGGCTTCTTTTGAAAAAGAGCGGGGAGAGCGGGGAAATGCTAAATTTGAAAAAGAGCATGGAGAGTGGGGAGTGGCTTCATTTGAAAGTGAGCATGGAGAGCGGGGAGAGGCTTCATTTGAAATAGAGCGTGGTGTGCAGGGAGAGGCTTCATTTGAAAAAGAGCACGGAGAGCGGGGAGAGGCTTCATTTGAAAAAGAGCGTGGAGAGCGGGGAGAGGCTTCATTTGAAAGAGAGCGTGGAGAACGGGGAGAGTCTTCACTTGAAAAAGAGCATGGAGAATGGGGTGAGGCTTCATTTGAGAGAGAGCGTGGAGAGGGGGAGAGGCTAAATTTGAAAAAGAGGACGGAAAGCAGGGAGAGGCTTCATTTGAAAAAGAGCGGGGAGAGCAGGGATAGGTTTCATTTGAATGAGAGCATGTAGAGCGGGGAGAGGCTTCATTTCAAAGAGAGCGTGGAGAGTGGGTAGAGGCTTCATTTGAAATAGAGCGTGGAGAGTGGGGAGAGGCTTCATTTGAAAAAGAGCGGGGAGAGCAGGGAGAGGCTTCATTTGAAAGAGAGTGTGGAGAGCGGGAAGAGGCTTCATTTGGAAAAGAGCATGGAGAGTGGGAAGAGGGATCATTTGAAAAAGAGTGGGGAGAGTGGGGAGAGGCTTCATTTGAAAAAGAGCATGGAGAGCGGGGAGAGGCTTCGTTTGAAAAAGAGCGGGGAGAGCGGGGAGAGGCGAAATTTGAAAAACAGCATGTGGGAGTGGCTTCATTTGAAAGTGAACATGAAGAGTGGGGAGAGGCTTCATTTGAAAGAGAGCGTGGTGTGCAGGGAGAGGCTTCATTTGAAAAAGAGCACTTAGAGCGGGGAGAGGCTTCATTTGAAAAAGAGCATGGAGAGCGGGGAGAGGCTTCATTTGAAAGAGAGCGTGGAGAACGGGGAGAGTCTTCACTTAAAAAAGAGCATGGAGAACGGGGAGCGGCTTCATTTGAGAGAGAGCGTGGAGAGCGGGGAGAGGCTACATTTGAAAAAGAGCGGGGAGAGCAGGGAGAGGTTTCATTTGAAAAAGAGCATGTAGAGCGGGGAGAGGCTTCATTTCAAAGAGAACGTGGAGAGCGGGGAGAGGCTTCATTTGAAAAAGAGCATGGAGAGCAGGGAGAGGCTTCACTTGAAAAAGAGCATGGAGAGCGGGGACAGGCTTCATTCGAAAGAGAGCGTGGAGAGCGGGGAGAGGCTTCATTTGAAAAAGAGCGCTGAGAGCGGGGAGAGGCCTCATTTGAAAAAGAGCGCGGAGAGCGGGGAGAGGCTTCATTTGAAAGAGAGCGCGGAGAGCGGTGAGAGGCTTCTTTTAAAAGAGTGCGCGGAGAGTGGGGAGAGGATTCATTTGAAACAGAGCACAGAGAGTGGGGAGAGGCTTCATTTGAAAGACAGCACGAAGAGTGGGGAGAGGCTTCATTTGAAAGAGAGCACGGAGAGTGAGGAGAGGCTTCATTTGAAAAGGAGCGGGGAGAGGCTTCATCTGAAAAAGAGCACGGAGAGTGGGGAGAGGCTACATTTGAAAAAGAGCACGGAGAGTGGGGAGAGGCTTCATTTGAAAAAGAGCGGGGAGAGCGGGGAGTGGCTAAATTTGAAAAAGAGCATGGAGAGTGGGGAGTGGCTTCATTTGAAAGTGAGCATGGAGAGCGGGGAGAGGCTTCATTTGAAATAGAGCGTGGTGTGCAGGGAGAGGCTTCATTTGAAAAAGAGCACGGAGAGCGGGGAGAGGCTTCATTTGAAAAAGAGCGTGGAGAGCGGGGAGAGGCTTCATTTGAAAGAGAGCGTGGAGAACGGGGAGAGTCTTCACTTGAAAAAGAGCATGGAGAACGGGGAGAGGCTTCATTTGAAAGAGAGCGTGGAGAACGGGGAGAGTCTTCACTTGAAAAAGAGCATGGAGAACGGGGTGAGGCTTCATTTGAGAGAGAGCGTGGAGAGCGGGGAGAGGCTAAATTTGAAAAAGAGCACGGAGAGCAGGGAGAGGCTTCATTTGAAAAAGAGCGGGGAGAGCAGGGATAGGTTTCATATGAAAAAGAGCATGTAGAGCGGGGAGAGGCTTCATTTCAAAGAGAGCGTGGAGCGTGGGTAGAGGCTTCATTTGAAATAGAGCGTGGAGAGTGGGGAGAGGCTTCATTTGAAAAAGAGCGGGGAGAGCAGGGAGAGGCTTCATTTGAAAGAAAGCGTGGAGAGCGGGAAGAGGCTTCATTTGAAAAAGAGCATGGAGAGTGGGAAGAGGCTACATTTGAAAAAGAGCACGGAGAGTGGGGAGAGGCTTCATTTGAAAAAGAGCGGGGAGAGCGGGGAGTGGCTAAATTTGAAAAAGAGCATGGAGAGTGGGGAGTGGCTTCATTTGAAAGTGAGCATGGAGAGCGGGGAGAGGCTTCATTTGAAATAGAGCGTGGTGTGCAGGGAGAGGCTTCATTTGAAAAAGAGCGTGGAGAGCGGGGAGAGGCTTCATTTGAAAGAGAGCGTGGAGAACGGGGAGAGTCTTCACTTGAAAAAGAGCATGGAGAACGGGGAGAGGCTTCATTTGAAAGAGAGCGTGGAGAACGGGGAGAGTCTTCACTTGAAAAAGAGCATGGAGAACGGGGTGAGGCTTCATTTGAGAGAGAGCGTGGAGAGCGGGGAGAGGCTAAATTTGAAAAAGAGCACGGAGAGCAGGGAGAGGCTTCATTTGAAAAAGAGCGGGGAGAGCAGGGATAGGTTTCATATGAAAAAGAACATGTAGAGCGGGGAGAGGCTTCATTTCAAAGAGAGCGTGGAGCGTGGGTAGAGGCTTCATTTGAAATAGAGCGTGGAGAGTGGGGAGAGGCTTCATTTGAAAAAGAGCGGGGAGAGCAGGGAGAGGCTTCATTTGAAAGAAAGCGTGGAGAGCGGGAAGAGGCTTCATTTGAAAAAGAGCATGGAGAGTGGGAAGAGGGATCATTTGAAAAAGAGTGGGGAGAGTGGGGAGAGGCTTCATTTGAAAAATAGCATGGAGAGCGGGGAGAGGCTTCATTTGAAAAAGAGCGGGGAGAGCGGGGAGAGGCTAAATTTGAAAAACAGCATGTGGGAGTGGCTTCATTTGAAAGTGAACATGAAGAGCGGGGAGAGGCTTCATTTGAAAGAGAGCGTGGTGTGCAGGGAGAGGCTTCATTTGAAAAAGAGCATGGAGAGTGGGGAGAGGCTTCATTTGAAAGAGAGCGTGGAGAACGGGGAGAGTCTTCACTTGAAAAAGAGCATGGAGAACGGGGAGTGGCTTCATTTGAGAGAGAGCGTGGAGAGCGGGGAGAGGCTACATTTGAAAAAGAGCGGGGAGAGCAGGGAGAGGTTTCATTTGAAAAAGAGCATGTAGAGCGGGGAGAGGCTTCATTTCAAAGAGAACGTGGAGAGCGGGGAGAGGCTTCATTTGAAAAAGAGTCTGGAGAGCGGGGAGAGGCTTCATTTGAAAAAGAGCGGGGAGAGCAGGGAGAGGCTTCATTTGAAAGAGAGCGTGGAGAGCGGGAAGAGGCTTCATTTGAAAAAGAGCATGGAGAGCAGGGAGAGGCTTCATTTGAAAAAGAGCAGGGAGAGCAGGGAGCGGCTTCATTTGAAAGAGAGCGTGAAGAGCGGGGAGCGGCTTCATTTGAAAAAGAGCATGGAGAGCAGGGAGAGGCTTCACTTGAAAAAGAGCATGGAGAGCGGGGACAGGCTTCATTCGAAAGAGAGCGTGGAGAGCGGGGAGAGGCTTCATTTGAAAAAGAGCGCTGAGAGCGGGGAGAGGCCTCATTTGAAAAAGAGCGCGGAGAGCGGGGAGAGGCTTCATTTGAAAGAGAGCGGTGAGAGCGGTGATTGGCTTCTTTTAAAAGAGTGCGCGGAGAGTGGGGAGAGGCTTCAATTGAAAGAGAGCACAGAGAGTGGGGAGAGGCTTCATTTGAAAGAGAGCACGAAGAGTGGGGAGAGGCTTCATTTGAAAGAGAGCACGGAGAGTGTGGAGAGGCTTCATTTGAAAAGGAGCGGGGAGAGGCTTCATCTGAAAAAGAGCACGGAGAGTGGGGAGAGGCTACATTTGAAAAAGAGCACGGAGAGTGGGGAGAGGCTACTTTTGAAAAAGAGCACGGAGAGTGGGGAGAGGCTTCATTTGAAAAAGAGCGGGGAGAGGCTAAATTTGAAAAAGAGCATGGAGTGTGGGGAGTGGCTTCATTTGAAAGTGAGCATGGAGAGCGGGGAGAGGCTTCATTTGAAATAGAGCGTGGTGTGCAGGGAGAAGCTTCATTTGAAAAAGAGCACGGAGAGCGGGGAGAGGCTTCATTTGAAAAAGAGCGTGGAGAGCGGGGAGAGGCTTCATTTGAAAGAGAGCGTGGAGAACGGGGAGAGTCTTCACTTGAAGAAGAGCATGGAGAACGGGGAGAGGCTTCATTTGAGAGAGAGCGTGGAGAGCGGGAAGAGGCTACATTTGAAAAAGAGCACGGAGAGCATGGAGAGGCTTCATTTGAAAAAGAGCGGGGAGAGCAGGGAGAGGTTTCATTTGAAAAAGAGCATGTAGAGCGGGGAGAGGCTTCATTTCAAAGAGAGCGTGGAGAGCGGGTAGAGGCTACATTTGAAAAAGAGCGTGGAGAGCGGGGAGAGGATTCATTTGAAAAAGAGCTGGGAGAGCAGGGAGAGGCTTCATTTGAAAGAGGGCGTGGAGAGCGGGAAGAGGCTTCATTTGAAAAAGAGCATGGAGAGTGGGAAGAGGGATCATTTGAAAAAGAGTGGGGAGAGTGGGGAGAGGGTTCATTTGAAAAAGAGCATGGAGAGCGGGGAGAGGCTTCATTTGAAAAAGAGCGGGGAGAGCGGAGAGAGGCTAAATTTGAAAAACAGCATGTGGGAGTGGCTTCATTTGAAAGTGAGCATGGAGAGCGGGGAGAGGCTTCATTTGAAAGAGAGCATGGTGTGCAGGGAGAGGCTTCATTTGAAAAAGAGCACGGAGAGCGGGGAGAGGCTTCATTTGAAAAAGAGCATGGAGAGCGGGGAGAGGCTTCATTTGAAAGAGAGCGTGGAGAACGGGGAGAGTCTTCACTTGAAAAAGAGCATGGAGAACGGGGAGAGGCTTCATTTGAGAGCGAGCGTGGAGAGCGGGGAGAGGCTACATTTGAAAAAGAGCGGGGAGAGCATGGAGAGGTTTCATTTGAAAAAGAGCATGTAGAGCGGGGAGAGGCTTCATTGCAAAGAGAGCGTGGAGAGCGGGGAGAGGCTTCATTTGAAAAAGAGCGTGGAGAGCGGGGAGAGGCTTCATTTGAAAAAGAGCGGGGAGAGCTGGGAGAGGCTTCATTTGAAAGAGAGCGTGGAGAGCGGGAAGAGGCTTCATTTGAAAAAGAGCATGGAGAGCAGGGAGAGGCTTCATTTGAAAAAGAGCAGGGAGAGCAGGGAGCGGCTTCATTTGAAAGAGAGCGTGAACAGCGGGGAGCGGCTTCATTTGAAAAAGAGCATGGAGAGCAGGGAGAGGCTTCATTTGAAAAAGAGCATGGAGAGCGGGGACAGGCTTCATTCGAAAGAGAGCGTGTAGAGCGGGGAGAGGCTTCATTTGAAAAAGAGCGCTGAGAGCGGGGAGAGGCCTCATTTGAAAAAGAGTGCGGAGAGCGGGGAGAGGCTTCATTTGAAAGAGAGCGCGGAGAGCGGTGAGAGGCTTCTTTTAAAAGAGTGCGCGGAGAGTGGGGAGAGGCTTCATTTGCAAGAGAGCACAGAGAGTGGGGAGAGGCTTCATTTGAAAGAGAGCACAGAGAGTGGGGAGAGGCTTCATTTGAAAGACAGCACGAAGAGTGGGAAGAGGCTTCATTTCAAAGAGAGCACAGAGCATGGGGAGAAGCTTCATTTGAAAAGGAGCTGGGAGAGGCTTCATCTGAAAAAGAGCACGGAGAGTGGGGAGAGGCTACATTTGAAAAAGAGCACGGAGAGTGGGGAGAGGCTACATTTGAAAAAGAGCACAGAGAGTGGGGAGTGGCTTCATTTGAAAAAGAGTGGGGAGAGCAGGGAGAGGCATCATTTGAAATAGAGCGGGGAGAGGCTTCATTTGAAAAAGAGCACAGAGAGTGGGGAGAGGCTTCATTTGAAAGAGAGCACAGAGAGTGGGGAGAGGCTTCATTTGAAAGAGAGCACAGAGAGTGGGGAGAGGCTTCATTTGAAAGACAGCACGAAGAGTGGGGAGAGGCTTCATTTGAAAAAGAGCACGGAGAGTGGGGAGAGGCTACATTTGAAAAAGAGTGGGGAGAGCAGCGAGGGGCATCATTTGAAATGGAGCGGGGAGAGCGGGGAGAGGCTTCATTTGAAAAAGAGCACGGAGAGTGGGGAGAGGCTACATTTGAAAAAGAGCACAGAGAGTGGGGAGAGGCTTCATTTGAAAAAGAGTGGGGAGAGCAGGGAGAGGCATCATTTGAAAGAGAGCGCGGAGAGCGGTGAGAGGGTTCTTTTAAAAGAGAGCGCGGAGAGTGGGGAGAGGCTTCATTTGAAAGTGAGCACAGAGAGTGGGGAGAGGCTTCATTTGAAAGACAGCACGAAGAGTGGGGAGAGGCTTCATTTGAAAGAGAGCACAGAGCATGGGGAGAAGCTTCAGTTGAAAGAGAGTGGGAAGAGGCTTCAGTTGAAAAAGATCAGGGAGAGTGGTGATAGGCTTCATTTGAAAGAGAGCACGTAGAGGAGGGAGAGGCTTCATTTGAAAAGGAGCACTGAGAGTGGGAAGAGGTTTCAGTTGAAAGAGAGTGTGGAGAATGGGGAGAAGCTTCATTTGAAGAAGAGCGGGGAGAGGCTTCATCTGAAAAAGAGCACGGAGAGTGGGGAGAGGCTACATTTGAAAAAGAGCACGGAGAGTGGGGAGAGGCTTCATTTGAAAAAGAGTGGCGAGAGCAGGGAGAGGCATCATTTGAAATAGAGCGGGGAGAGCAGGGAGAGGCTTCGTTTTAAAAAGAGCACGGAGAGTGGGGAGAGGCTTCATTTGAAAGAGAGCATGGAGAGTGGGGAGAGGCTTCATTTGAAAGAGAGTGGGAAGAGTGGGAAGAGCTTTCAGTTGAAAGAGACTGTGGAGAATGGGGAGAAGCTTCATTTGAAAAAGAGCGGGGAGAGGCTTCATCTGAAAAAGAGCACAGAGAGTGGGGAGAGGCTTCATTTGAAAAAGAGTGGGGAGAGGCTTCATTTGAAAAAGAGCATGGAGAGTGGGAAGAGGGATCATTTGAAAAAGAGCATGGAGAGCGGGGAGAGGCTTCATTTGAAAAAGAGCATGGAGAGTGGGGAGAGGGTTCATTTGAAAGAGAGCATGGAGAGCGGGGAGAGGCTTCATTTGAAAGAGAGCGTGGTGCGCAGGGAGAGGCTTCATTTGAAAAAGAGCACGGAGAGCAGGGAGAGGCTTCATTTGAAAAATAGCACGGAGAGTAGGGAGAGGCTTCATTTGAAAAAGAGCATGGAGAGCGGGGAGAGGCTTCATTTGAAAGAGAGCGTGGAGAGCGGGGAGAGGCTTCATTTGAAAAAGAGCGGGGAGAGCAGGGAGAGGTTTCATTTGAAAGAGAGCGTGGAGAGCGGGGAGAGGCTTCATTTGAAAAAGAGCACGGAGAGCAGGGAGAGGCTTCATTTAAAAAAGAGCACGGAGAGTAGGGAGAGGCTTCATTTGAAAAAGAGCGGGGAGAGCAGGGAGAGGCTTCATTTGAAAAAGAGCGTGGAGAGCGGGGAAAGGCTTCATTTGAAAAAGAGCATGGAGAGTGGGGAGAGGCTTCATTTGAGAAAGAGCGTGGAGAGCGGGGAAAGGCTTCATTTGAAAGAGAGTGGGGAGAGTGGCGAGAGGCTTAATTTCAAAGACAGTGGGAAGAGTGGGAAGAGATTTCAGTTGAAAGAGAGAGTGGAGAATGGGGAGAAGCTTCATTTGAAAAAGAACATGGAGAGTGGGGAGAGGCTTCATTTGAGTAAGAGTATGGAGAGTGGGGAGAGGCTTCAACTGAAAAAGAGCACGGAGAGTGGGGAGAGGCTTCATTTGAGAAAGAGTACGGAGAGTGGGGAGAGGCTTCATTTGAAAGAGAGCACGGAGAGTGGGGAGAGGCTTCATTTGAAAAAGAGTGGGGAGAGGCTTCATTTGAAAAAGAGCATGGAGAGTGGGAAGAGGGATCATTTGAAAAAGAGTGGGGAGAGTGGGGAGATGCTTCATTTGAAAAATAGCATGGAGAGCGGGGAGAGGCTTCATTTGAAAGAGAGCGTGGTGTGCAGGGAGAGGCTTCATTTGAAAAAGAGCACAGAGAGCGGGGAGAGGCTTCATTTGAAAAAGAGCATGGAGAGCGGGGAGAGGCTTCATTTGAAAGAGAGCGTGGAGAACGGGGAGAGTCTTCACTTGAAAAAGAGCATGGAGAACGGGGAGAGGCTTCATTTGACAGAGAGCGTGGAGAGCGGGGAGAGGCTACATTTGAAAAAGAGCACGGAGAGCAGGGAGAGGCTTCATTTGAAATAGAGCGTGGAGAGCGGGGAGAGGCTTCATTTGAAAAAGAGCACAGAGAGTGGGGAGAGGCTTCAATTGAAAAAGAGTGGGGCTAGCGGTGAGAGGCATCATTTGAAAAAGAGCATGGTGAGTGGGGAGAGGCTTCATTTGAAAAAGAGCACGGAGAGTGGGGAGAGGCATCATTTGAAAAAGAGCACGGAGAGTGGGGAGAGGCTTCATTTGAAAAAGAGCGGGGAGAGCGGGGAGAGGCTTCATTTGAAAAAGTGCACGGAAAGTGGGGAGAGGCTTCATTTGAAAAAGAGCGGGGAGAGCAGGGAGTGGCTTCATTTGAAAAAGAGCGTGGAGAGCGGGGAAAGGCTTCATTTGAAAAAGAGCATGGAGAGTGGGGAGAGGCTTCATTTGAGAAAGAGCGTGGAGAGCGGGGAAAGGCTTCATTTGAAAGAGAGTGGGGAGAGTGGCGAGAGGCTTAATTTCAAAGACAGTGGGAAGAGTGGGAAGAGATTTCAGTTGAAAGAGAGAGTGGAGAATGGGGAGAAGCTTCATTTGAAAAAGAACATGGAGAGTGGGGAGAGGCTTCATTTGAGAAAGAGTATGGAGAGTGGGGAGAGGCTTCAACTGAAAAAGAGCACGGAGAGTGGGGAGAGGCTTCATTTGAGAAAGAGTACGGAGAGTGGGGAGAGGCTTCATTTGAAAGAGAGCACGGAGAGTGGGGAGAGGCTTCATTTGAAAAAGAGTGGGGAGAGGCTTCATTTGAAAAAGAGCATGGAGAGTGGGAAGAGGGATCATTTGAAAAAGAGTGGGGAGAGTGGGGAGATGCTTCATTTGAAAAAGAGCATGGAGAGCGGATAGAGGCTTCATTTGAAAAAGAGCGGGGAGAGTGGGGAGAGGCTAAATTTGAAAAAGAGCATGGAGAGTGGGGAGTGGCTTCATTTGAAAGTTAGCATGGAGAGCGGGGAGAGGCTTCATTTGAAAGAGAGCGTGGTGTGCAGGGAGAGGCTTCATTTGAAAAAGAGCACGGAGAGCGGGGAGAGGCTTCATTTGAAAAAGAGCATGGAGAGCGGGGAGAGGCTTCATTTGAAAGAGAGCGTGGAGAACGGGGAGAGTCTTCACTTGAAAAAGAGCATGGAGAACGGGGAGAGGCTTCATTTGACAGAGAGCGTGGAGAGCGGGGAGAGGCTACATTTGAAAAAGAGCACGGAGAGCAGGGAGAGGCATCATTTGAAATAGAGCGTGGAGAGCGGGGAGAGGCTTCATTTGAAAAAGAGCACAGAGAGTGGGGAGAGGCTTCAATTGAAAAAGAGTGGGGCTAGCGGTGAGAGGCATCATTTGAAAAAGAGCACGGTGAGTGGGGAGAGGCTTCATTTGAAAAAGAGTGGGGAGAGGCTTCATTTGAAAAAGAGCAGGGAGAGTGGGGAGAGGCTACATTTGAAAAAGAGCATGGAGAGTGGGGAGAGGCTTCATTTGAAAAAGAGTGGGGAGAGCAGTGACAGGCATCATTTGAAATAGAGCGGGGAGAGCGGGGAGAGGCTTCATTTGAAAAAGAGCACGGAGAGTGGGGAGAGGCTTCATTTGAAAAAGAGCGGGGAGAGGCTTCATTTGAAATAGAGCGGGGAGAGCGGGGAGAGGCTTCATTTGAAATAGAGTGGGGAGAGCGGGGAGAGGCTTCATTTGAAAAAGAGCACGGAGAGTGGGGAGAGGCTTCATTTGAAAAAGAGTGGGGAGAGTGGGGAGAGGCTTCATTTGAAAAAGAGTGGGGAGAGCGGGGAGATACTTCATTTGAAATAGAGCGGGGAGAGGCTTCATTTGAAAAAGAGCACGGAGAGTGGGGAGAGGCTTCATTTGAAAAAGAGCACGGAGAGTGGGGAGAGGCTTCATTTGAAAAAGAGTGGGGAGAGCAGGGACAGGCATCATTTGAAATAGAGCGGGGAGAGCGGGGAGAGGCTTCATTTGAAAAAGAGCACGGAGAGTGGGGAGAGGCTTCATTTGAAAAAGAGCGGGGAGAGGCTTCATTTGAAATAGAGCGGGGAGAGCGGGGAGAGGCTTCATTTGAAATAGAGTGGGGAGAGCGGGGAGAGGCTTCATTTGAAAAAGAGCACGGAGAGTGGGGAGTGGCTTCATTTGAAAAAGAGTGGGGAGAGTGGGGAGAGGCTTCATTTGAAAAAGAGTGGGGAGAGCGGGGAGATGCTTCATTTGAAATAGAGCGGGGAGAGGCTTCATTTGAAAAAGAGCACGGAGAGTGGGGAGAGGCTTCATTTGAAAAAGAGCACGGAGAGTGGGGAGAGGCTTCATTTGAAAAAGAGTGGGGAGAGCAGGGAGAGGCATCATTTCAAATAGAGCGGTGAGAGGCTTCATTTGAAAAAGAGTATGGAGAGTGGGGAGAGGCTTCAACTGAAAAAGAGCACGGAGAGTGGGGAGAGGCTTCATTTGAGAAAGAGTACGGAGAGTGGGGAGAGGCTTCATTTGAAAGAGAGCACGGAGAGTGGGGAGAGGCTTCATTTGAAAAAGAGTGGGGAGAGGCTTCATTTGAAAAAGAGCATGGAGAGTGGGAAGAGGGATCATTTGAAAAAGAGTGGGGAGAGTGGGGAGATGCTTCATTTGAAAAAGAGCATGGAGAGCGGATAGAGGCTTCATTTGAAAAAGAGCGGGGAGAGTGGGGAGAGGCTAAATTTGAAAAAGAGCATGGAGAGTGGGGAGTGGCTTCATTTGAAAGTTAGCATGGAGAGCGGGGAGAGGCTTCATTTGAAAGAGAGCGTGGTGTGCAGGGAGAGGCTTCATTTGAAAAAGAGCACGGAGAGCGGGGAGAGGCTTCATTTGAAAAAGAGCATGGAGAGCGGGGAGAGGCTTCATTTGAAAGAGAGCGTGGAGAACGGGGAGAGTCTTCACTTGAAAAAGAGCATGGAGAACGGGGAGAGGCTTCATTTGACAGAGAGCGTGGAGAGCGGGGAGAGGCTACATTTGAAAAAGAGCACGGAGAGCAGGGAGAGGCATCATTTGAAATAGAGCGTGGAGAGCGGGGAGAGGCTTCATTTGAAAAAGAGCACAGAGAGTGGGGAGAGGCTTCAATTGAAAAAGAGTGGGGCTAGCGGTGAGAGGCATCATTTGAAAAAGAGCACGGTGAGTGGGGAGAGGCTTCATTTGAAAAAGAGTGGGGAGAGGCTTCATTTGAAAAAGAGCAGGGAGAGTGGGGAGAGGCTACATTTGAAAAAGAGCATGGAGAGTGGGGAGAGGCTTCATTTGAAAAAGAGTGGGGAGAGCAGTGACAGGCATCATTTGAAATAGAGCGGGGAGAGCGGGGAGAGGCTTCATTTGAAAAAGAGCACGGAGAGTGGGGAGAGGCTTCATTTGAAAAAGAGCGGGGAGAGGCTTCATTTGAAATAGAGCGGGGAGAGCGGGGAGAGGCTTCATTTGAAATAGAGTGGGGAGAGCGGGGAGAGGCTTCATTTGAAAAAGAGCACGGAGAGTGGGGAGAGGCTTCATTTGAAAAAGAGTGGGGAGAGTGGGGAGAGGCTTCATTTGAAAAAGAGTGGGGAGAGCGGGGAGATACTTCATTTGAAATAGAGCGGGGAGAGGCTTCATTTGAAAAAGAGCACGGAGAGTGGGGAGAGGCTTCATTTGAAAAAGAGCACGGAGAGTGGGGAGAGGCTTCATTTGAAAAAGAGTGGGGAGAGCAGGGACAGGCATCATTTGAAATAGAGCGGGGAGAGCGGGGAGAGGCTTCATTTGAAAAAGAGCACGGAGAGTGGGGAGAGGCTTCATTTGAAAAAGAGCGGGGAGAGGCTTCATTTGAAATAGAGCGGGGAGAGCGGGGAGAGGCTTCATTTGAAATAGAGTGGGGAGAGCGGGGAGAGGCTTCATTTGAAAAAGAGCACGGAGAGTGGGGAGTGGCTTCATTTGAAAAAGAGTGGGGAGAGTGGGGAGAGGCTTCATTTGAAAAAGAGTGGGGAGAGCGGGGAGATGCTTCATTTGAAATAGAGCGGGGAGAGGCTTCATTTGAAAAAGAGCACGGAGAGTGGGGAGAGGCTTCATTTGAAAAAGAGCACGGAGAGTGGGGAGAGGCTTCATTTGAAAAAGAGTGGGGAGAGCAGGGAGAGGCATCATTTCAAATAGAGCGGTGAGAGGCTTCATTTGAAAAAGAGCACGGAGAGTGGGGAGAGGCTTCATTTGAAATAGAGCGGGGAGAGTGGGGAGAGGCATCATTTGAAATAGAGCGGGGTGAGCGGGGAGAGGCTTCATTTGAAAAAGAGCACAGAGAGTGGGGAGAGGCTTCAATTGAAAAAGAGTGGGGCTAGCGGTGAGAGGCATCATTTGAAAAGGAGCACGGTGAGTGGGGAGAGGCTTCATTTGAAAAAGAGTGGGGAGAGGCTTCATTTGAAAAAGTGCAGGGAGAGTGGGGAGAGGCTTCATTTGAAAAAGAGTGGGGAGAGCAGGGACAGGCATCATTTGAAATAGAGCGGGGAGAGCGGGGAGAGGCTTCATTTGAAAAGGAGCACGGAGAGTGGGGAGAGGCTTCATTTGAAGAAGAGCGGGGAGAGGCTTCATTTGAAATAGAGCGGGGAGAGCGGGGAGAGGCTTCATTTGAAATAGAGCGGGGAGAGCGGGGAGAGGCTTCATTTGAAAAAGAGCATGGAGAGTGGGGAGAGGCTTCATTTGAAAAAGAGTGGGGAGAGTGGGGAGAGGCTTCATTTGAAAAAGAGTGGGGAGAGTGGGGAGATGCTTCATTTGAAATAGAGCGGGGAGAGGCTTCATTTGAAAAAGAGCACGGAGAGTGGGGAGAGGCTTCATTTGAAAAAGAGCACGGAGAGTGGGGAGAGGCTTCATTTGAAATAGAGCAAGGAGAGCGGGGAGAGGCATCATTTGAAATAGAGCAGGGAGAGCGGGGAGAGGCTTCATTTGAAAAAGAGCACGGAGAGTGGGGAGAGGCTTCATTTGAAAAAGAGTGGGGAGAGTTGGGTGAGGCTTCATTTGAAAAAGAGTGGGGAGAGCGGGGAGAGGCTTCATTTGAAATAGAGCGGGGAGATCGGGGAGAGGCTTCATTTGAAAAAGAGTACGGAGAGTGGGGAGAGGCATCATTTGAAAAAGAGTACGGAGAGTGGGGAGAGGCATCATTTGAAAAAGAGCACGGAGAGTGGGGAGAGGCTTCATTTGAAAAAGAGCACGGAGAGTGGGGAGAGGCATTATTTGAAAAAGAGCGGGGAGAGTGGGGAGAGGCTTCATTTGAAAAAGAGTGGGGAGTGCGGGGAGAGGCTTCATTTGAAATAGAGCGGGGAGAGGCTTCATTTGAAAAAGAGTACGGAGAGTGGTGAGAGGCTTCATTTGAAAAAGAGCACGGTGAGTGGGGAGCGGCTTAATTTGAAAAAGAGCACCGAGAGTGGGGAGAGGCTTCATTTGAGAAAGAGCGTGGAGAGTGGGGAGAGGCTTCATCTGAAAAATAGCACGGAGAGTGGGGAGAGGCTACATTTGAAAAAGAGCACGGAGAGTGGGGAGAGGCATCATTTGAAAAAGAGCACGGAGAGTGGGGAGATGCTTCATTTGAAAAAGAGCGGGGAGAGCGGGGAGAGGCTTCATTTGAAAAAGTGCACGGAGAGTGGGGAGAGGCTTCATTTGAAAAAGAGTGGGGAGAGCAGGGAGAGGCATCATTTGAAAAAGAGCACGGAGAGTGGGGAAAGGCTTCATTTGAAAAAGAGTGGGGAGAGCGGGGAGAGGCTTCATTTGAAATAGAGCGGGGAGAGCGAGGAGAGGCTTCATTTGAAAATGAGCGGGGAGAGCAGGGAGAGGCATCATTTGAAAAAGAGCACGGAGAGTGGGGAGAGGCTTCATTTGAAAAAGAGTGGGGAGAGTGGGGAGAGGCTTCATTTGAAAAAGAGTGGGGAGAGCGGGGAGATGCTTCATTTGAAATAGAGCGGGGAGAGGCTTCATTTGAAAAAGAGCACGGAGAGTGGGGAGAGGCTTCATTTGAAAAAGAGCACGGAGAGTGGGGAGAGGCTTCATTTGAAAAAGAGTGGGGAGAGCAGGGAGAGGCATCATTTCAAATAGAGCGGTGAGAGGCTTCATTTGAAAAAGAGCACGGAGAGTGGGGAGAGGCTTCATTTGAAATAGAGCGGGGAGAGTGGGGAGAGGCATCATTTGAAATAGAGCGGGGTGAGCGGGGAGAGGCTTCATTTGAAAAAGAGCACAGAGAGTGGGGAGAGGCTTCAATTGAAAAAGAGTGGGGCTAGCGGTGAGAGGCATCATTTGAAAAGGAGCACGGTGAGTGGGGAGAGGCTTCATTTGAAAAAGAGTGGGGAGAGGCTTCATTTGAAAAAGTGCAGGGAGAGTGGGGAGAGGCTTCATTTGAAAAAGAGTGGGGAGAGCAGGGACAGGCATCATTTGAAATAGAGCGGGGAGAGCGGGGAGAGGCTTCATTTGAAAAGGAGCACGGAGAGTGGGGAGAGGCTTCATTTGAAGAAGAGCGGGGAGAGGCTTCATTTGAAATAGAGCGGGGAGAGCGGGGAGAGGCTTCATTTGAAATAGAGCGGGGAGAGCGGGGAGAGGCTTCATTTGAAAAAGAGCATGGAGAGTGGGGAGAGGCTTCATTTGAAAAAGAGTGGGGAGAGTGGGGAGAGGCTTCATTTGAAAAAGAGTGGGGAGAGTGGGGAGATGCTTCATTTGAAATAGAGCGGGGTGAGGCTTCATTTGAAAAAGAGCACGGAGAGTGGGGAGAGGCTTCATTTGAAAAAGAGCACGGAGAGTGGGGAGAGGCTTCATTTGAAAAAGAGTGGGGAGAGCAGGGAGAGGCATCATTTCAAATAGAGCGGTGAGAGGCTTCATTTGAAAAAGAGCACGGAGAGTGGGGAGAGGCTTCATTTGAAATAGAGCGGGGAGAGTGGGGAGAGGCATCATTTGAAATAGAGCGGGGTGAGCGGGGAGAGGCTTCATTTGAAAAAGAGCACAGAGAGTGGGGAGAGGCTTCAATTGAAAAAGAGTGGGGCTAGCGGTGAGAGGCATCATTTGAAAAGGAGCACGGTGAGTGGGGAGAGGCTTCATTTGAAAAAGAGTGGGGAGAGGCTTCATTTGAAAAAGTGCAGGGAGAGTGGGGAGAGGCTTCATTTGAAAAAGAGTGGGGAGAGCAGGGACAGGCATCATTTGAAATAGAGCGGGGAGAGCGGGGAGAGGCTTCATTTGAAAAGGAGCACGGAGAGTGGGGAGAGGCTTCATTTGAAGAAGAGCGGGGAGAGGCTTCATTTGAAATAGAGCGGGGAGAGCGGGGAGAGGCTTCATTTGAAATAGAGCGGGGAGAGCGGGGAGAGGCTTCATTTGAAAAAGAGCATGGAGAGTGGGGAGAGGCTTCATTTGAAAAAGAGTGGGGAGAGTGGGGAGAGGCTTCATTTGAAAAAGAGTGGGGAGAGTGGGGAGATGCTTCATTTGAAATAGAGCGGGGAGAGGCTTCATTTGAAAAAGAGCACGGAGAGTGGGGAGAGGCTTCATTTGAAAAAGAGCACGGAGAGTGGGGAGAGGCTTCATTTGAAATAGAGCAAGGAGAGCGGGGAGAGGCATCATTTGAAATAGAGCGGGGAGAGCGGGGAGAGGCTTCATTTGAAAAAGAGCACGGAGAGTGGGGAGAGGCTTCATTTGAAAAAGAGTGGGGAGAGTTGGGTGAGGCTTCATTTGAAAAAGAGTGGGGAGAGCGGGGAGAGGCTTCATTTGAAATAGAGCGGGGAGATCGGGGAGAGGCTTCATTTGAAAAAGAGTACGGAGAGTGGGGAGAGGCATCATTTGAAAAAGAGTACGGAGAGTGGGGAGAGGCATCATTTGAAAAAGAGCACGGAGAGTGGGGAGAGGCTTCATTTGAAAAAGAGCACGGAGAGTGGGGAGAGGCATTATTTGAAAAAGAGCGGGGAGAGTGGGGAGAGGCTTCATTTGAAAAAGAGTGGGGAGTGCGGGGAGAGGCTTCATTTGAAATAGAGCGGGGAGAGGCTTCATTTGAAAAAGAGTACGGAGAGTGGTGAGAGGCTTCATTTGAAAAAGAGCACGGTGAGTGGGGAGCGGCTTAATTTGAAAAAGAGCACCGAGAGTGGGGAGAGGCTTCATTTGAGAAAGAGCGTGGAGAGTGGGGAGAGGCTTCATCTGAAAAATAGCACGGAGAGTGGGGAGAGGCTACATTTGAAAAAGAGCACGGAGAGTGGGGAGAGGCATCATTTGAAAAAGAGCACGGAGAGTGGGGAGATGCTTCATTTGAAAAAGAGCGGGGAGAGCGGGGAGAGGCTTCATTTGAAAAAGTGCACGGAGAGTGGGGAGAGGCTTCATTTGAAAAAGAGTGGGGAGAGCAGGGAGAGGCATCATTTGAAAAAGAGCACGGAGAGTGGGGAAAGGCTTCATTTGAAAAAGAGTGGGGAGAGCGGGGAGAGGCTTCATTTGAAATAGAGCGGGGAGAGCGAGGAGAGGCTTCATTTGAAAAAGAGCGGGGAGAGCAGGGAGAGGCATCATTTGAAAAAGAGCACGGAGAGTGGGGAGAGGCTTCATTTGACAAAGAGTGGGGAGAGCGGGGAGAGGCTCCATTTGAAAAAGAGTACGGAGAGTGGGGAGAGGCTTCATTTGAGAAAGAGCGTGGAGAGTGGGGAGAGGCTTCATCTGAAAAATAGCACGGAGAGTGGGGAGAGGCTACATTTAAAAAAAGAGCTCTGAGAGTGGGGAGAGGCATCATTTGAAAAAGAGCAGGGACAGGCATCATTTGAAATAGAGCGGGGAGAGCGGGGAGAGGCTTCATTTGAAAAGGAGCACGGAGAGTGGGGAGAGGCTTCATTTGAAGAAGAGCGGGGAGAGGCTTCATTTGAAATAGAGCGTGGAGAGCGGGGAGAGGCTTCATTTGAAATAGAGCGGGGAGAGCGGGGAGAGGCTTCATTTGAAAAAGAGCATGGAGAGTGGGGAGAGGCTTCATTTGAAAAAGAGTGGGGAGAGTGGGGAGAGGCTTCATTTGAAAAAGAGTGGGGAGAGTGGGGAGATGCTTCATTTGAAATAGAGCGGGGAGAGGCTTCATTTGAAAAAGAGCACGGAGAGTGGGGAGAGGCTTCATTTGAAAAAGAGCACGGAGAGTGGGGAGAGGCTTCATTTGAAATAGAGCAAGGAGAGCGGGGAGAGGCATCATTTGAAATAGAGCGGGGAGAGCGGGGAGAGGCTTCATTTGAAAAAGAGCACGGAGAGTGGGGAGAGGCTTCATTTGAAAAAGAGTGGGGAGAGTTGGGTGAGGCTTCATTTGAAAAAGAGTGGGGAGAGCGGGGAGAGGCTTCATTTGAAATAGAGCGGGGAGATCGGGGAGAGGCTTCATTTGAAAAAGAGTACGGAGAGTGGGGAGAGGCATCATTTGAAAAAGAGTACGGAGAGTGGGGAGAGGCATCATTTGAAAAAGAGCACGGAGAGTGGGAAGAGGCTTCATTTGAAAAAGAGCACGGAGAGTGGGGAGAGGCATTATTTGAAAAAGAGCGGGGAGAGTGGGGAGAGGCTTCATTTGAAAAAGAGTGGGGAGTGCGGGGAGAGGCTTCATTTGAAATAGAGCGGGGAGAGGCTTCATTTGAAAAAGAGTACGGAGAGTGGTGAGAGGCTTCATTTGAAAAAGAGCACGGTGAGTGGGGAGCGGCTTAATTTGAAAAAGAGCACCGAGAGTGGGGAGAGGCTTCATTTGAGAAAGAGCGTGGAGAGTGGGGAGAGGCTTCATCTGAAAAATAGCACGGAGAGTGGGGAGAGGCTACATTTGAAAAAGAGCACGGAGAGTGGGGAGAGGCATCATTTGAAAAAGAGCACGGAGAGTGGGGAGATGCTTCATTTGAAAAAGAGCGGGGAGAGCGGGGAGAGGCTTCATTTGAAAAAGTGCACGGAGAGTGGGGAGAGGCTTCATTTGAAAAAGAGTGGGGAGAGCAGGGAGAGGCATCATTTGAAAAAGAGCACGGAGAGTGGGGAAAGGCTTCATTTGAAAAAGAGTGGGGAGAGCGGGGAGAGGCTTCATTTGAAATAGAGCGGGGAGAGCGAGGAGAGGCTTCATTTGAAAAAGAGCGGGGAGAGCAGGGAGAGGCATCATTTGAAAAAGAGCACGGAGAGTGGGGAGAGGCTTCATTTGACAAAGAGTGGGGAGAGCGGGGAGAGGCTCCATTTGAAAAAGAGTACGGAGAGTGGGGAGAGGCTTCATTTGAGAAAGAGCGTGGAGAGTGGGGAGAGGCTTCATCTGAAAAATAGCACGGAGAGTGGGGAGAGGCTACATTTAAAAAAAGAGCTCTGAGAGTGGGGAGAGGCATCATTTGAAAAAGAGCAGGGAGAGGCTTCATTTGAAAAAGAGCACGGAGAGTGGGGAGAGGCATCATTTGAAATAGAGCGGGGAGAGCGGGGAGAGGCTTCATTAGGAAAGGAGCACGGAGAGCAGGGAGAGGCATCATTTGAAATAGAGCGTGGAGAGCGGGGAGAGGCTTCATTTGAAAAAGAGCACAGAGAGTGGGGAGAGGCTTCAATTGAAAAAGAGTGGGGCTAGCGGTGAGAGGCATCATTTGAAAAAGAGCACGATGAGTGGGGAGAGGCTTCATTTGAAAAAGAGTGGGGAGAGGCTTCATTTGAAAAAGAGCAGGGAGAGCGGGGAGAGGCTAAATTTAAAAAAGAGCACGGAGAGCGGTGAGAGGCATCATTTGAAAAGGAGCAGGGAGAGCGGGGAGAGGCTAAATTTGAAAAAGAGCACGATAAGTGGGGAGAGGCTTCATTTGAAAAAGAGTGGGGAGAGGCTAAATTTGAAAAAGAGCATGGAGAGTGGGGAGAGGCTTCATTTGAAAAAGAGCAGGGAGAGCGGGGAAAGGCTAAATTTGAAAAAGAGCACGGAGAGTGGGGAGAGGCTTCATTTGAAAATGAGTGGGGCTAGCGGTGAGAGGCATAATTTGAAAAAGGGCACGGTGAGTGGGGAGAGGCTTCATTTGAAAAAGAGTGGGGAGAGGCTTCATTTGAAAAAGAGCGCGGAGAGTTGGAGAGGCTTCATTTGAAAAAGAGTGCGGAGAGCGGGGAGAAGCATCATTTGAAAAAGAGCGGGGAGAGGCTTCATTTGAAAAAGAGTGGGGAGAGGCTTCATTTGAAAGAGAGCGCGGAGAGCGGGGAGAGGCTTCAGTTGAAAAAGAGCGGGGAGAGGCTTCATTTGAAAAAGAGTGCGGAGAGTGGGGAGAGGCTTCATTTGAAAGGGAGCGTGGAAAGCGGGGAGAGGCTTCATTTGAAAGAGAGCGCGGAGAGCGGGGAGAGGCTTCATTTGAAAGAGAGCGCTGAGAGCGGGGAGAGACTTCATTTGAAAGAGAGCACGGAGAGTGGGGAGAGGCTTCATTTCAAAGAGTGTGGGAAGGGGCTTCATTTCAAAAAGAGCACAAAGAGGCTATCCTATCCTCTATCCTATCCTTTATCCTCTATCCTCTATCCTATCCTCTATTCTCTATCCTCTATCCTGTCCTCCTTCCTATCCTCTATCCTCTATCCACTATCCTATATTCTATCCTCTATCCTATCCTCTATCCTCTATCCTATCCTCTATCCTATCCTCTATCCTCTATCCTCTCCTCTATCCTCTATCCACTATCCTATATTCCATCCTCTATCCTCTATCCTATCCTCTATCCTATCCTCTATCCTTTATCCTCTATCCTATCCTCTATCCTATCCTCTATCCTCTATCCTATCCTCTATCCTATCCTCTATCCTCTATCCTATCCTCTATCCTATCCTCTCTCCTCTATCCTCTATCCTATCCTCTATCCTCTTTCCACTATCCTATATTCTATCCTCTATCCACTATCCTACCCTCTATCCTATCCTCTATCCTCTATCCTCTATCCTATCCTCTATCCTCTATCCTCTCCTCTATCCTATCCTCTATCCTCTTTCCACTATCCTATATTCTATCCTCTACTCTATCCTCTATCCTCTATCCTCTATCCTATCCTCTATCCTCTATCCTATCCTCTATCCTCTATCCTATCCGCTATACTATCTCCTATCCTCTATCTTATTCTCTATCCTCTATCCTATCCTCTATCTTCTATCCTCTATCTTATTCTCTATCCTCTATCCTATCCTCTATCATCTATCCTATCCTCTATCCTATCCTCTATCCTCTATCCTATCCTCTATCCTCTATCCTATCCTCTCTCCTCTCTCCTTTATCCTATCCTCTATCCTATCCTCTATGTCTATCCTATCCTCTATCCTATTCTCTATCCTCTATCCTATTCTCTATGCTTTTTCCTATGCTCTATCCTCTATCCTATCCTCTATCCTATCCTCTATTCTATCCTCTATCCTATCCTCTTTCCCCTGTCCTCTATCCTATCCTCTATCCTCTATCCTATCCTCTATCCTATCTTCTATCCTCTATCCTATCCACTGTCCTATCCTCTATCCTATTCTCAATCCTCTATCCTATCCTCTATCCTATCCTCTATCCTCTATCCACTATCCTATATTCTATCCTCTATCCTATCCTCCATCCTCTCCTCTATCCTATCCTCTATCCTCTATCCTATCCTCTATCCTATCCTCTATCCTATCCTCTATCCTCTCCTCTATCCTATCCTCTATCCTCTATCCACTATCCTATATTCTATCCTCTATCCTCTATCCTATCCTCTATCCTATCCCCTATCCTCTATCCTCTATCCTATCCTCTATCCTATCCTCTATCCTATCCTCTATCCTCTATCCTCTATCCTATCCTCTATCCTCTATCCTATCCTCTATCCTATCCTCTCTCCTCTCTCCTCTATCCTATCCTCTATCCTCTATCCTATCCTCTATCCTCTATTCACTATCCTACCCTCTATCCTATCCTCTATCCTCTATCCTCTATCCTCCATCCTATCCTCTATCCTCTATCCTCTCCTCTATCCTATCCTCTATCCTCTATCCAGTATCCTATATTCTATCCTCTACCCTATCCTCTATCCTCTATCCTCTATCCTATCCTCTATCCTCTATCCTATCCTCTATCCTCTATCCTATCCTCTATACTATCTCCTATCCTCTATCTTATTCTCTATCCTCTATCCTATCCTCTATCTTCTATCCTATCCTCTATCCTATCCTCTATCCTCTATCCTATCCTCTATCCTCTATCCTATCCTCTCTCCTCCCTTCTTTATCCTATCCTCTATCCTATCCTCTATCATCTATCCTATCCTCTATCCTATTCTCTATCCTCTATCCTATTCTCTAGCCTTTATCCTATGCTCTATCCTCTATCCTATCCTCTATCCTATCCTCTATCCTATTCTCTATCCTCTATCCTATCCTCTATCCTATCCTCTATCCTATCCTCTATCCTATCCTCTATCCTATCCTCTTTCCTCTATCCTCTATCCTATCCTCTATCCTCTATCCTATCCTCTATCCTATCCTCTATCCTATCCTCTATCCTATTCTCTATCCTTTATCCTATCCTCTATCCTATCCTCTATCCCCTATGCTATCCTCTATCCTATCCTCTATCCTATTCTCTATCCTCTATCCTATCCTCTATCCTATTCTCTATCCTCTATCCAATCCTCTATCCTATCCTCTCTCCTATCCTCTATTCTATCCTCTATCCTATTCTCTATCCTCTATCCTATCTATCCTATTCTCTATCCTCTATCTTATCCTCTATCCTCTTTCCTATCCTCATACCTATCCTCTATCCTATTCTCTATCCTATCCTCTATCCTATCCTCTATCCTCCATCCTATCCTCTATCCTATCCTCTATCCTCTATCCTATTCTCATTCCTATCCTCTATCCTATTCTCTATCCACTATCCTATCCTCTATCCTATCCTCTATCCTCTATCCTATCCTCTATCCTATCCTCTATCCTCTATCCTATCCTCTATCATACCCTCTATCCTCTATCCTATGCTCTATCCTCTATCCTATTCTCTATCCTCTGTCCTATCCTCTTTCCTATCCTCTATTCTATCCTCTATCCTCTATCCTATCCTCTTTCATATCCTCTATCCTATCCTCTATCCTCTATCCTATCCTCTCTCCTCTATCCTTTATCCTATCCTCTATCCTATCCTCTATCCTCTATCCTATCCTCTATCCTATTCTCTATCCTATGTTCTATCCTCTATCCTATCCTCTATCCTATCCTCTATCCTATTCTCTATCCTCTATCCTATCCTCTATCCTATCCTCTAGCCTCCATCCTATCCTCTATCTTATCCTCTTTCCTATTCTCTATCCTCTATCCTATCCTCTATCCTATTCTCTATCCTCTATCCTATCCTCTATACTCTCCTCTATCCTATTCTCTATCCTCTATCCTATCCTCTATCCTATCCTCTCTCCTATCCTCTATTCTATCCTCTATCCTATTCTCTATCCTCTATCCTATCCTCTATCCTATTCTCTATCCTCTATCCTATCCTCTATCCTATCCTCTATCCTCTATCCTATCCTCATTCCTATCCTCTATCCTATTCTCTATCCTATCCTCTATCCTATCCTGTATCCTCCATCCTATCCTCTATCCTATCCTCTATCCTCTATCCTATTCTCATTCCTATCCTCTACTATTCTCTATCCTCTATCCTATCCTCTATCCTCTATCCTATCCTCTATCCTATCCTCTATCCTATCCTCTATCCTATTCTCTATCCTCTATCCTATCCTCTATCCTATCCTCTATCCTCTATGCTATCCTCTATCCTATCCTCTATCCTATTCTCTATCCTCTATCCTATCCTCTATCCTATCCTCTATCCTATTCTCTATCCTCTATCCTATCCTCTATCCTATCCTCGCTCCTATCCTCTATTCTATCCTCTATCCTATTCTCTATCCTCTATCCTATCTATCCTATTCTCTATCCTCTATCATATCCTCTATCCTCTTTCCTATCCTCATACCTATCCTCTATCCTATTCTCTATCCTATCCTCTATCCTATCCTCTATCCTCCATCCTATCCTCTATCCTATCCTCTATCCTCTATCCTATTCTCATTCCTATCCTCTATCCTATTCTCTATCCACTATCCTATCCTCTATCCTATCCTCTATCCTCTATCCTATCCTCTATCCTCTATCCTATCCTCTATCATACCCTCTATCCTCTGCTCTATCCTCTATCCTATTCTCTATCCTCTATCCTATCCTCTTTCCTCTCCTCTATTCTATCCTCTATCCTCTATCCTATCCTCTTTCCTATCCTCTATCCTATCCTCTATCCTCTATCCTATCCTCTCTCCTCTATCCTTTATCCTATCCTCTATCCTATCCTCTATCCTCTGTCCTATCCTCTATCCTATTCTCTATCCTATGTTCTATCCTCTATCCTATCCTCTATCCTATCCTCTCTCCTATACTCTATCCTCTATCCTATCCTCTATCCTATCCTCTAGCCTCCATCCTATCCTCTATCTTATCCTCTTTCCTATTCTCTATCCTCTATCCTATCCTCTATCCTATTCTCTATCCTCTATCCTATCCTCTATCCTCTCCTCTATCTTATTCTCTATCCTCTATCCTATCCTCTATCCTATCCTCTCTCCTATCCTCCATCCTATCCTCTATCCTATCCTCTATCCTCTATCCTATCCTCTATCCTATTCTCGATCCTCTATCCTATCCTCTATCCTATCCTCTATCCTCTATCCTATCCTCATTCCTATCCTCTATCCTATTCTCTATCCTATCCTCTATCCTATCCTGTATCCTCCATCCTATCCTCTATCCTATCCTCTATCCTCTATCCTATTCTCATTCCTATCCTCTACTATTCTCTATCCTCTATCCTATCCTCTATCCTATCCTCTATCCATTATCCTATCCTCTATCCTATCCTTTATCCTATCCTCTATCCTCTATCCTATCCTCTATCATACCCTCTATCCTCTATCCTATGCTCTATCCTCTATCCTATTCTCTATCCTCTATCCTATCCTCTATCCTCTATCCTATCCTCTTCCCTATCCTCTATTCTATCCTCTATCCTCTTTCCTATCCTCTATCCTCTATCCTCTTTCCTACCCTCTATCCTCTATCCTATCCTCTATCGAATATCTATCATATCCTCTCTCCTCTATCCTATCCTATGTCATATCCTCTATCCTCTGTCCTATCCTCTAACCTCTATCCTATCCTCTTTCCTATCCTCTATCCTATTCTCTATCCTCTCCTCTATCCTCTATGCTATCCTCTATCCTATCCTCTATCCTATTCTCTATCCTCTATCCTATCCTCTATCCTATTCTCTATCCTCTATCCTATCCTCTATCCTATCCTCTCTCCTATCCTCTATTCTATCCTCTATTCTATCCTCTATCCTATTCTCTATCCTCTATCCTATCTATCCTATTCTCTATCCTCTATCCTATCCTCTATCCTATCCTCATACCTATCCTCTATCCTATTCTCTATCCTATCCTCTATCCTATCCTCTATCCTCCATCCTATCCTCTATCCTATCCTCTATCCTCTATCCTACTCTCATTCCTATCCTCTATCCTATTCTCTATCCACTATCCTATCCTCTATCCTATCCTCTATCCTCTATCCTATCCTCTATCATACCCTCTATCCTCTATCCTATGCTCTATCCTCTATCCTATTCTCTACCTCTATCCTATCCTCTATCCTATCCTCTATCCTATCCTCTTTCCTATCCTCTATTCTATCCTCTATTCTATCCTCTATCCTATCCTCTTTCCTATCCTCTATCCTATCCTCTATCCTCTATCCTATCCTCTCTCCTCTATCCTTGATCCTATCCTCTATCCTCTATCCTATCCTCTAAACTATTCTCTATCCTCTATCCTATTCTCTATCCTTTATCCTATGTTCTATCCTCTATCCTATCCTCTATCCTATCCTCTATCCTATCCTCTATCCTATCCTCTAGCCTTTATCCTATCCTCTATCTTATCCTCTTTCCTCTATCCTCTATCCTATCCTCTATCGTCTATCCTATCCTCTATCCTCTATCCTATCCTCTATCCTATCCTCTATCCTATTCTCTATCCTCTATCCTATCCTCTATCCTATTCTCTATCCTCTATCCTATCCTCTATCCTATCCTCTCTCCTATCCTCTATTCTATCCTCTATCCTATTCTCTATCCTCTATCCTATCCTCTATCCTATCCGCTATCCTAGCCTCTATCCTATTCTCTATCCTCTATCCTATCCTCTATCCTATTCTCTATCCTCTATCCTATCCTCTATCCTATCCTCTATCCTATCCTCTATCCTATTCTCTATCCTCTATCCTATCCTCTATCCTATTCTCTATCCTCTATCCTATCCTCTATCCTATCCTCTCTCCTATCCTCTATTCTATCCTCTATCCTATTCTCTATCCTCTATCCTATCCTTTATCCTATCCTCTATCCTATCCTCTATCCTATTCTCTATCCTCTATCCTATCCTCTATCCTATCCTCTATCCTCTATCCTATCCTCTATCCTCTATCCTATGCTCTATCCTCTATCCTATTCTCTATCCTCTATCCTATCCTCTATCCTATCCTCTATCCTCTATCCTATTCTCATTCCTTTCCTCTATCCTATCCTCTATCCTATCCTCTATCCTCTATCCTATTCTCATTCCTATCCTCTATCCTATTCTCTATCCTCTATCCTATCCTCTATCCTATCCTCTATCCTCTATCCTATCCTCTATCCTATCCTCTATCCTATCCTTTATCCTATCCTCTATCCTATCCTCTATCCTATCCTCTATCCTCTATCCTATGCTCTATCCTCTATCCTATTCTCTATCCTCTATCCTATCCTCTATCCTCTATCCTATCCTCTATCCTATCCTCTATCCTATTCTCTATCCTCTATCCTATCCTCTATCCTATCCTCTAGCCTCCATCCTATCCTCTATCTTATCCTCTTTCCTATTCTCTATCCTCTATCCTATCCTCTATCCTATTCTATATCCTCTATCCTATCCTCTATACTCTCCTCTATCCTATTCTCTATCCTCTATCCTATCCTCTATCCTATCCTCTCTCCTATCCTCTATTCTATCCTCTATCCTATTCTCTCTCCTCTATCCTATCCTCTATCCTATTCTCGATCCTCTATCCTATCCTCTATCCTATCCTCTATCCTCTATCCTATCCTCATTCCTATCCTCTATCCTATTCTCTATCCTATCCTCTATCCTATCCTGTATCCTCCATCCTATCCTCTATTCTATCCTCTATCCTCTATCCTATTCTCATTCCTATCCTCTACTATTCTCTATCCTCTATCCTATCCTCTATCATCTATCCTATCCTCTATCCTATCCTCTATCCTATCCTCTATCCTATTCTCTATCCTCTATCCTATCCTCTATCCTATCCTCTATCCTCCATGCTATCCTCTATCCTATCCTCTATCCTATTCTCTATCCTCTATCCTATCCTCTATCCTATCCTCTATCCTATTCTCTATCCTCTATCCTATCCTCTATCCTATCCTCTCTCCTATCCTCTATTCTATCCTCTATCCTATTCTCTATCCTCTATCCTATCTATCCTATTCTCTATCCTCTATCCTATCCTCTATCCTCTTTCCTATCCTCATACCTATCCTCTATCCTATTCTCTATCCTATCCTCTATCCTATCCTCTATCCTCCATCCTATCCTCTATCCTATCCTCTATCCTCTATCCTATTCTCATTCCTATCCTCTATCCTATTCTCTATCCACTATCCTATCCTCTATCCTATCCTCTATCCTCTATCCTATCCTCTATCCTATCCTCTATCCTCTATCCTATCCTCTATCATACCCTCTATCCTCTATCCTATGCTCTATCCTCTATCCTATTCTCTATCCTCTATCCTATCCTCTTTCCTATCCTCTATTCTATCCTCTATCCTCTATCCTATCCTCTTTCCTATCCTCTATCCTATCCTCTATCCTCTATCCTATCCTCTCTCCTCTATCCTTTATCCTATCCTCTATCCTATCCTCTATCCTCTGTCCTATCCTCTATCCTATTCTCTATCCTATGTTCTATCCTCTATCCTATCCTCTATCCTATCCTCTCTCCTATACTCTATCCTCTATCCTATCCTCTATCCTATCCTCTAGCCTCCATCCTATCCTCTATCTTATCCTCTTTCCTATTCTCTATCCTCTATCCTATCCTCTATCCTATTCTCTATCCTCTATCCTATCCTCTATCCTCTCCTCTATCCTATTCTCTATCCTCTATCCTATCCTCTATCCTATCCTCTCTCCTATCCTCTATTCTATCCTCTATCCTATTCTCTATCCTCTATCCTATCCTCTATCCTATTCTCGATCCTCTATCCTATCCTCTATCCTATCCTCTATCCTCTATCCTATCCTCATTCCTATCCTCTATCCTATTCTCTATCCTATCCTCTATCCTATCCTGTATCCTCCATCCTATCCTCTATCCTATCCTCTATCCTCTATCCTATTCTCATTCCTATCCTCTACTATTCTCTATCCTCTATCCTATCCTCTATCCTCTATCCTATCCTCTATCCTATCCTCTATCCTATCCTCTATACTATTCTCTATCCTCTATCCTATCCTCTATCCTATCCTCTATCCTCTATGCTATCCTCTATCCTATCCTCTATCCTATTCTCTATCCTCTATCCTATCCTCTATCCTATCCTCTATCCTATTCTCTATCCTCTATCCTATCCTCTATCCTATCCTCTCTCCTATCCTCTATTCTATCCTCTATCCTATCCTCTATCCTCTATGCTATCCTCTATCCTATCCTCTATCCTATTCTCTATCCTCTATCCTATCCTCTATCCTATCCTCTATCCTATTCTCTATCCTCTATCCTATCCTCTATCCTATCCTCTCTCCTATCCTCTATTCTATCCTCTATCCTATCCTCTATCCTATCCTCTCTCCTATCCTCTATTCTATCCTCTATCCTATCCTCTATCCTCTTTCCTATCCTCATACCTATCCTCTATCCTATTCTCTATCCTATCCTCTATCCTATCCTCTATCCTCCATCCTATCCTCTATCCTATCCTCTATCCTCTATCCTATTCTCATTCCTATCCTCTATCCTATTCTCTATCCACTATCCTATCCTCTATCCTATCCTCTATCCTCTATCCTATCCTCTATCCTCTATCCTATCCTCTATCATACCCTCTATCCTCTATCCTATGCTCTATCCTCTATCCTATTCTCTATCCTCTATCCTATCCTCTTTCCTATCCTCTATTCTATCCTCTATCCTCTATCCTATCCTCTTTCCTATCCTCTATCCTATCCTCTATCCTCTATCCTATCCTCTCTCATCTATCCTTTATCCTATCCTCTATCCTATCCTCTATCCTCTGTCCTATCCTCTATCCTATTCTCTATCCTATGTTCTATCCTCTATCCTATCCTCTATCCTATCCTCTCTCCTATACTCTATCCTCTATCTTATCCTCTTTCCTATTCTCTATCCTCTATCCTATCCTCTATCCTATTCTCTATCCTCTATCCTATCCTCTATCCTCTCCTCTATCCTATTCTCTATCCTCTATCCTATCCTCTATCCTATCCTCTCTCCTATCCTCTATTATATCCTCTATCCTATTCTCTATCCTCTATCCTATCCTCTATCCTATTCTCGATCCTCTATCCTATCCTCTATCCTATCCTCTATCCTCTATCCTATCCTCATTCCTATCCTCTATCCTATTCTCTATCCTATCCTCTATCCTATCCTGTATCCTCCATCCTATCCTCTATCCTATCCTCTATCCTCTATCCTATTCTCATTCCTATCCTCTACTATTCTCTATCCTCTATCCTATCCTCTATCCTATCCTCTATCCTTTATCCTATCCTCTATCCTATCCTTTATCCTATCCTCTATCCTATCCTCTATCATACCCTCTATCCTCTATCCTATGCTCTATCCTCTATCCTATTCTCTATCCTCTATCCTATCCTCTATCCTCTATCCTATCCTCTTCCCTATCCTCTATTCTATCCTCTATCCTCTTTCCTATCCTCTATCCTCTATCCTCTTTCCTATCCTCTATCCTCTATCCTATCCTCTATCGAATATCTATCATATCCTCTCTCCTCTATCCTATCCTATGTCATATCCTCTATCCTCTGTCCTATCCTCTAACCTCTATCCTATCCTCTTTCCTATCCTCTATCCTATTCTCTATCCTCTCCTCTATCCTCTATGCTATCCTCTATCCTATCCTCTATCCTATTCTCTATCCTCTATCCTATCCTCTATCCTATTCTCTATCCTCTATCCTATCCTCTATCCTATCCTCTCTCCTATCCTCTATTCTATCCTCTATTCTATCCTCTATCCTATTCTCTATCCTCTATCCTATCTATCCTATTCTCTATCCTCTATCCTATCCTCTATCCTATCCTCATACCTATCCTCTATCCTATTCTCTATCCTATCCTCTATCCTATCCTCTATCCTCCATCCTATCCTCTATCCTATCCTCTATCCTCTATCCTACTCTCATTCCTATCCTCTATCCTATTCTCTATCCACTATCCTATCCTCTATCCTATCCTCTATCCTCTATCCTATCCTCTATCATACCCTCTATCCTCTATCCTATGCTCTATCCTCTATCCTATTCTCTACCTCTATCCTATCCTCTATCCTATCCTCTATCCTATCCTCTTTCCTATCCTCTATTCTATCCTCTATTCTATCCTCTATCCTATCCTCTTTCCTATCCTCTATCCTATCCTCTATCCTCTATCCTATCCTCTCTCCTCTATCCTTGATCCTATCCTCTATCCTCTATCCTATCCTCTAAACTATTCTCTATCCTCTATCCTATTCTCTATCCTTTATCCTATGTTCTATCCTCTATCCTATCCTCTATCCTATCCTCTATCCTATCCTCTATCCTATCCTCTAGCCTTTATCCTATCCTCTATCTTATCCTCTTTCCTCTATCCTCTATCCTATCCTCTATCCTCTATCCTATCCTCTATCCTCTATCCTATCCTCTATCCTATCCTCTATCCTATTCTCTATCCTCTATCCTATCCTCTATCCTATTCTCTATCCTCTATCCTATCCTCTATCCTATCCTCTCTCCTATCCTCTATTCTATCCTCTATCCTATTCTCTATCCTCTATCCTATCCTCTATCCTATCCGCTATCCTAGCCTCTATCCTATTCTCTATCCTCTATCCTATCCTCTATCCTATTCTCTATCCTCTATCCTATCCTCTATCCTATCCTCTATCCTATTCTCTATCCTCTATCCTATCCTCTATCCTATTCTCTATCCTCTATCCTATCCTCTATCCTATCCTCTCTCCTATCCTCTATTCTATCCTCTATCCTATTCTCTATCCTCTATCCTATCCTTTATCCTATCCTCTATCCTATCCTCTATCCTATTCTCTATCCTCTATCCTATCCTCTATCCTATCCTCTATCCTCTATCCTATCCTCTATCCTCTATCCTATGCTCTATCCTCTATCCTATTCTCTATCCTCTATCCTATCCTCTATCCTATCCTCTATCCTCTATCCTATTCTCATTCCTTTCCTCTATCCTATCCTCTATCCTATCCTCTATCCTCTATCCTATTCTCATTCCTATCCTCTATCCTATTCTCTATCCTCTACCCTATCCTCTATCCTATCCTCTATCCTCTATCCTATCCTCTATCCTATCCTCTATCCTATCCTTTATCCTATCCTCTATCCTATCCTCTATCCTATCCTCTATCCTCTATCCTATGCTCTATCCTCTATCCTATTCTCTATCCTCTATCCTATCCTCTATCCTCTATCCTATCCTCTATCCTATCCTCTATCCTATTCTCTATCCTCTATCCTATCCTCTATCCTATCCTCTAGCCTCCATCCTATCCTCTATCTTATCCTCTTTCCTATTCTCTATCCTCTATCCTATCCTCTATCCTATTCTATATCCTCTATCCTATCCTCTATACTCTCCTCTATCCTATTCTCTATCCTCTATCCTATCCTCTATCCTATCCTCTCTCCTATCCTCTATTCTATCCTCTATCCTATTCTCTCTCCTCTATCCTATCCTCTATCCTATTCTCGATCCTCTATCCTATCCTCTATCCTATCCTCTATCCTCTATCCTATCCTCATTCCTATCCTCTATCCTATTCTCTATCCTATCCTCTATCCTATCCTGTATCCTCCATCCTATCCTCTATCCTATCCTCTATCCTCTATCCTATTCTCATTCCTATCCTCTACTATTCTCTATCCTCTATCCTATCCTCTATCATCTATCCTATCCTCTATCCTATCCTCTATCCTATCCTCTATCCTATTCTCTATCCTCTATCCTATCCTCTATCCTATCCTCTATCCTCTATGCTATCCTCTATCCTATCCTCTATCCTATTCTCTATCCTCTATCCTATCCTCTATCCTATCCTCTATCCTATTCTCTATCCTCTATCCTATCCTCTATCCTATCCTCTCTCCTATCCTCTATCCTATCCTCTATCCTATTCTCTATCCTCTATCCTATCCTCTATCCTATCCTCTATCCTCTATGCTATCCTCTATCCTATCCTCTATCCTATTCTCTATCCTCTATCCTATCCTCTATCCTATCCTCTATCCTATTCTCTATCCTCTATCCTATCCTCTATCCTATCCTCTCTCCTATCCTCTATTCTATCCTCTATCCTATTCTCTATCCTCTATCCTATCTATCCTATTCTCTATCCTCTATCCTATCCTCTATCCTCTTTCCTATCCTCATACCTATCCTCTATCCTATTCTCTATCCTATCCTCTATCCTATCCTCTATCCTCCATCCTATCCTCTATCCTATCCTCTATCCTCTATCCTATTCTCATTCCTATCCTCTATCCTATTCTCTATCCACTATCCTATCCTCTATCCTATCCTCTATCCTCTATCCTATCCTCTATCCTATCCTCTATCCTCTATCCTATCCTCTATCATACCCTCTATCCTCTATCCTATGCTCTATCCTCTATCCTATTCTCTATCCTCTATCCTATCCTCTTTCCTATCCTCTATTCTATCCTCTATCCTCTATCCTATCCTCTTTCCTATCCTCTATCCTATCCTCTATCCTCTATCCTATCCTTTCTCCTCTATCCTTTATCCTATCCTCTATCCTATCCTCTATCCTCTGTCCTATCCTCTATCCTATTCTCTATCCTATGTTCTATCCTCTATCCTATCCTCTATCCTATCCTCTCTCCTATCCTCTATTCTATCCTCTATCCTATTCTCTCTCCTCTATCCTATCCTCTATCCTATTCTCGATCCTCTATCCTATCCTCTATCCTATCCTCTATCCTCTATCCTATCCTCATTCCTATCCTCTATCCTATTCTCTATCCTATCCTCTATCCTATCCTGTATCCTCCATCCTATCCTCTATCCTATCCTCTATCCTCTATCCTATTCTCATTCCTATCCTCTACTATTCTCTATCCCTATCCTATCCTCTATCATCTATCCTATCCTCTATCCTATCCTCTATCCTATCCTCTATCCTATTCTCTATCCTCTATCCTATCCTCTATCCTATCCTCTATCCTCCATGCTATCCTCTATCCTATCCTCTATCCTATTCTCTATCCTCTATCCTATCCTCTATCCTATCCTCTATCCTATTCTCTATCCTCTATCCTATCCTCTATCCTATCCTCTCTCCTATCCTCTATTCTATCCTCTATCCTATTCTCTATCCTCTATCCTATCTATCCTATTCTCTATCCTCTATCCTATCCTCTATCCTCTTTCCTATCCTCATACCTATCCTCTATCCTATTCTCTATCCTATCCTCTATCCTATCCTCTATCCTCCATCCTATCCTCTATCCTATCCTCTATCCTCTATCCTATTCTCATTCCTATCCTCTATCCTATTCTCTATCCACTATCCTATCCTCTATCCTATCCTCTATCCTCTATCCTATCCTCTATCCTATCCTCTATCCTCTATCCTATCCTCTATCATACCCTCTATCCTCTATCCTATGCTCTATCCTCTATCCTATTCTCTATCCTCTATCCTATCCTCTTTCCTATCCTCTATTCTATCCTCTATCCTCTATCCTATCCTCTTTCCTATCCTCTATCCTATCCTCTATCCTCTATCCTATCCTCTCTCCTCTATCCTTTATCCTATCCTCTATCCTATCCTCTATCCTCTGTCCTATCCTCTATCCTATTCTCTATCCTATGTTCTATCCTCTATCCTATCCTCTATCCTATCCTCTCTCCTATACTCTATCCTCTATCCTATCCTCTATCCTATCCTCTAGCCTCCATCCTATCCTCTATCTTATCCTCTTCCCTATTCTCTATCCTCTATCCTATCCTCTATCCTATTCTCTATCCTCTATCCTATCCTCTATCCTCTCCTCTATCCTATTCTCTATCCTCTATCCTATCCTCTATCCTATCCTCTCTCCTATCCTCTATTCTATCCTCTATCCTATTCTCTATCCTCTCTCCTATCCTCTATCCTATTCTCGATCCTCTATCCTATCCTCTATCCTATCCTCTATCCTCTATCCTATCCTCATTCCTATCCTCTATCCTATTCTCTATCCTATCCTCTATCCTATCCTGTATCCTCCATCCTATCCTCTATCCTATCCTCTATCCTCTATCCTATTCTCATTCCTATCCTCTACTATTCTCTATCCTCTATCCTATCCTCTATCCTCTATCCTATCCTCTATCCTATCCTCTATCCTATCCTCTATACTATTCTCTATCCTCTATCCTATCCTCTATCCTATCCTCTATCCTCTATGCTATCCTCTATCCTATCCTCTATCCTATTCTCTATCCTCTATCCTATCCTCTATCCTATCCTCTATCCTATTCTCTATCCTCTATCCTATCCTCTATCCTATCCTCTCTCCTATCCTCTATTCTATCCTCTATCCTATTCTCTATCCTCTATCCTATCTATCCTACTCTCTATCCTCTATCCTATCCTCTATCCTCTTTCCTATCCTCATACCTATCCTCTATCCTATTCTCTATCCTATCCTCTATCCTATCCTCTATCCTCCATCCTATCCTCTATCCTATCCTCTATCCTCTATCCTATTCTCATTCCTATCCTCTATCCTATTCTCTATCCACTATCCTATCCTCTATCCTATCCTCTATCCTCTATCCTATCCTCTATCCTCTATCCTATCCTCTATCATACCCTCTATCCACTATCCTATGCTCTATCCTCTATCCTATTCTCTATCCTCTATCCTATCCTCTTTCCTATCCTCTATTCTATCCTCTATCCTCTATCCTATCCTCTTTCCTATCCTCTATCCTATCCTCTATCCTCTATCCTATCCTCTCTCCTCTATCCTTTATCCTATCCTCTATCCTATCCTCTATCCTCTGTCCTATCCTCTATCCTATTCTCTATCCTATGTTCTATCCTCTATCCTATCCTCTATCCTATCCTCTCTCCTATACTCTATCCTCTATCTTATCCTCTTTCCTATTCTCTATCCTCTATCCTATCCTCTATCCTATTCTCTATCCTCTATCCTATCCTCTATCCTCTCCTCTATCCTATTCTCTATCCTCTATCCTATCCTCTATCCTATCCTCTCTCCTATCCTCTATTATATCCTCTATCCTATTCTCTATCCTCTATCCTATCCTCTATCCTATTCTCGATCCTCTATCCTATCCTCTATCCTATCCTCTATCCTCTATCCTATCCTCATTCCTATCCTCTATCCTATTCTCTATCCTATCCTCTATCCTATCCTGTATCCTCCATCCTATCCTCTATCCTATCCTCTATCCTCTATCCTATTCTCATTCCTATCCTCTACTATTCTCTATCCTCTATCCTATCCTCTATCCTATCCTCTATCCTTTATCCTATCCTCTATCCTATCCTTTATCCTATCCTCTATCCTATCCTCTATCATACCCTCTATCCTCTATCCTATGCTCTATCCTCTATCCTATTCTCTATCCTCTATCCTATCCTCTATCCTCTATCCTATCCTCTTCCCTATCCTCTATTCTATCCTCTATCCTCTTTCCTATCCTCTATCCTCTATCCTCTTTCCTATCCTCTATCCTCTATCCTATCCTCTATCGAATATCTATCATATCCTCTCTCCTCTATCCTATCCTATGTCATATCCTCTATCCTCTGTCCTATCCTCTAACCTCTATCCTATCCTCTTTCCTATCCTCTATCCTATTCTCTATCCTCTCCTCTATCCTCTATGCTATCCTCTATCCTATCCTCTATCCTATTCTCTATCCTCTATCCTATCCTCTATCCTATTCTCTATCCTCTATCCTATCCTCTATCCTATCCTCTCTCCTATCCTCTATTCTATCCTCTATTCTATCCTCTATCCTATTCTCTATCCTCTATCCTATCTATCCTATTCTCTATCCTCTATCCTATCCTCTATCCTATCCTCATACCTATCCTCTATCCTATTCTCTATCCTATCCTCTATCCTATCCTCTATCCTCCATCCTATCCTCTATCCTATCCTCTATCCTCTATCCTACTCTCATTCCTATCCTCTATCCTATTCTCTATCCACTATCCTATCCTCTATCCTATCCTCTATCCTCTATCCTATCCTCTATCATACCCTCTATCCTCTATCCTATGCTCTATCCTCTATCCTATTCTCTACCTCTATCCTATCCTCTATCTATCCTCTATCCTATCCTCTTTCCTATCCTCTATTCTATCCTCTATTCCTATCCTCTATCCTATCCTCTTTCCTATCCTCTATCCTATCCTCTATCCTCTATCCTATCCTCTCTCCTCTATCCTTGATCCTATCCTCTATCCTCTATCCTATCCTCTAAACTATTCTCTATCCTCTATCCTATTCTCTATCCTTTATCCTATGTTCTATCCTCTATCCTATCCTCTATCCTATCCTCTATCCTATCCTCTATCCTATCCTCTAGCCTTTATGCTATCCTCTATCTTATCCTCTTTCCTCTATCCTCTATCCTATCCTCTATCCTCTATCCTATCCTCTATCCTCTATCCTATCCTCTATCCTATCCTCTATCCTATTCTCTATCCTCTATCCTATCCTCTATCCTATTCTCTATCCTCTATCCTATCCTCTATCCTATCCTCTCTCCTATCCTCTATTCTATCCTCTATCCTATCTCTATCCTCTATCCTATCCTCTATCCTATCCGCTATCCTAGCCTCTATCCTATTCTCTATCCTCTATCCTATCCTCTATCCTATTCTCTATCCTCTATCCTATCCTCTATCCTATCCTCTATCCTATTCTCTATCCTCTATCCTATCCTCTATCCTATTCTCTATCCTCTATCCTATCCTCTATCCTATCCTCTCTCCTATCCTCTATTCTATCCTCTATCCTATTCTCTATCCTCTATCCTATCCTTTATCCTATCCTCTATCCTATCCTCTATCCTATTCTCTATCCTCTATCCTATCCTCTATCCTATCCTCTATCCTCTATCCTATCCTCTATCCTCTATCCTATGCTCTATCCTCTATCCTATTCTCTATCCTCTATCCTATCCTCTATCCTATCCTCTATCCTCTATCCTATTCTCATTCCTTTCCTCTATCCTATCCTCTATCCTATCCTCTATCCTCTATCCTATTCTCATTCCTATCCTCTATCCTATTCTCTATCCTCTACCCTATCCTCTATCCTATCCTCTATCCTCTATCCTATCCTCTATCCTATATCCTATCTCTATTCCTCTATCCTATCCTTTATCCTATCCTCTATCCTATCCTCTATCCTATCCTCTATCCTCTATCCTATGCTCTATCCTCTATCCTATTCTCTATCCTCTATCCTATCCTCTATCCTCTATCCTATCCTCTATCCTATCCTCTATCCTATTCTCTATCCTCTATCCTATCCTCTATCCTATCCTCTAGCCTCCATCCTATCCTCTATCTTATCCTCTTTCCTATTCTCTATCCTCTATCCTATCCTCTATCCTATTCTATATCCTCTATCCTATCCTCTATACTCTCCTCTATCCTATTCTCTATCCTCTATCCTATCCTCTATCCTATCCTCTCTCCTATCCTCTATTCTATCCTCTATCCTATTCTCTCTCCTCTATCCTATCCTCTATCCTATTCTCGATCCTCTATCCTATCCTCTATCCTATCCTCTATCCTCTATCCTATCCTCATTCCTATCCTCTATCCTATTCTCTATCCTATCCTCTATCCTATCCTGTATCCTCCATCCTATCCTCTATCCTATCCTCTATCCTCTATCCTATTCTCATTCCTATCCTCTACTATTCTCTATCCTCTATCCTATCCTCTATCATCTATCCTATCCTCTATCCTATCCTCTATCCTATCCTCTATCCTATTCTCTATCCTCTATCCTATCCTCTATCCTATCCTCTATCCTCTATGCTATCCTCTATCCTATCCTCTATCCTATTCTCTATCCTCTATCCTATCCTCTATCCTATCCTCTATCCTCTATCCTATCCTCATTCCTATCCTCTATCCTATTCTCTATCCTATCCTCTATCCTATCCTGTATCCTCCATCCTATCCTCTATCCTATCCTCTATCCTCTATCCTATTCTCATTCCTATCCTCTACTATTCTCTATCCTCTATCCTATCCTCTATCCTATCCTCTATCCTTTATCCTATCCTCTATCCTATCCTTTATCCTATCCTCTATCCTATCCTCTATCATACCCTCTATCCTCTATCCTATGCTCTATCCTCTATCCTATTCTCTATCCTCTATCCTATCCTCTATCCTCTATCCTATCCTCTTCCCTATCCTCTATTCTATCCTCTATCCTCTTTCCTATCCTCTATCCTCTATCCTCTTTCCTATCCTCTATCCTCTATCCTATCCTCTATCGAATATCTATCATATCCTCTCTCCTCTATCCTATCCTATGTCATATCCTCTATCCTCTGTCCTATCCTCTAACCTCTATCCTATCCTCTTTCCTATCCTCTATCCTATTCTCTATCCTCTCCTCTATCCTCTATGCTATCCTCTATCCTATCCTCTATCCTATTCTCTATCCTCTATCCTATCCTCTATCCTATTCTCTATCCTCTATCCTATCCTCTATCCTATCCTCTCTCCTATCCTCTATTCTATCCTCTATTCTATCCTCTATCCTATTCTCTATCCTCTATCCTATCTATCCTATTCTCTATCCTCTATCCTATCCTCTATCCTATCCTCATACCTATCCTCTATCCTATTCTCTATCCTATCCTCTATCCTATCCTCTATCCTCCATCCTATCCTCTATCCTATCCTCTATCCTCTATCCTACTCTCATTCCTATCCTCTATCCTATTCTCTATCCACTATCCTATCCTCTATCCTATCCTCTATCCTCTATCCTATCCTCTATCATACCCTCTATCCTCTATCCTATGCTCTATCCTCTATCCTATTCTCTACCTCTATCCTATCCTCTATCCTATCCTCTATCCTATCCTCTTTCCTATCCTCTATTCTATCCTCTATTCTATCCTCTATCCTATCCTCTTTCCTATCCTCTATCCTATCCTCTATCCTCTATCCTATCCTCTCTCCTCTATCCTTGATCCTATCCTCTATCCTCTATCCTATCCTCTAAACTATTCTCTATCCTCTATCCTATTCTCTATCCTTTATCCTATGTTCTATCCTCTATCCTATCCTCTATCCTATCCTCTATCCTATCCTCTATCCTATCCTCTAGCCTTTATCCTATCCTCTATCTTATCCTCTTTCCTCTATCCTCTATCCTATCCTCTATCCTCTATCCTATCCTCTATCCTCTATCCTATCCTCTATCCTATCCTCTATCCTATTCTCTATCCTCTATCCTATCCTCTATCCTATTCTCTATCCTCTATCCTATCCTCTATCCTATCCTCTCTCCTATCCTCTATTCTATCCTCTATCCTATTCTCTATCCTCTATCCTATCCTCTATCCTATCCGCTATCCTAGCCTCTATCCTATTCTCTATCCTCTATCCTATCCTCTATCCTATTCTCTATCCTCTATCCTATCCTCTATCCTATCCTCTATCCTATTCTCTATCCTCTATCCTATCCTCTATCCTATTCTCTATCCTCTATCCTATCCTCTATCCTATCCTCTCTCCTATCCTCTATTCTATCCTCTATCCTATTCTCTATCCTCTATCCTATCCTTTATCCTATCCTCTATCCTATCCTCTATCCTATTCTCTATCCTCTATCCTATCCTCTATCCTATCCTCTATCCTCTATCCTATCCTCTATCCTCTATCCTATGCTCTATCCTCTATCCTATTCTCTATCCTCTATCCTATCCTCTATCCTATCCTCTATCCTCTATCCTATTCTCATTCCTTTCCTCTATCCTATCCTCTATCCTATCTCTATCCTCTATCCTATTCTCATTCCTATCCTCTATCCTATTCTCTATCCTCTACCCTATCCTCTATCCTATCCTCTATCCTCTATCCTATCCTCTATCCTATCCTCTATCCTATCCTTTATCCTATCCTCTATCCTATCCTCTATCCTATCCTCTATCCTCTATCCTATGCTCTATCCTCTATCCTATTCTCTATCCTCTATCCTATCCTCTATCCTCTATCCTATCCTCTATCCTATCCTCTATCCTATTCTCTATCCTCTATCCTATCCTCTATCCTATCCTCTAGCCTCCATCCTATCCTCTATCTTATCCTCTTTCCTATTCTCTATCCTCTATCCTATCCTCTATCCTATTCTATATCCTCTATCCTATCCTCTATACTCTCCTCTATCCTATTCTCTATCCTCTATCCTATCCTCTATCCTATCCTCTCTCCTATCCTCTATTCTATCCTCTATCCTATTCTCTCTCCTCTATCCTATCCTCTATCCTATTCTCGATCCTCTATCCTATCCTCTATCCTATCCTCTATCCTCTATCCTATCCTCATTCCTATCCTCTATCCTATTCTCTATCCTATCCTCTATCCTATCCTGTATCCTCCATCCTATCCTCTATCCTATCCTCTATCCTCTATCCTATTCTCATTCCTATCCTCTACTATTCTCTATCCTCTATCCTATCCTCTATCATCTATCCTATCCTCTATCCTATCCTCTATCCTATCCTCTATCCTATTCTCTATCCTCTATCCTATCCTCTATCCTATCCTCTATCCTCTATGCTATCCTCTATCCTATCCTCTATCCTATTCTCTATCCTCTATCCTATCCTCTATCCTATCCTCTATCCTATTCTCTATCCTCTATCCTATCCTCTATCCTATCCTCTCTCCTATCCTCTATTCTATCCTCTATCCTATTCTCTATCCTCTATCCTATCTATCCTATTCTCTATCCTCTATCCTATCCTCTATCCTCTTTCCTATCCTCATACCTATCCTCTATCCTATTCTCTATCCTATCCTCTATCCTATCCTCTATCCTCCATCCTATCCTCTATCCTATCCTCTATCCTCTATCCTATTCTCATTCCTATCCTCTATTCTATTCTCTATCCACTATCCTATCCTCTATCCTATCCTCTATCCTCTATCCTATCCTCTATCCTATCCTCTATCCTCTATCCTATCCTCTATCATACCCTCTATCCTCTATCCTATGCTCTATCCTCTATCCTATTCTCTATCCTCTATCCTATCCTCTTTCCTATCCTCTATTCTATCCTCTATCCTCTATCCTATCCTCTTTCCTATCCTCTATCCTATCCTCTATCCTCTATCCTATCCTCTCTCCTCTATCCTTTATCCTATCCTCTATCCTATCCTCTATCCTCTGTCCTATCCTCTATCCTATTCTCTATCCTATGTTCTATCCTCTATCCTATCCTCTATCCTATCCTCTCTCCTATACTCTATCCTCTATCCTATCCTCTATCCTATCCTCTAGCCTCCATCCTATCCTCTATCTTATCCTCTTTCCTATTCTCTATCCTCTATCCTATCTCTATCCTATTCTCTATCCTCTATCCTATCCTCTATCCTCTCCTCTATCCTATTCTCTATCCTTTATCCTATCCTCTATCCTATCCTCTCTCCTATCTCTATCTATCCTCTATCCTATTCTCTATCCTCTATCCTATCCTCTATCCTATTCTCGATCCTCTATCCTATCCTCTATCCTATCCTCTATCCTCTATCCTATCCTCATTCCTATCCTCTATCCTATTCTCTATCCTATCCTCTATCCTATCCTGTATCCTCCATCCTATCCTCTACCCTATCCTCTA